>NC_047042.1:11338147-11645579 GCF_011762595.2 Tursiops truncatus
CATCAGGGACCTTTCCTTGTGCTTTGGCTGCACTGGACAGCTCGCAGAACACTACTCTTAGCTTCCTGAGAAGACATTTGGCGGGGATCCCCTGGTCTTAACTGACTGGTTTCGATTTGCACAAAAGCGAGTATCATGTTCGTGGAGATAAAGTACTCTAGTGTGTACATGCTTTTCACAGAAGCTTCTAGAATATCAGACTGTGTTTTGAAAGCATGTTTTTTGCTTTGTTTTGTTTTTTGCGGCACGCGGGCCTCTGACTGCTGTGGCCTCTCCCGTTGCGGAGCACAGGCTCCGGACGCGCAGGCTCAGCGGCCATGGCTCACGGGCCCAGCCCCTCCGCGGCATGTGGGATCTTCCCAGACCGGGGCACGAACCCGTGTCCCCTGCATCGGCAGGCGGACTCTCAACCACTGCGCCACCAGGGAAGCCCACATGTTTTGTTTTAAATGTTATTTATTTATTTATTGGCCGCGCGGCTTGGGGGATCTTAGTTCCCCGACTCGGGATTGAACTCCGGGCCTCAGCAGTGAAAGCGCAGAGTCCTAACCACTGGACTGCCAGGGAATTCCCATTAAATTTTACAACATTATATATTAATTTTGAAAATTGTGATGTTACAGCAGAAAACAAACCTAGTTCATAACAAATATTGTTACTGCTAAAAAAAACTGTTCTGTGCGCTCTATTTTATGTATTGATTGATTGAGTCATTAATTGGTTGGGGGATGGATTTTCTGTCATAAATACAATATGGGAGATGGCACTGGATTCAAAAGAAGTGATCATTCAAGGTTAGCGTCATGGTCAGAGGGTGAAATCTTGCCTTGCATTTGTATTTCCCACTCCTGATTTTTGGCCCTAAGCTCATCAGACATGAGGTTGGTATGGGTACAGCTTCTGGTTTCTCTGCAAATGGTGATTCCAGGGATTCCCTTTGTGGGTAATATAGAAATTGGTGAAGGCTGAAGTCTTTGGGGGCAGAGCTCTCCTGGCCTCTGCAGGCCATGCTGCTGATGGGGGTGCAGCTGTGAGAGGGGTCCAGTCCCTGGAGGGGGAGCTGCAGAGACCATTTTCATGGATGTCCCGCTGTTAGAGTCCCAGGACCACACATGGATGTCACCCCTTCTTTTTTTTTTTTTTTAATAGAAGCTCTGCTTTATTGAAGTGTCATTACTTTTTCTGGTGTTGAGGAGGCCCACACTGCACAGCTTGCACGATCTTAGTTCCCTGTCCAGGGATTGAACCCGGGCCCCTGGCAGCAGACGCTTGGAGTCCTAACCACTGGACCGCCAGGGAAGTCCCCAGAAGCCACCGCTTCTGTTCAACCAACCTTAGGTGTTCCAGCCCCACAATACGTGAGGAGACTGAGTAGGAAATGGCCTGTGACCTTTGCCACACGTCCTCTCTGGAGCCAGGCAGGATAAAGAGAATCCTGTGCTGGACTCGTCTGGAGCACAGTGTTGATTCTGGGTTCTCTCGGGGTAGCTCAGCAATCGGATTCATTAGGGAATTAGGGACATTTAAAATTTTTTCAGTAAAAAGCACTATGAAAAACAAGGCATGATGCTAATGAAAAATGGTAGAGACCCTAAATTGACACAGCACTTTCCAGGTCACAGGCACTTTTATATGCAGTATCTCAGTTTGCTTTGGATTCCGGAAATGACCTGTGGTTGGATACAGCAGGTTTGAGACCTGAGAAAGTGGACGTTCAAAGAAATGGGATCATCTGTGTAACTTATCCCTGGAGATGTCCTCAGAGCTCCTTGCTGTAGGTTCCGCGGGTCGGTACACCAGGAAGCAGCAAAGAATGGATCGCCTCCCAAATTCCATAGGGGAGGAAATGGGGACTCAGAAACCTCCAGAGGGAGGGCTCCAAAGGTCCTGAATCAGTTAGTGGTTGAAATGGGGCTGACACTTGGGGCTTCTTTTTCCATTATTATGGGTCTCTCTTTAGTACATTCTAGAGACAGAGAGATGGCGGGGGGCAGGGGTGAACTTTTTTTATTCTTTCTTTTTGTATTGAAGTATAATTGAAGTACAGTGATTCAGGTGTACAACAAAGTGATTCAGTTTTATTTATACATACGTGTATATACATAATGTATATATATATATAATATATATGCACATTCTTTTTCAGATTCTTTTCCATTATAGGTTATTACAAGATATTGAATATAGTTCCTGTGCTATAAGTAGGCTCTTGTTTATTTTATATATAGTAGTGTATATTCCATATATAGAATTAATTTCAGATTCCCAATTTATCCCTCCCCCCTCTTTCCCCTTTGGTAACCATAAGTTTATTTTCTATGTCAGTGAGTCTATTTCTGTTTTATAAATAAGTTCATTTGTATCATTTTTTAAAATTCCACATGTAAGTGATATCATATGATATTCGTCTTTGTCTGCTCACTTCACTTAGTATGGTCATCCATCCATGATCCATCCATGTTGCCACAATGGCATTATTTCATTCTTTTTTATGGCCGAATAATATTCCATTGTCTGTATGTACCACGTCTTCTTTATCCGTTCATCTGTCCATGGAGTGACCCTTTTTGTCTTTGGATTCGGGTTGGTTAAATGTGTGTGGAAGTGAAGGCTGCATTCCCTCCAGCTTTCTGGTGGGCACTCAGCATACTTCTTCCTTTCTCTGTGGGTAGCAGCAACTGGATACAGTGGAAAACAGATACGCCCTAGAGCCCTGACGTTTGGGGTTTGGATCCTAGCTCCTCTGCTTGTCAGCTGTGAGGCTGGGGGCCTTGTGCTTTGTCTCTCTGAGGAGGAACCTCCTTACCTGAGAAGATAATATCCTGTGCTTCCTGGGATTGGGAATTGAATAAGGTGAATAAAGATGATTTTCCTTCCCTTGGGTGTCGAGTATAGAGCATCCCGTGCATCTGTTCTATAGGGTGTCACTGGGGTATCCTGGAAGGACAAGGCAGGAACAGACCTGAGATGCTTTCCTCAAAGATGTCATGGAAAGGAACCGAGGGTCATAAAGACAGGTTCCACGCAGTCATGTCAGTACTCGCTTCAGGATGGAGAAAATGGCAGGATGATTTTTAAGAAGTCATCTTTTTCTCTTTCAAACCTGCCTGGAGGTAGAAGGCTTGGGAGAGAGATTTGGTTAAAATTTAGATCAGTACGGGGAGCTTGCCAAACAGTCTCACCCAGTAATGTCTAGGAGGGGAGATCCTGGCCGTTTCCTTGGTCGTGGAAGCCGCAGGTGGGGTGGGCTTCCTGCTTCTGGCTCTGGAGGGCTAGGAGGGCTGCTGATACCCAGGGGAGGGACGTGGCCTGGGCCTCCCCCGCCTCCCCCTCCAGCATCCTCTCCTGTCTCATCGGAGCCTGGGTGAGGGCCTGTGGGGCTGGGACCGTCTGGGGTCTGATGCCTGCTGTTCTGAGCCTCGCATCTTCCCCTCACGCCTCTCCATCCTCCAGGGGGAGTGACTGTCTCTAATAGGGTGGCTCCGACAGATGCTGTGGGGATTCTGAGTTTGGGATAATGAGCTGTCATATGTCATTTCCCTTAAACACAATAGTACAAATATTTTGATCAAACATTTTCTCCAGCTGTTGAGCGAAAGCAATGAAAGCAGCAGGGAGTACCAGTGAATTCACTGGTTTTGAAATGTTTGAGCCTGGAAAAGCTGTTTCCTGTTAACTCTTTCTGTCTCTGCCTCTCTGCACGCTCCTTTCCTGGCCCCTCTGATTCCCCACAGCATGTGTAGGGCTGTAAATAAAGAGACCGAATTTAGGGCCCTGAAGGGGCTGAAATTGACCACAGCTTTTATTAAACGTCCCTTCTGCTGGCCTCAGAGCAGTCGCAGCTGCCGTCACCTCCTAAAACCCGCCTGGCCCGGCCACTGCAGCCAACCCCCAGGCCCTACCTGCCTCTGCCTCTCTCCCCGGGTACAGTCTTGAACCCAAGGACTCTGGACTCACATGCAACTGTTAGGCGACAGTCTTTTGAGACAGACTACTGCTTAGGAGCTCCTGGAACTTGGTTCTTCCTCCTGGTTGGAATCAGGTTCCTCGGTTGATTTCCCTTGTAGATTTCTCGGTCTCATCCTGTTTGCTCTCTGCCGCTCTGACCTGGCTGCTGGAATCTCTTCCTTGCTTCTCTTTAGAAAGAAAGGGATGCGGCCCCATCATGAGCCTTTCAGGGGGCAAAGGAGGTGCAGTGAGGGATCTGGGGGGACCCTGGGGCACAAGCTCCTGGCTGATCACAGCAATTCTGCTTGGCGGTAAGAAGGAGGCAAGGGGTCTGACCATTCTGAATGCATCCTCCTAGCAGAAGTTCCTAGAAGGAATGGGCTGTACACCATCTTTTTTTTGTTAAACTCTGACTGCACTTTTAAAAGAGCCCTCTGTGTCACTACTCTGTAATAACCTATATGGGTAAAGAATCTGAAAAAGAATAAATATATGTATGTGTACAACGGAATCACTTTGCTGTGCACCAGCAACCAACACAACATTCTAAATCAACTGTATACTCCAATGAGGTTAACAAATAAATAAATAAATGAAAGAGCCACCTCTGACTCTGCATTGCCACTGGGTCTGACGTTCCTCACGTGAGCCTGGGGTGGAAAAGATCGGGGTTTTTTACCTGACGCTTTTTAAAGTGGCGCTGGCGGTCCAGTGGTTAAGACTCGGCACTTCCAATGCAGGGGGCAAGGGTTTGATCCCTGGTCAGGGAACTAAGATCCCACATGCCTCGGGTGCAGCGAAAATAAATAAATAAAGCGTCTTGGAAGCCCCTTTCCATTCTCTCCCTTCCTTGAACGGGGGCTAACCTGCTTCCTGTCCTGGGTTCTAGGATAGCTGACGCATCCGTGCTGTCCTCTGACTTGTGTCTTCCAGCCCAGGCTGTGACTGCTGTCATTCCCCTCCGCTTACAGTGTGCTCAGATGCCTCTCAACTGTTAAAAAACGCCCACACCAAACTCCTCCCTGACCCTCGGTTTTCTCTAGCTGCTGCCCCGTCTCCGGCCCTCTCTTCTCCCTCTGCAGCCACACTTCTGGGGCGTGTCACGGTCTCCACGTCCCCAGCTCCCACGACTGCATCATCCACCGCAGTGCGGGTCCTCTGCTCTCGGGAGGTACCCCTTCACATCCCCTCACTGCCGGCTCCCCGGGGGCTCTGATCCCAGCTTAGCTTCATCCTCCGTCCCTCCGGACGTCCTCTGATCTCGTCCGGTACCCTCCCCCTGTCCGATTTCACTCACTCCGTTGGCATCCACTGCCCCTGCGATGGCATCTCCTACTCCAGGGCAGACTTGGCTCTGGGATTCCAGACCTGAATCCACCTCCCTCCACACCCCCAAACCCCACCTGTCCCACCCTGAACCCGTTGCTGCCTGCTGGTTCTTCCCAGGCCTCTGCCTACCTTTTCTCTCGGTTCCCACCACTGTCAACAGGGACCCTAGAAGTCAGCCCAGCCTTCTTCTTTTCTGTTCTTACCCATATCCATTCATCCTTCTTCACTGGAGTCTCCAACCATTCACTTGTAGTCCCACTGCCCGGCCTCAGTGTCAGGGCTTTTGTGTCTCTTCCCCACCTAATTTCATCCACTCCAACCCGTTCTCCACCTTTCCACCAAAGTAATATTTGCAGAATGCACGTCTGATCATTTCAGTCTCCTGTGTCAGCCCTCGTGACTCACTGGCACAGCATGCAAGATGCTCCGCGGCCTGGCCTTGTTTTCTTCCACGCGGCTCTAGAACCGTGGTTCTCAGAGTGCGGTCCCCCGGACCGGCAGCTTCAGCGTCACCTGGGAACTTGTTAGAAAGGCAGATTCTCGCTCTCCTCCCCTCCCCAGGCCTCCTGAATCAGAGACTCTGGAGGGTGGGCCCCGCCAATTTGCCTTTTAAGGAGGCCTCCAGGTGACGAGAGGCACACTGCCGTTTGAGGACCAGTGCTCTAAAGCGGTTCTGGGTCTTCAGGGTCACCGGACACACCCTGCTGCTTCACGCCCTCTCTCTGTGGGTTCTCTCAGCTTGCTCTTACTCATCTTTCTGCGCAAGGCTTTTCCTCAAGGAGAGGAGGTTTCTCTGACCTTCTTCCCTCCCCACCGGCCCCCCCATACTCACTGCTCACCTGAGTGCCATCTTGTCACCAGGACTCTTTGAGCTGGTGTCCTTGTTCCTGGCTTTGTGACCAGTGGATCCCCAGGCTTCTCTTGGGCAGAATGGCCTATTATTAGGCTCCCCCTGTTTCCAGGGCCCCCATGGTGCCTGGGACCCAGCAGTGCTGGTTAGGCTTGTATGTGAATCCATCTTTACTTATTCATGTATGGAGTAATCAACCAGTGATTGAATCCTGAGCTGGTATTTTTAGGGAACGGGTGAGGGAAACCGCCCACCTCGGCCAGGCACAGTAATAACTGCTTGCATGAGTTGTCTCACACCAGGAGGTCCCGATAAGGAGCACACGGCTGCTGCTGAAGACTAACTGGGAGAACTCGGGTGGGGCCGAAAGGAGGGAGGAGGTCACAGCCCATAATAAACCCTGCCAACCTCCCAGAATCCCTCACGCAGGAATCCCTCTTGGCTGAGAGATGCACGTGCCACCAGGAAGGACCCTGAGTCAGACCAAATATGGGCCAAGCAAGATGATTGGCCAGGGACAACCCGGAAAGCTAACCCCATCACCATAAAACCAGAGGCTGCGAGCCGCGTGGCAGCGCGGTCCTCCTGGGTTCCCCTACCCTGACGCGCTCTGCCCGGGGGGTCCCTTCCCAATAAAGTCTTTTGCTTTGTCAGTACGTGTGTCACCTCAGACAATTCATTTTCGAACGTTAGACAAGAGCCCACTCTTGGGCCCTGGAAGGGGTCCCCCTTCTGATAACAGTATGACTGAAGCAGCCCAGGAAAGAATTCCGGGTTCTAGCTATCCTAGCTCAAATGGAAAGATTCAGAGTAGTTGAAGAGCTGAGAACAGATGATTTCTCAGGGAAGCAGTTATTTGAAGGACAGCACAAGTGAGGTGGTAACATTACAGGAACGACTGTGACTCTTTCCTATAACTTTCCTTTTACCCAAGATGCTTCTTGGACAGAGTCACTGTTCCTTGTCCCTGACATTACTTCTCCTTCGTTCCTTTCTCTTTTCCTTCATAGGATAGCACAGAACTATGGCAGATTTTCAGTGTTGTTTTTCCGCTTTGAAGAAGGGCGTTATGGCATAGGCTCTCAGTCCTGAGTTTATTTGGTCATGTGGCCCTTTAATGATTTTTTTTTTTTTGCGGTGCGCGGACCTCTCACTGCTGTGGCCTCTCCTGTTGCGGAGCACAGGCTCCGGACGCGCAGGCTCAGCGGCCATGGCTCACGGGCCCAGCCGCTCTGCGGCATGTGGGATCCTCCCGGACCGGGGCACGAACCCGTGTCCCCTACATTGGCAGGCGGACTCCCAACCACTGCGCCACCAGGGAAGCCCCCTTTAATGATTTTTTTTTTACCCCCCCGAGGACCACTGGATGTGGATAGGGAAACAGGGAGACTTCCTTTTGGGGGCACAAAGATTTGTCTTAAAGCTCTAAGACATAAGCATTCCCCTGCTCTTTAGGTTCCGCATTGGTGTGTGTGTGTGTGTTTTTCTTTTGTAGATTTATTACATTAGCACTTAATTACTCTTCATGACAGTATTAAATTTCATGAGTGATTTATAGTTTTAATAGAGATTTGTATGATTTATTGCAGTTGGCATTTGAGGTTTACCAACTTCTTAAAAGCCATAAGTACTGGAATTGCTTACTCTGACCCTTTTCGGCACAAGCAGGACATGGGTGAAACCACAAATTCAAGTATAATGGGGATGCGTGCCTGGCCTGGACCATTTTTGTTTGATGTTACCGTCTCCTATTGTGATGTGTGTGTATGTGTGGGGCAGTGGTGGCAGGTATGTGTGTTCTTAGAGAAAAAAGAAAGTGGATCCCTTCTGTTTTTTAATTTATTTTTTATTTTTTTTTTTAACTTTTTATTTTACGTTGGAGTATAGTTGATTAACAATGTTGTGTTAGTTTCAGGTGTACAGCAAAGAGATTCAGTTATACACATCCATATATCTATTCTTTTTCAAATTCTTTTCCCTTTCAGCGTGTTACATAATATCGAGCAGAGTTTCCTGTGTTACACAGTAGGTCCTTGTTCGTTATCCATCTTAAATATAGCAGTGTGTATATGTCAATCCCTAACTCTCTAATATGAGCCCCAGGTGGTTTCCTGTGCCCTGGATGGGTGGGTGTGACATGAAGGCCTGAGATACAGCGGCCTGGAGGAAGCTGGGGACAGGTGTGGGTCAATCCCATCTGCCATGGGGTTCCCAGCTCAGGCCTGCAGGGCCCGGCTGAAGCAGTCATGACCAGCCTGCTGTCCACAGGTGCTGCATGCTTCAGTGGGCCGCCCACCCCATTCTGGGCTCTCACAGCTACTGGAGAAGCACCAGTTTAACCGGCACGTGACCTGTCCCCCAGTTTACCCCAAGTTTTTGTTGGGAGAATGTTGACTCCTGCTTCTGAGCTGGAATCCTGAGAACACGCCCAGCATGGTCTTGGCTCTCTTGTCCTGGTCCTTTCCTGCACTTTCTCTCAAGTGCTACCCCTGGCTGCCCTGGCCCTGGTGTTTTGCCCAGGCCCAACTTTGCAGCTGTGTCTCAGATGAATATTATTTCCATGGGATGTGGGTTCGTTATTTTAAACTGGGGATAGGTAGCTGCTCGCTTGGGCATTTTCCTAGAAGACTCGATCCGCTCGTACTCCTAGAGAAAAAGGGTGTGCCCTCCAGGCTCTGCCTTCGCCAGAGAGAGGCCCAGTTGGATAATCCTCTAAGGGCCCTCAGCCTCTGGGCCGATAATCTCTTCGGGGTTATCTGTTAATTACCAGTGAATGTGTGAAGTATTTGTGAAAAGGCTTTTGAAGTGAGCTGCACGCGTTGCCCTCCCTCCAGGGCTGCAGCCCAGGCCTCCTTCCCAGGGCAGAGGGTTTCTGGGCCCGGTGCGGGTCCCCCTCAAGTGCTGGTATTCTCTTGCTAAATTGTTTGCCTTTCTAATGAAGTGAACTGTTTGTTTGACTCTGCTTGGAGGAAGGTATTTAACTGGGGGACTAAAGTAAACGTTGGAGACATTCAAATAAGCCACGCATCTCTGCTTTGTGAAGTGAAGGAAAACAGTTTGGCCTCGTTCACCTCCGGGAAGAGTCGTTAAGTTACTGTTTAAGTAATAAACGGAGCCCAGCCAGCGGGTATTGCCCGGCCAGTCTGGGGCTTTTCTGCTTGCCCCGGTGGGACTGGGAATTTCTCTGCCAAGGCCACAGAGGAGGAGAGAGCCGCTCCAGTCTAGCAGTTAGTAATTGTGATTTATTTATGTGTAGAGGGACGTCTGCTTGGTTCAGTCTCGATGAAAACAAACCAATTAGCCCCTCTGGATGGCTGGGGGATGGCGGGGTGATTTTGCTAGCCATGGGGAAGGCTAGAGGGAGAGTGTCATAGGGGATCCAGCCTGGGTCCACCTGGCCAAGCCAGCTGGGGACCTGCTACATGTGAGCCGGGTCCCCGATATCTGGGAGAAGTGTCTGAGATGATGCGGGGATGATGGACCCCAGAGGATGTACGGCTGAGACGGGGCCCCCAGAAGGAAGGCCCGCCCTTCTCCTGCTTCGGGACGTGGGGTGAAGGTGTCTGTGAGTGATGCCCTTTAGCTACTCGTGGCTTTTGTTATGGGGAAGCGTGAAGTGGCGGGAGTACCCAGGAGGGGAAGTGTAGCTGTATGCAGGGCAGGCTACGTCCGTCACTGGTGGGACCCAGTGTCCAAAGAAGATTCTGGTCCTTGCTCAGAAATTATGAAGAATTTCAGGAGGGTGACAGCAGAGCATTAATCCAATCGTGGGGCCTTCTGAATGGGGGCCCGGGCTGCATGTCCAGGAAGCTGGCGCTCTGGAGAAGGCTTGGCAGTCAGGCTGGACCTGAGGTCCAGCTTTGTCAGTTCCTACCTGAGGGCTGTTCAAAAAGCAATATTCAACTGAGTAAATTTTAAAGATCTTACTGGCGTTTTCCATCGATTTATGAATAGGCAGCATCCCACCTAGCGGAGAGGAGGGGGCTCTGAGGAGTGGTACAAAGTAAGAGACTTTTATAGGCAGAAGGGAGCGGGGACAGACAGTGACACTAGCAGAAAGTGGAATGGTTGCGACAGAGGTCATTTTCCTTGAGGGGACGGGATGACGTCACCAGTGCCGACCAGGTGATTTCTGATTGACTAGGTTAAGGTTCCATTTCTGGGGGAGGCCAGAACTATAATTCGGTCTCAGCTTGGTGGGTTTGGTGGAGCTTAGCATAAGCGACTCCATGTTGGGCACGTTGTCTTGTTTTTTTCATAGTGCCTTTCACTTCCTGTCTTCTCTGATGACTGCTCATCGTGAAGTAGGGGTAGTTATACCTACTTCACTGGGTTGTCTTGTAATGTAAATAAAAAATATCTGAACAGCGTTTAGGGTAACCCTGCGCACAGAGTGAATGCTCAAACAATGATAGCTATTTATTATTTGAATGTGTCTGTGGCTGTCATTTTTTTCCCTCCCCTAATGGTTGAGCTGACAACAGTGTATGGCTGGTCTGGAATCTGGGGGACAGAGTTGAGTATTTGCCACAGAAATTACTTAAAGACAAAGGGTGGAGAACCTTCACATCCTCATGATCAGTGAAGGCTTGAGCGCAAGGGAGGGACGTGGGGGAAGCAATCAGATCAGGTCCAAAGCTGAAGAGGCTCATGGGGAGATGCCAACTATCAACGTCCATTTGGGTGTCTGGATTGAAGACGAAGGACTTAGAAATAAAAAGAACCCCTAAACGTGAGGTCTTTAGATTTTATGAACAACCTTCACCTTTGTCACTTGGCCTCTTGGACAATTCTGTGGAGTAAAGAGGGCTGAATCTTACTGGCTTTATTTTATGAGTGAAAAAAAATCTCTATTATGATGATAGTCATTTGTTTCTATGTACTTCTATAAAATATGGTTTAAAACGGGGAGCCTTTTCAGCTGCACGTGCAGATGGAGAACAGACATGCCTTATGAGGGCTACAGCGTGCATTGTTCAGTGTGCTGCGTGTTTGGCTTCCTCCTGATTTCTGAGAAGGTGAAACTGAAGGATGGGTTTTCTAAGGTTTCGTACTGCGAGGGTGATACATGTGCAAATGTATATTGGCTCCGAGATGACCAGTAGGGCATCATCAGTTTTGTCTATTGAGTGGTATTAGTTATTAAACCCATGCTCTGTTTTACATACATTGGGGTTCTCATATGATCACTCTTTGAGTCTTTGTTAATACTTGCAAACAGCAAAGTGTGAGAAGCATCCTTGCTCCTTAGAAATGTGTCTGGGCTCCACTCTCTGACAAGTGGAAGCTCATTGAGAAGGTGCAGGATGGGGTCCTCTCTGTAAGGATGTGCCCACTAGTACCGGGGAAGGTGCATACCCATGTATCGGGGCTATAGTCCCTGGGACTGTAGGTGGACTGGGGTACCAGAAGTAGGTATGGACTCCAGAAGTAGACCATGTTGTCTGTCCTCAGGGGCCCATAGGCACAGATGGACATCACTGAAGTTTAGATACTTACCAAGTATAGTTTGTAAAGACTGGGTCCCGTGTAGTTGGTCTGGAAACCAGGGTCACTTTGGGGACAGGAAGGAGAGGACCCACATGGAGATCACATTGAAAACATATGGAGCCTGGGTCTTTTGAGACAAGGTAAGAAGCTGTCGAGTCCTGATGGAGGGCCTTGGGGAGAACTGCCAGTTAGGTCACCCTCTGAGGCAGCGTAGCTGTCAAGCATCACAGCAGAGGTAGGGGGTAGCATGGAAGCAGAAGGGGCATAGGCTGTCCTGGTGGCAATAGGGGAGGAGGGCAGGAGAGCTTGGGCCTTAGGGAAACACAGGCAGCAGATGACCCAGACAAAGCCCTGCTCAGTGAAAGCAGTCTCGAGACCACTGACCTCTCCAGGAAGGAGTGCCCACCTGAACACACTAGAAGGTTTGTTGACACCCCCCAGATCTCCATTGCTCCCTGTCCTGAAGTAGAGTGCTGACGATGTGGATTCCTCTTGGAGGTTTTTGAGCAGTTCAGCTCGTCCGGACGGTAGGAAACATGAGAGGAAGAGGGACAGGAATGGCCTCTGTCCTCTGTGGACAGGGCTGGGGTTGTACCAGAAGCCCGGGGAGGCCAGTGCCTCTTGTCTGCAGTGTAGCTTCACTGTCCAAGGGCATTGCCATGCCAGCAGATGCTCTCAGGGACAGTGGGTCAGAGAAATCCTGAAACTCATCCGGCATCCCGAAAGGAATGGGGCTAAAAAAATCAAGCTAAGAAGTCCAGTGAGGGAGGGAAGAAGGGAAGGGTAGCCAGCAAGAAAGGAAGTCCCAGGTGTGAACCCTGGGGAGTGGAGGTCGGTGGTAGTTGTGGACCCCCGTGCATGCAGCTCTGGGCTTTCTGTCCACACACCCAGGAGCGTGCACAGGGCAGCATCAGGGTGGAGGAAGGGGTCCCAAGTGCAGCTCGGGGGGCTGTGCGTGGACAGGGAAGGAAGGAGGTGGTCAGGTAAGTCACATGACAGTGGCCGTTGAAGGGCTGACAGTCAAATGGGCCTCACGTTCCAATGAAAGTGGGCAGAGAGTTCAGGTGTGGTATTGGGATGAACTTGAAATAGGTTTTGATTTTATTTTTCCTTTGAATTTTCTCCTTTCTTGGTCCATGCTATCAGTGTAATAATTCTTTTTTTTAAAATTAATTGTTATTGGAGTACAGCTGCTTTACAATGTTGTGTTAGTTTCTGCTGTAAGGCAAAGTGAATCAGCTACACGTATACATATATCCTCTCTTTTTTGGATTTCCTTCCCATTTAGGTCAGCACGGAGCACTGAGTAGAGTTCCCTGTGCTGTACAGTAGGTTCTCATTAGTTATCTGTTTTATACATAGTAGTGTATATAGGTCAATCCCAATCTCCCAATTCATCCCACCCCGCCTCAGTGTAATAATTCTATAAACTCAGCCTTTATTCATGGGCCAGAGGAAGCCTCAGGTATTGAGAGCTTCCAAATTTTGGCTATCTAATCATTAACCGTGGGGATGCTGGAGGTGCAAATACCACAGCTGGCACTCAGAGCACCATCTTTAAGCAGAAACTTATTTCCCTCATATGATAACCATCTGATACATGCTCACATAGCCGACGTCTTTGAGGGCGTGTGTACCATGTATGCCTAGTGGCTGATGTAAGATTGCAGGGAAAAGAGACATCTAAGAAAAATCGGGAATGTTTTGGTACGTGCGTTCTTTCCCCCTTAGAAATGGGAGATTCTCTCCCTCTTCTCTCATTTCCTTGCTCATCCGTACAAGGGAATCACTTCACGTCGAGTGCTTTATTATTTTGCAATCCTGGGGAAAGAAGCACTTAAATAAACTCTTCGCTTAAAAGCTTTGTGTGTTCCTGCTTCATGGTGCTTTAGCGGCAGTGAGAATTCAGGGTTTAAGGGGCAGGAAAGTGGAGGCTTTCAGGGCTCCCAGTGTGCAATCAACGTGCTGGAATTTCAATGGATTCCAAAGGCGTAACAATAATAGCATTAAGAACAGACCAGGGCCTTTGATGTTATTGACAATAAAAGGGGGAGAGGGGGCGAAGCGGCCCCTGTCATTTCTGTCATGAGCTTTTAAACTTTTGACCTCTAACCTTTTGTGTCAAAGAGCTTTTTCCATATGGGTGTTAGCAGCCTGCTCAAGTCTCCTGAATTCACTGGAGCGTCCACGTTTCCTTGGTGGGAAAGGACATTCAGCGTCTTGGAAAAGAACCAACGTAGGGCGGTTATCGCGGAGTGCCCACCATTGTCTGCTCCATCTTAGGGGGATGGCAGGGTGGGATGGGGTGAGGACACCACACGTCCACATGAGGTGACTCCAGCCTGGCGGGAAGCGGGCAGCCTTGCAGGGATAGAAGGTGAACTTCAGAGCTATGATTTAGCTCAGGGTATGCAGGCATCTGCCTGGAGTTGGCTCTGGGCATGGGGTGCCTGGAAGCTGCGTGGGGAGGATTCGGAAAGATGGTGGGGCCTTTGGGGTGCCCTGGTTTGGCCTGTTAGGTAGATGCAAGGGTCCTGCAGTGCCAGATGGGCCTGGTTCACTGCGGCTATTATTTGGCCTCAGTTTCCTTTCTTGTCTTTCCTTCCTCCTTCACCTTTCTGATAAGAAACATGAATTGAGTTCCTACTGGGTGTGTGGTACAGTGAGCCTCTTCTGCCCTCGAGCCCCAGACAGCCTGGGAGGGAACGCAGATGGTTCTGGTCTGACAGCAGTGTCAGGGCAGGGCCTCATCCCCAGGTGGCCTGGCATGGTCCAGGAACACAGCAAGTGCCCCTCCTGTGTGTGTGTTTATCCGCCACAGCTGTGCGTACAGCGTGGGCTTCAGTGTGAGGGAGAGCTTCTGAGTAGGAACACAGGGCCTTCAGCGGGCTTAGCATCAGGGAGAGAGGAGATGTGGGTAAATAGAGTTTGTCCGGGGCGGTCCCCAATAACCTGAAGAATGAAGAAGGGAAGAAGGAGCAAGTGGTTCCCACAGGGACTCAGGGAGGCTTGACTGAAGGGGTGACATTTGCACTGAGTCTTGAAGAGAGAGTTGGATTCGGAGAAGGGGGAGAACTTCTCAAGCAAGGCGCAGCATAAGCCATAACAATGAAGGCAGCCCCGCATCTCGGACGGGGAAGTACCCTGAATGTAGCTGGGGGTTGGGGGCCTTGAATGCCATGGTAAAGGGTTGGGCGGGGCTGGGAAGGCTCTCCTAGACCACTGCAGATCTGGGGAGCAGGAAGGACCATGGTCCAGTCTAAGGCTTAGGGATGTAAGTCTGGAGAATATAGTTTAGAGAAGAGATGATAAGAAGCCTGAGCTCTGACTGTGTCATGGTAAGAAGCAGAATGGCTAAGAGTAGGGGCTTTGGAGTAAAAAGGACACCAGCTCTGCCACTCTGTCCCTGCATTTCATTTCTTTGGATAAGGCCCTTAACCAGTTCCCTTGTCTGGAAGAATGGGCATACTCATTCCTGCTCTCCAGGGTCAAAGGAAGAAATAGATGAGCTCATGAGTGTAAAAGGCTTATTTATTTAGCCCAGCACCTGACATATATTAAAGTATTCACTAATTGTCCTTATACTCACGATTGTTTTAGTATTATTAATTTCTATTAATGGGGCAAACCTTCGAAGACCTTTAGTTGTTGATGGACAGGAACTAAAATGGGGTGGGTGGTGGAGGAAGAGTCTATAATCTACTCCGCGACAGCTTCTCGCCTGATTTTGAGCGGAATGAACGTGGACCTCATTCATTATTTAAGGGCTACGCAGACTCTGACCAACACACCCTGAAGGTCACTGCTGGTTTTCCAGTGCCTTCAAAATATTTCTCAGGGTGGACTTGGATGGGTGGTTTCTCTTTGACTTAGCGGCATTGTTCTCTGCTGTGGAACTCTGGAGAGGAAGGTAAAGGTGAGCTCTCTGATGCTCTGAGCCACAGCCCAGGCAGTTACCACGCAGGAGGCCGGGGTTTGCGTGCCTGAGAGCTCTTCCTGATTCCTGGTTCGGAGCAGGGTTTGAACATCGAGGTGGGGCTCCACGACGGTGTCTGGGGCTGTGCTGGGAGTGCCAGCTCTGGTGGTGGAATAGAAAAAACACCAACTTGCATCACAAGGCTTTGGTTTCTGTGACTTTGGGTACCTCGTTTAGCTTTTCTGAGCAGATAATGGAATATTCCCTTTGTAACCCTCAGGATCGTGTGATAATAGGAAATAAAGAGAAACAAGACTTAGGGGGATAATAATAAAGCCTTGGAAGTGATGATTTTAGGGGTGTCAAGAGGATCCCATGAAGAAACGGACGTGAGTTTTATGAAACGTAAAGCATTGTATTCCTTTGCTTTTACATTTTGCTACCTGCTTCTGCTAATTTTGCAACATTGAAAAAAAAAACATTTGGAAGCTCTTTTTTGAGTTATTTTAGACAGGACACAGCTTCTAGATCTCATCATCAGTGTTAATTGTTGGTTTACTAGCTAAACCAGGCAACCTCTGAATTCATTGTGTCTCTAAGGCTTCTGTAGTTAGAGCTGAGATACCAGATGCTTTCCTGGAAACGTTTCATTCTCTGCCTTCACTTCATCAGCGTTAAGAATCCCAAATGTGTTGGGCTTCCCTGGTGGCGCAGTGGTTGAGAGTCCGCCTGCAGATGCAGGGGACGTGGGTTCGTGCCCCAGTCCGGGAAGATCCCACATGCCGCGGAGCGGCTGGGCCCGTGAGCCATGGCCGCTGGGCCTGCACGTCCGTAGCCTGTGCTCCGCAACGGGAGAGGCCACAACAGTGCGAGGCCCGCGTACCGAAAAAAAAAAAAAGAATCCCAAATGTGTATTTTTGAAGCTATGAATTTGGCTTTTAAACTGTGCTATACAAAAAAATGGTCATTCACATAAGAATTTGTCACTGGTAAGAATTTCCATGCTTTTGTAAGAAAATACACCATTAGCATAGTTCAAGTAAATGGATTTGTCACTTTTAAATATAGTGGCTCCTTATATGTTTTCATGTGATCTCCCTTGGACAGTTTTGCAGTTTCAGTATAATGGCTGTAAACCTTCTCTTATTTCTCTTTGCTGCTTTTCCCTCTGTTTATTTTTTTCTCTGATCTTGGCAGGAAAGCTGGAAACAACAAAAATATGATGGCTGCGTATATATGGGATCATAGGCAAGGCGCATTCCACAGGCTGTGGATGGAAGGATTTTATTGGTCGGTCAGTAGGCAGATGTGGTCTATTTCTGCCATTGGGAATCCAATGGATGTGATTTTTAGTTGAGAAACTTGCAAAGACTAGTGGCTAAAAGAAATTAAAAGGGACCAGGAAGGGGCGAGCTCAACTGTTTGTTCACTACCCAGGATACGTTTGAGGTGGTAAAGACAGATTTCTTGTTAATTTACTTGCAGAGGGCTATTTGTCATTTTCTTGTGGAAACACATAATTATGTTTGTAAAAGGATCATGGCCTGGATGGATTGTGATATGACCAGAGTGTAGTGCTGGGTAGCACTTAGATCTATTTAAAACATTAGATTAATTTAATATATCTGCATGCTTGGCACAGAAGAAATAATAGATTGCTATCTGAAAAGGACTTCCCTGGCAGTCCAGTGGTTAGGACTCTGCACTTCCACTGCAGGGGGTACGGGTTTGATCCCTGGTCAGGGAACTAAGATCTCACATGCCATGCGGTGAGGCCAAAAAAAAGAGGAGTCAGGAATGTTGGGTGGTTGCCAGAAGTAAAAATTGCTTGGGTTTTATACATAACATAGTTTTGTTAATCAGCCTTCTACGTAACTTCGTGTATGTTTTACTTATAAGGAAACTTAAATTTGCAAATGTTAAGTGTTTATTGCCATCATTTGCTAGATTTACAGTCAATTTCATCCATTATCATTTTTATCTTAGAATTTATTTTTGATAAATAAAATCACAGGGTAAGTATCCTTTTTCTGAATAATTGTCAGATGGGACACTTCTACTGTAGAGATTTTTTAAGTCACACAAATAGGCATATCGGTGTTTCACACATACAGTGTTATCACTCAGAAACTACGTATCCATAAAAAAAAATGGTGTGTGGTTTTTCTGAGTTGTAAACATTTCTGAGAATTACTTTCTTGGGATATGCTAAGGACAGGGTTTGTCAAACCGTTTTCTGTAGGGCCAAAAGAAATATATTAGGTTTTGTGGGCCATGTGTTTCTCTGTCGCAGCTCTCCAACTGTGTCTCTGCAGTTTGCAGTTTGAAGGCAGCCATATGCAGTATGCAAACGAAATGGCACCTGTATTCCAATAAAACTTTATTTATAAAAACTGCCCAGGGTCTTCCCTGGTGGCGCAATGGTTAAGAATCCTCTTGCCAATGCAGGGGAAACGGGTTTGAGTCCTGGTCCGGGAAGATCCCACATGCTGCAGAGCAACTAAGCCCATGCACCACAACTGCTGAGTCTGCGCTCTGGAGCCCGCGAGACACAACTACTGAGCCCATGTGCCACAACTACTGAAGCCCGTGCGCCTAGAGCCTGTGATCCGCAACAAGAGAAGCCACAGCAACAAGAAGCCCGCACATCGCAACAAAGAGTAGTCCCCGCTCGCCGCAACTAGAGAAAACCCGCGCGCGGCAACAAAGACCCAACACAGCCAAAAATAAATAAATAAAGTAAATAGATTAATTTTTAAAAAAGAAATTTAAAAACTGCCCAGTGCAGGAGTTTCCCCCCCATAGCGTATGCTCCACAAGTTAAACTTCCTGCCATGGTATAAAGAGACAAAATTATAGATCTTTTTTTATGCAAGGCATCTATCAGATGTCTCGAGTATACTATAACTGCATTTCCTTAAAACTTGCACCGCATTACAGAGGGTCTTATAAACAAGATGATCTACACTAACGACTCTGGAGATGCTTCCAGCTGCACACAACATGCATGTAGGACTGGAAAGAAGATTCCTGATACTCCGTGAAGCGCTTGCTTCATGGGATGATGCCACCTGGATGTCCAGCAAGCCCACAGCTGGTCCCTTTGGGGTTCCACGCCTTAGATTCTGCTCATAGCAGACCAGCAGGGCCACATGCTTTAGACATTCCCGGTCAGGCATCCCGGGGCTGTCCTCAGAGGGGCAGACGAGCCCCTTGTTGGCGCTGTGTTATCCACAGGCATATTCCTGTCCACGGTATAATCCTGTCCACAGGCAGGAACACAAGGATGTCTGAATGGGGAGTCAGTCCGGGTGTGGAGTCCGTCCACATGGTGATGTGTTCCTTAGGCCACTGAGCCCTGGAAAAGGTCTTGCAGGTGTCAAGGTAATGATTGGAGACACTCAGCGGGGGGAAGAGGCAGAGATGACACTTGGGTGACACTCCACCATCTCATTGGAGTGGTGAGGGCCCCTCTCTCCCCCTCTAGAGACCTCTCCTTTGACAGATGCCGGATGATTCCTTTGGTTTTGGCAAAGTGGATGTTGCCCACATTGGGTTTTAACATTTCTACTGATGGCAGGCAATTGAGTGAATTGGAGGGGACTGGACATTCCTACAGGCGGGGCTGACCCTAGTGACAAGAAAAATCATCTCTAGTGCAGGTCTAGAGTAAATTCCAAAGTCAGTGAACAGATGACTTCAGGATTTAAATAAGCCAGGAGAATTTATGCCCTGGGCAGTTTACTCTTGTGGGTCTTCCTGCACTGTTTCCTGGGCACTTTCAGGCCACTCAAATATCATTAGGTGAATTATTCCTTCAGGGCACAAACGGAGGGGACTTTGATCTCTCTTTTTTAATCTACAATTTTTGTATGTAAATTTGAAACCTTAAAAGACAGTTTCCCAGAATGGCCTCCGAGAGATCTCATAGCCTGAGGATATTAAAACTATTTCTTGGGAGAAGGATGCAGCAACTGAAGATAAACCTCCCAGTGTCTTTTCCTGGCCACAGGTTTTATGATCAACCCAGGCTGTTGTGAGGAGACCTAAAAATCAATGCCTCTCATTCCTAATGAGAGGCTCACCGCACAGCCTGACGACAGCCAGTGTGAAATCGAATACTGACAACTATACCCAGCACAAATATTGTTACTATGCATTTCAGTTTAAACATGTGTCAAGCCAGTTACATATTTATGGGGTTTAAAGACTCTTCCACTCGTGCCTAGGATAATAGGCACTCTGCAAATCTCCGTTTAGTCTAAGAGGAATTTGGTCCAATAGTCAAACCTCTTGCGAGTCTGTAATAAATCATCTTTGCCGCCCAAAGCATGGACAGTTGACTGCTTCCCACTGCTCCCCAGACTTCCCCCACCTGGCAGAGTGTTAATTCCTTCAGTAAAATTGATTCCCCCAGTTCTGCACATTATTCTCCCTGTCTTCCATTTAGCCCGTTAGTTTGCTGACAGCAGAGTACACAGCACTTAGCAGCTGGTTTGTGGAACCATCAGTCAGGAAATTGTATGATAAATAGGAGGGAGCCAGGTTTAGCGGCACTTCCTTCTGCTTCAGCAGTTTTTGCCCGACTTTGGAAAAGTCATCATGTGGTGTTTTGTCAAGGGCCAGAGCAGGAGATGGCTGCGGTGCGGTGACTTATTACACATACCCCTGAGTTACGATGCTCTGCAGCTGTGCTGCTCATGTGTAAATAATAAACCGGGAGGTGGGTAATTATGGCGGCTGCTGGCGACACAGGCCTGTTCTCGTCCTGTGGGTTTTCTTGGACAGCTTCTTGGGCTCGTGATGGAATATACTGCGATCTTCCGCATAGAAACGACCAGCTGAGATGCAAGGGAAGCACTCCATGTTTGAGGAGTGGCAAGCATTTTCTTTTTTTGAGAGGTGTGTTGGGATTAATGTCATGTGATGCCACATATGTTAAAGGACATGCTCGTCCTGCTTTTTATTCTTCGTTTTTACTGTTAAGCTGTGGTCAAGCGTGTCTTGAATTGGAAGAGGGCTGTTCCATTGCGTTTACCAGAAAGCGGCTTAAGAGGTGTGATTTCCACTGATAACTGACATGAGGTGTAATTGTTTGCACAGACTTCGTTGGTCCAGGAGACCAATAGTAATTGTAGTTATTTTCAACTAAATCGAGAAGGAAACGAATAGAAATAAAAATGCTTAAACTAAAATCAGATGTCTTTGATGAAATCAGATCGTATCCATATTTTTTGGCTCTCTATTTAACCTGATTCCAGAATATGGTATTCATAAATTTCCTTGGGACATAAATAAACACTTCGAGTAAACAGTGCCGCAAGATGCATCGCATGCTTTCATTCAGAATTAACTTTCAAACTCACAAAGCACACTCAACAGTGAGAAATGACTACTAAATGCCCCAGGAATTCCTAACCCTAACCCTAACCCTTTTCTCTTAAATATTTTTTCAATGCTGGGTCATTTTCTCTCTCATTCTGAAAGAAAGAGAGAGGGTGAGAGAGAGTGAGAGCGACAGTGAATTTAAATCCTGTTAATTTCTTAAAAATAAAAGGATGGCAATGCCTTTAAATATCTGTAATAGTCTTGTAGTTTTCCTTGGGGTAAAGATTTATACTGCTTGGGTACATGCTTTTGATTTTATTGAATTATGTGCCTGGTTTTCACCCCCTATGCATATAATCTTTGCAATGTTATTATAAATACTCATATAAAAAATAATGACTGTTATTTCCTGGATATATGAGGCATATATTGAATGTAGAATCAATTCACACATTTTGAGCCCTGGTGTGTATGAAAAATCTGGATTTGTGCTTCTTCTTAATTCACAGCTGCACCCACATAGAGAAGAGCAGATACAGTTAACACCCACTTATCTGTTGCAGAGAATTTAATCACACAGCATACAGCCAAGAGCCAGGAAGTAAAGAGGTGAAAATATCTTCCAACTCTGACATGGTTGTCACAAAGTCCCTCAAAACGCCATATAGGGCTTCCCTGGTGGTGCAGTGGTTGAGAGTCCGCCTGCAGATGCAGGGGACGCGGGTTCGTGCCCCGGTCCGGGAAGATCCCACATGGCGCGGAGCGGCTGGGCCCGTGAGCCATGGCCGCTGAGCCTGCGCGTCCGGAGCCTGTGCTCTGCAACGGGAGAGGCCGCAACAGTGAGAGGCCCGTGTACCGCAAAAAAAAAAAAAAAAAACGCCATGTAAAATGATGTGTGGGAAAAACCTTAGCAGGTGTGTCAGACGGTATGAATGCTTAATTTACACCCAGTTCTAGTAGGTTTATTCCTCCAGGTTCCAAGAGCCCCATGACACGTGTTAAGTTTGAAGTCTGCTGGAAACAACCGTGTTCGAATCAGCAGTGACCACTAACAGGCGAAGAAGAGAAAGAACTAGGCTGGGGTGTGCTCGCCATCTCCCTGACCCCCGATCCCCGTGACCTCAGGCCCACCTGATCCCGAATGCCAATGATTCATTTGGGCCTGTTCGAAATTTAAAATCAGGAAACATTCACTGAGTAGGTGTCAGACTTTCAAACTCATGAAAAAGATTACTCCACTCACTTTTATGTTGTTTTAGGAAAGATACATCATTTTCTAACAAAATGGTTAAATGAAATAGGACATTTGGGCTCTGCAGGACATTGCTGGGTAAACTTTTCAACTTAGCACACAAACTATCAAGATTTGTGTTACCAAAAAAACCAATTCCAACATCCTCTCATATTAAATCCTAAGTGGTGCATTTAAAATATAAATGATGTTTTCATATGGACTTTATAAAATGTATAAAGTGTGATCAGGCAGTCAGCACATCCCTCACCTGTTGAATTTGCAGCATCGTTGTACGTTATGATATCATGGTGACAGTGATGAGACATTACTAAGATACTTCCTTTTCTCCTTTGTATCGCTCCCTCCCTGCTTTATCGTATAACAAGCACAAAATACAGTGAGTAATTGACATTTTCAGTGCTGTAGAACCTCTTCTTCTGGGTTCTAAATCTGGTTTTTTCTCCTAACCATATTCTTAGATTCTCAAAGGAAGGCAACAGGGGAAAAGTCTCAAAAAAGGAAAGTAAGACATCATAATTATTATTTTTTAAGTTCTTTTGTTTACATTCTAAAAGATGCTTGTTGAAGGAAATTTGGAAAAAAGAGAAATGTATAGGGAGGAAAATGAAAACCACTTGAATTCAACAAACACATGTATAATGGTCACCCCCAGGACTTAAGGAAGTTCACAGTGGGAGGTGCAGTCACACCCTAATCTATGTTTGATACGCCCACTCCCCTGCCCCGCGTGGAGGTTCTGTGTCACTTTTCCATCCGTCGCTCAGAGCCTGTGTGCAGGGCGTCATTTGGAATTGCCTTTGCCGCCTACCACACTAGGCGAAATCTTCAGACTTTTAGCAGAAGCTCAAAGCCCTTCTGAGGCACGTTTGGTGTACACGTCAATTCCTGGGAGTCTTTCTTGAGCAGCAGCGACATGATAGGTACATGCCGGCTTCCAGGACGACCACATGTGGAGGGTAGCATTTGCAGCACGAGTTCCGAGTTCCTGTATGTTTGCTGTCTTATCGGGCTCTGAGCCGTGGAGGCTCACCTCTTGATTTTGGATTTCTTTACTGCTTCTTGAAACTCAGGAAAAACTTTAGTCTTGGTGGTGCTTCTCATGGTAAAATCTGGTAAAACTATTTTCAGTTCTTGCAGTGAATTACTATTTAGAAAAAAAAGCTTATTTTCAGATTTGTCAGAGGTAATCAGGGCGAGTAAATGGAGGTAGAGAACTATTTTAAGTACGTGCATACACGGGAACCCCAAAACAGTGATGGCTGAGAGCGGGAGGGGAGGCTGGTGTGGGTCCCAGGGGAATGCTGGGGCTGCAGGGAAGGGATCTTCAGTGTGCGCTAAACCCCCCTCTGTCAGGCTAGGTAGCATTTCTCTGGCCAGCCTATACATTTGCTGTCCCTGTGTTGGGATTCCGGAGGCCTGACCTAGAACAAGATGGAGGGGGAGCATGCATTTAAAATTTTAAAAAGTGTGTGTGGGGCTTCCCTGGTGGCGCAGTGGTTGAGAGTCCGCCTGCCGATGCAGGGGACGCGGGTTCGTGCCCCGGTCCGGGAGGATCCCATATGCCGCGGAGCGGCTGGGCCCGTGAGCCATGGCCGCTGAGCCCCTGCGCGTGCGGAGCCTCTGCTCCGCAACGGGAGGGGCCACAACAGTGACAGGCCTGCGTACCGCAAAACAAAACAAACAAAAAAGTGTGTGTGTGTGTGTGTGTGTGTGTGTACACGTGCCATGGATTCTCGCAGGGACTTTCGTTTTTTTATTTAACATCTTTATTGGAGTATAATTGCTTTACAATGGTGTGTTAGTTTCTGCTTTATAACATAGTGAGTCAGCTATACATATACATATGTCCCCATATCTCCTCCCTCTTGCATCTCTCTCCCACCCTCCCTGTCCCACCCCTCTAGGTGGTCACAGAGCATGGAACTGATCTCCCTGTGCTACGCGGCTGCTTCCCACCAGCTATCTGTTTTACATTTGGTAGTGTATATATGTCCATGCCACTCTCTCACTTCGTCCCAGCTTACCCTACCCTCTCCCTGTGTCCTCAAATCCATTTTCTACACCTGCGTCTTTACTCCTGTCCTAGCAGGGACTTTTGAACATGACTCTTTTCCTTACAAAGCATCATGGGTATGGGAGAAATGAAAGCTAGTAGTGATATTACGTCTTTGTCTGAAACTCTCTTGACAGTGTCATTTTAAAATTAAAAAGTGGGGAATTCCCTGGCGGTCCAGTGGTTAGGACTCTGTGCTTTCACTGCCGAGGGCCCGGGGTTCAATCCCTGGCTGGGGAGCTACGATCCCACAAGCCGCGTGGCGAGGCCAAAAATAAAAATTAAAAATAAAAAAGCGTCTTGGAGTCTGTTCCTCTTGGCTTTGTGGCGGCCCTTGCCCTCTGGCCGGCCTCTCGCAGTAGAAGCACGTGTTGTTTCTCTTTCTTGCTTTGCTGCTTGCGTCCAAGTTGCATCCAGAGGCTTTACTGCCTCGGGTGCTGGTATTAGTATCTGCTTGGTTCTGAGCTGTAAAGAATTCTCCCACACATTCTTCAGGTAGATTCGGCATCAGTTGTGAAGACTGTGTTAGCAGTGTGGTTTCATGGATTGGCATTCCATTTCAGAGGGTTCCATTTATACAGGCTGTACTTTCTTTCTTTTTCAGACCCTCCTCATCTCTTTCCTGCATTCCATCCTCCCGTACCAATCGATGCAAGACACCATGAGGGCCGTTACCATTACGATCCGTCTCCGATCCCTCCATTGCACGTGTAAGTATTACCACTTTACCCGTCAAAGAAACAGCACAAAATTCTGGCTTTCACCATCTCAGGATTTTTGTTACCAGCACAGCTACTGGTCTTTGAAGATGTGATAGAAGTCTAAGATTTACTTTTGAAATACAGCAAGCCTGTATGTTCCTGGACTCACTGAAGCAAATCCCCGCTGCTTCCTGAAGAATGCCTGTCACACTAGGTGGCTGGCAGGTATTTCTTATATAGTTTTGCTGACATGTGTTCCGTGGGCTATAAATACTAAATTAAAAAATTGGGCCTAAAAAAAAAAAAAAATTGGGCCTAATGGAAGGTTACCACTCAGGATATGTATTTGGTCGAGAGCGGGTGTGAAGTTTTTCATGCTCCAATGTCTGTTACGGGAAGGTCCTGTTCCAGGGATGAGGATGCATCATAATGAAATGTTCATGGTAAATTTTCATAGCCCCTGTGGTGTGTACACCAACGGTCACTTGATTGATGGGAACGTCACCCAAACAAAATGGCAAATGTGATCGAGCACATAGTTTACACAAAGATAAAAGGAGAGAATGGGGGTGATAACATACATTAGAAAAGGAAGAAGAAAAGCCAGATATCATATATGAGGCTAAAAAAAATGATACAAACGAACTTATTTACAAAACAGAAACAGGCTCACAGACCTAGGAAACAAACTTATGCTTACCAAAGGGGAAAGGTGCAGGGGAGGGATAAATTGGGAGTTTGGGATTGACGTATACACGCTCCTATATTTAAAATAGATAACCAACAAGGACCTACTGTATAGCACAGAGAACTCTGCTCAATATTCTGTAATAACCTAAATGCGAAAAGAATTTTAAAAAGAATAGGTACATGTATATGTATAACTGAATCACTTTGCTGTACTCCTGAAACTAACACAACGTTGTTAATTAACTAGGCTCCAATATAAAATAAAAATTAAAAAAGAAAAAAAGGAAGAAGAAAATATCCTGGAAATTAATGTGATCTTACTCAGGTTAGGGGGGAAAGATGATCAGGTAGTCAGGATAGCCCTCACCTAAACTAAAATGGTCTTCGTTTGCAGTATTGTCCAGAAACCTGATCTATACTACAACAAGGGGAGTCAATCTTCGGGAGCCGCTGACCGTTATGAATGGCCTTGATTTTACATTTAGTCATATCTGGTAATCACCCTTCATTCTGAGACAGTAAAGTTAGAAAAGCCCCAACAATACTTTGAAGAATACTGCTAGTTATTTGGATGGTAGATTGCATCTCCATGGCTCTTAGTTATAGCTGTGTAATTACATATACGCCAAAGAAAAATGAAGTTGTTTTAAAACAAGTCCTCCTCTGTGAACAGAATTAATTGATATTAACAACCCTAACTATATGCCCAAGTACACATATAATATTTTATCCACAGTTTTCTGGATCTATCTCCCATTACTGAATTGTAATTTCAGAGCAGATTTGCCTGGAGGTAAGTCATAAATCTGTGTTCAGATTTCTATAAGCATTAAAGGAGAAGTGGATATTTAGGGAGAGAGAATGCAGAAACTTGTGACTTTATTCTTCAACTTTTCACTAGAACACAAGTAAGTATTTACAGTCTTCTAAAGCCTGCTAAAAATACACTCAAATAAAACCAAGATGCCAATTGAAAGCCCCCTAATACAAAGGGAAGGAAATTATAATTTCAGGCCGAAACCTGCTATGGAATTCATCCTGTTCTACCAAAGTTTTGCAGTACAGATGGGACCACAAGGGTCTCAGACGAGGATCTGCCCTGTGGTACAGAGCCAGCAAGGGCCCACCGGGCCTGGGAGATGCAGATGATTTCTCCCAGACTCCAGTCTCTGAAGTGCTGAAGTAATTTAAATCAGATTTTCTATGGGATTTCAGAGTGCTTCACTCTTAAAAGTTCATCTTACAGAGAAATTTCAAAAAGTGAGTTTATATGATAGAATAAACTAGTTCCTCTGCATTCATTATGGTTTGCCTTGTAATTCAATTCAAATATGAATTTATCAGTAAAAATCTCAAGTCTTGGTTCTTTGGCAGAATGTAAGAACAGCAAGCCCTCGTATAGATCACACTGTATGTTCTAGGCCCTAATTGCTGTATCCAAAGAATTAGCTCGCTAGAGATAAAAACACCACAGGATAAGGCGGGTCAAGTTTGGAGAATCCTAGGGGAGAGGGCTGCATTTTCTACAGGACTGCTGAGCGGGGATTTTTATAGATTTTAATATAGTCAACCCTTTGTGTCTTCCGGTTCTGCATCTGAGGGTTCAACCAACCTTGGATTGAAAATATTGGAGAAGAAAATTCCAGAAAGTTCCAAAAAGCAGAACTCGAATTTGCAGCACACTGGCAACTATTTTCAGAGCATTTCCATTGTATTAGGTATTATAAGTAATCTGGAGGTGATTTAAAGTATCCAGGAGGATGTTCATAGGTTACACGCAAACACTGTGCCATTTAATATAAGGGATTTGAGGATCCACGGATTTTGGTATCCGTGAGGGCTGTGGAACCAGTGCCCTTCAGATCCCGAGGGATGGTTGTCCTTCCTGCTTTTTCAGCCAAGCTTTAGGATAATTTTGGAGCAATTGACTAAATTGTTCTCTAGCTGCCTAAATGTTTAGTTACCAAAGATTCATGATGTACGGCTTGTAGATAGTCCTGAGCCTCCCAACACACGCTCTGGAGGTGCTAGGGGAGTGTCATTGCTGGGCACAGGGCGTGCTGAGCACGTGCTTCGTGGTCTCCTGGGACTGCTCGGTGTAGCGGGGTCCTGGGTGGAGACACTGAGCTTTTGGAGTAGGCTCTGGGAAGCTAGGGTCAGTCTCACCTCTGTGCCTTATAATGTGACATTCTGTCTGTATCACCCTCAGTGGTCTCCCCTCCCTGCTTGGCAAACACTGGTCAAACTCCTCAGCCTCAAGGCCTAATTCAAAATCACTTCTGCTGGCTGTCCCAGAGGCTGTTCCTCAGAGAACCTTGTGTACCTTTATCGCAGCCAAATCCTCTTGCCTGGTCAGTTATTGTTTAGCGGTCACTGCCCCTGCTAGATTGCAGGCATTGCCTAACCCTCGGCCAGGCACTCAGTAAAGCATGCTCAGTAGACCTTCAAGGTCATTTTAGGCGTGGAGGGTAATCTAGGCAAATATAGCTTGGTTACTAAAATCTTAAAAGCGCATCTTTGCCAAGGGGCTAAAGCAGTAGCCTGGAAAAATAAAATGATTTTATCTAGAAGTTGAATTCCAAAATGCTTGTTTCATAATTAGCTTCTAGAAAATGAGATCAAGTGAGCTTACGGAGTTTTCAGAATAAATATTTTTAATTATAAGTAGACAACATCTGGGGATATTCTCATTGTTTCGTGCACAGGATTGTTCTTGTGGTGTCAACTTCAACAATTAAATTGTAAGTCTCCTGAAACAGGATGTGTGTTGATGATGGAAATGCCAACAGGTCTCTGTTTAGAAGGATGGCAGACACTGCGATAATGATGCTATCGTATCCTATCATTAATGATTCTATTGAAAGAGGTTTGTAAATTGCTCCTCTTTTTAGATAAACCAGCCTGTATTAAGGCGTCAATGATATGGTGCAGAATTAAATTAGAATCTCAGAAAATGAAATATGCTCTGTATTAGCTGTTTGACACTTAATTTGCCTCTGAATGAGTACAGGAAATCACAAATTAACCTGCCTTTGTTTTTCCAACCATGGCTTATTAGGTGTTAGAACAACTGCAATTACAGCCTAATAATAACCACCAAGCCTTATAAATATGTACGGAAATGCGTCAGTGTGTGTTAAAGAGCCCAGTTTGTTAAATGGAATGCCTTTAGCTTACCCGATTTACTGTCACAGTGTTCTCCAGAGTGTATGGTCAGGCAGTGTTAGACAGAGTATAGACATTTAAATTGTTACCAATACAGTACTGGAAATAATGTTAGAATGTATTAGGATTTCCTTTCTTAACTCGAAATCATGAATTCAGATGTGGGATTTCTAAGGGGGACATGGAACGTCAGTGTCATCTTTCCCTGAGTTGTCATGTAAAGGTTGTCAGAAAAATGTATGATTCCTGCCTTATGTTTATTTAATTCAAGTAGTTTGAAAATTAAGAAACACTGGATATGGGGAATGTTCCCTTTTCTTCTGAAAGTTATTCTCCACGGAATTCACCAGAACTTACGTTCAACAGCTAATTGGAGTGTCTTGTTCTCTCTCAAATCATTTGCTTTGACCACAGAGTCCATGTTTTATTAAGCCATGTAGGAAAAAGTACAATGTTTTAGAAAAATATCAATGAGTATATTTTATGACGTTGCTGAGATCGTTTGGAGCGTTAATGATAGAACCTGAACCTGTAGCCACATGGTCAAGGCAGAAATTTCATGTGGTTATTTCTACTTCTTGGTCTTCTCTCTGCTTCCTGCTCTGCACTGTTTCCATCAGGGCTGTGGGGTTGCATAACTCCAGGAGCTATCGTTGTAACCTACGGAAATTGATGGTGTTCTCTAGGCTAAGGATTACTACTTGTTTTAAAATTCCACTTGGAGACGCAGACATAGAGAATGGACTTGAGGATATGGGGAGGGGGAAGGGTAAGCTGGGACAAAGTGAGAGAGTGGCATGGACATATATACACTACCAAACGTAAAATAGATAGCTGGTGGGAAGCAGCCGCATAGCACAGGGAGATCAACTCTGTGCTTTGTGACCACCTAGAGGGGTGGGATAGGGAGGGTGGGATAGGCAAGAGGGAGGAGATATGGGGATGTATGTATACGCAAGAGGGAGGAGATATGGGGATATATGTATACGCAAGAGGGAGGAGATATGGGGATGTATGTATACGTATAGCTGATTCACTTTGTTATAAAGCAGAAACTCACACACAATTGTAAAGCAATTATACTTCAATAAAGATGTTGAAAAAAATAAAATAAAATAGATAAATTTTTAAAATAAAATAAAATTCTACTTGGAAATTTAGACAATGGGAATATTACATCCCTCTCCACTAGAAACAGTTGTATCTTCAAGTGACTACTTTCACATTAATGAAGAAAGCGCTCTTTCTCTTGCATTTTGAGTGTGTGCTTTTTTTTTTCTTTGCTTTAGTGTTAGAATGCATTTAAGCACGCTTACTTTTGAAAGTAATTTTTTTGTTTGTTTTGTTTTGTCTTTTGGCCACACTGCACGACGCGCAGGATCTTAGTTCCCTGACCAGGGATCGAACCCGTGCCCCCATGCAGTGGAAGCACAGAGTCTTAACCACTGGACCGCCAGGAAAGTCCCCAAAATATCGATCTTTTCCATACAGGTGTTTTGAGCCCAAGTTTCCCCATTTATGGACCAATATGAATTGCGGACTGTCCGTCTGCTTCTGCTGAGCTTGGCAATTCATTTTTAAAAGCAGGATCAGCCTCAGTTACTAACTGATTACAATAATTCGAGCCCCACAGATCTTGACAGTGGAGCTGAGAGCTACCCTTGTCTCGTGCTGTGGATGCGAGCAGCGCTGCATCCCAAGCCAGCACTCTGACAGTCTATCGCACTTCACCATCCACTTAACTAATTCATTTTACAAAATCAGCTTCATCTCTTCTCTCCTGGGGGAAATGAGTACTCGTGTTCTCTTCTACTCAGCAGCTCTTTCTTCTCTGAGTTGAGTCAACGTGCCTCTTTCCAAGGCTGCCTGACTCACTGGAATTATCTCACCAAAGTGTGAAGAGCTGCTTCTCCCACTAAAAGTGGTCCACTTCCTGGCCCCTGGGGAGAGGACAGGACACGGTAGATCATTAATATGAGCTGGGAGAGAGAGGGATTTGGAAATAAATGAGGCTCCCCCCGCCGCCACCATGGTTATGACTGCCTTTTAGGGTTCCGAGCAGGGAGACCAGTAGCAAGTTTGGAGTAAGAATAAATACATTTCTTTCCAGACAGAGGAAGCGCTAGGAAAAGATAGAGTATTATGGTAAAAGCTTAGAGAAAGAAAGTAGAAGTGGATGACCAGAACTACTACTCAGTTTCCCTCCGTCCTCTCCTCCCTCCCTGGATTCAGCACCTTGTGTGAGTTGCTTAGTGGGAATTCATCTAATAATCATTCAAAAGCAGCCTTCAACCTAGCCATCTACTTAAAACTTGGTGATGGGCTCGTAATACGTAATAGTGATTTCATTATTTTCATTCACAGGGAAAGCCTCCAGTAAAAATGTAGAGATTGTAAATAGAGCTGCAATGAACATTTTGGTACATGACTCTTTTTGAATTTTGGTTTTCTCAGGGTATATGCCCAGTAGTGGGATTGCTGGGTCATATGGTAGTTCTATTTGTAGTTTTTTAAGGAACCTCCATACTGTTCTCCATAGTGGCTGAACCAATTCACATTCCCACCAGCAGTGCAAGAGTGTTCCCTTTTCTCCACACCCTCTCCAGCATTTATTGTTTCTAGATTTTTTGATGATGGCCATTCTGACTGGTGTGAGATGATATCTCATTGTAGTTTTGATTTGCATTTCTCTAATGATTAATGATGTTGAGCATTCTTTCATGTGTTTGTTGGCAGTCTGTATATCTTCTTTGGAGAAATGTCTATTTAGGTCTTCTGCCCATTTTTGGATTGGGTTGTTTTCTTGTTATTGAGCTGCATGAGCTGCTTGTAAATTTTGGAGATTAATCCTTTGTCGGTTGCTTCATTTGCAAATATTTTCTCCCATTCTGAGGGTTGTCTTTTGGTCTTGTTTATGGTTTCCTTTGCTGTGCAAAAGCTTTGAAGTTTCATTAGGTCCCATTTGTTTATTTTTGTTTTTATTTCCATTACTCTAGGAGGTGGGTCAGAAAGGATCTTGCTTTGATTTATGTCATAGCGTGTTCTGCCTATGTTTTCCTCGTGCCCGTCATCGGATGAATGGATAAAGAAGATGTGGCACATATATACAATGGAATATTACTCAGCCATAAAAAGAAACGAAATTGAGCTATTTGTAATGAGGTGGATAGACCTAGAGTCTGTCATACAGAGTGAAGTAAGTTAGAAAGAAAAAGACAAATACCGTATGCTAACACATATATATGGAATTTAAGAAAAAAATGTCATGAAGAACCTAGGGGTAAAGCAGGAATAAAGACGCAGACCTCTTAGAGAACGGACTTGAGGTTATGGGGAGGGGGAAGGGTGAGCTGTGACAGGGCGAGAGAGAGTCATGGGCATATACACACTAACAAACGCAGTGAGGTAGATAGCTAGTGGGAAGCAGCCGCATGGCACAGGGATATTGGCTCGGTGCTTTGTGACAGCCTGGAGGGGTGGGATGGGGAGGGTGGGAGGGAGGGAGACGCAACAGGGAAGACATATGGGAACATATGTTTATGTATGACTGATTCACTTTGTTATAAAGCAGAAACTAACACACCATTGTAAAGCAATTATACCCCAATAAAGATGTTAAAAAAAAAAAATGTAGAGATTGAGCAAAACCTTGTGTTTGTATTTGGGGGCATAACTTGTTTGGAATATTTTAATAGTACAATTTAAAATTAACACAGGCAAGTCCTTTTCCCCCGTGTTTGTGCTCTACCGTAAACGTTATTGAGACTGATAAAGTGTGATGACATATCAGATTTCGGGCATACCTTTTTTTATTGTGCTTTGCAGGTATTTAAGTTTTTTACACATTGGAGGTTTCTGGAAACCCTGTACTGAGCAAGTCTATGGATACATCTTTCCAACGGCATTTGCTCACTGATAGTTAGCATTTTTTAGCAATAAAATATTTTTTAATGAAGCCATGCACATTGGCTTTTTCTTAGACATAATGCTATTGCACACGGAATAGACTACATTATACTGGAAACATAACTTTTATGTGCACTAGGAAACCAAAAATTCATGTGATGCACTTTATTTCCTTTATTATGATTATTATTTCCTTTATTATGATCTGGGACCCATAATATCTCACAGATAGGCCTATACAGCAAATACTGTAGCTAACGTTTTGTAACACTCACCTCCACCCTCCAAAATAAGAAAAGAAAAAAGAAGAGAAAAGAGAAGAAAAGAAAATGAACTAGGTTATAATCACATCTCTTGGGGGCACAGACCACCTGTGTATGTCTTTGCATTTGCTAGGCTGAGCCCGTGCCTTTGCAGAGTGGCTCCTGGATAAATATTGTTTTCCATGGTGATAATGGGCTCTCCTTTTTTAGGCCAGTGCAGGATGACTGCCATCCTCTTTCTTTTGTTTTTCTTGGTTTACTTTGGTAGAGCGTGTCACCTCATGCCAACAAAGCTAGCACACTGAGGACTCAAAATCAAAAACTTGATTCCTTCTGAAGATGATGTTAATATAAATACCTACTGCAATGTCAGATGCTCTCCACTGCCAAGTGAATTCCCTGATATTAAATTAGTTACTGGTTGTGAAGGTCTGAGGTCACCTTATGTGACTAGGTACCATTGAACTTAATGGCTGCTTCTCAGGCCCCTCACGTGGAAATAAAATTAATGAAATTATCAATCTTTAATTGATAATGTAATATGAATACCAAAATTCCAAATATAAGGGGGGAAAAGAAATGACAAGACCATTCACATAAAAAATACAATAATGGCCATAACTGACTTTTTTTTTTTTTTTTTTTTTTGCGGTATGCGGGCCTCTCACTGCCGTGGCCTCTCCCGTTGCGGAGCACAGGCTCCGGACGCGCAGCCTCAGCGGCCATGGCTCACGGGCCCAGCCGCTCCGCGGCATGTGGGATCTTCCCGGACCGGGGCACGAACCCGTGTCCCCTGCATCGGCAGGCGGACCCTCAACCACTGCGCCACCAGGGAAGCCCCCATAACTGACATTTTTGACTACTTACTGTGGGCACAATTTTAGAAACTTTACAAAACTATCTCACATAGTACTTAGAATATTCAGCCCTAGGATGGAGTTATTATCACTAGCCTCCTTTCCAAGATATGGAAACCTTGACACAGAGAAGTTAATGGTTGTGCCATTATTTAAACCTAGACATCAAACACTACACTCCTTGCACTTGACTTTCATCCTCTGCTCGTGAAAACGAACACTGGGGCCTTTGGTGCTCTAGTTTATGCTTACTGGATGAGCCCAAATAGTTCTAACAATACCTGATAGGAAATTTTCAGTGTCACTGGCTGTCATCGTCTTCTGCAGAATTCTAAGATAGGAACATGGCAGTGAGGAGAAGAGCTGGAAGAAGCCTTGTCTGTAGCAAAACAAAACAGAATTAGATACACATCAAGGTTTGCTACTGTAGAACTTGTAACCCCCAACAGCTGGACATTTATATATCCAGCTACATGGAGTATTAGGTGAATTGTGATTCATCCACTTGGTAGAATATTGAAAAAAAACAGTAGCATTTGAGAAGACCATATGAACACATGGATAAATAATGGTCAGCGATGACAGCCGTGTACCCTATAAAATGTAAGCCATGTTGGATGAGATCATAACGTGTATCTGCCTGGAACCTTCTTCCCTAAGATGTCCATGGCTTGCTCCCTTACTTCATACAATTCCCTGCACAGGCATCTCCTCATCAGAGAGGTCTTCAATGAAGAACCATCTAATGAACAGGGATTGACAAACTATGGCCTGTGAGCCAAATTCGGCCCATGGCTTGTCTTATTGGAATCTAGTGACTGCCGCTTACTTACTATTGTCTATGGCAGCTTTAGCAATCAAGGGCAGAGATGAGCGGCTGAGATGAAAGACATGGCCCGCAAAGTCTAAAATACAAACTTTCCCAAGGCCTGATCTAAAATAACACCCCCTTTCTAGCCTCACTACCCGCTTTCTCTGCCTTATTTTTCTTTTTTTTATAAGTGATGCCATGCACCATATTTTCGACTTTCAGGCTTTCCCACTGCTATTCCCAACATTTCTTGTTGCATATCGTATCAGTTCACAAAAAAGAAAATAAGTCTTATTGTTTGGGTATCATTTCTTATGATCAACTGAAAAAATGTAAAGTCTGCCTCATTTTCAAGCACTACCGTAGACCACGTACATCCACAGTTCCCAGTCTAAGTATGAAAATATTGGTGAGTTTCAATTCCTAAACTTTAAAAATTTTGATGAGCTGGCGGTATCAATGCAGATGAACCCACCCACACTTTACTTTGCATTAAGAAATGAACATGAGGAAAATAAATGGTACTCCAAGGGCATACTACTTTTTTCTGTTTTGCAATAGTCCTTTCTTTAAAAAAAATTATTGAAGTATAGTTGATGTACAGTGTGTTAATTTCTGCTGTACAGCAAAGTGGTTCAGTTGTACATATATATGCATTCTTTTTCATATTCTTTTCCATTATGGTTTATCTCAGGATATTGAATATAGTTCCCTGTGCTCTACAGTAGGACCTTGTTGTTTATCCATCCTATGTAGAATAGTTTTGTCTTACAGTATTTCTAATGACTGAAATATTGAATTCGGTCATTGGTTACAGAGAAAGCAGGCCCTAATTATAGTGCATATTCAGAGAGTCTGAGAGCCAGCTTCTTGGATAAATTCCTGTGTTCTTTGTGCTGGGCTCAGCAGTCCGGCCGGGAGCAGATATTGACTGAAGGTATTCACGGCCACTGAACCAGAAGCTGCCAGCTCTATAGAGCCTGCCGTCCAGCCTGTTGCAGGGGCCTGGGGGGCACTAGACTGTAACAGACTTTTTTCTTTGTGTACAATGCTTCCACTCATGTTAAGCCGGGCTTCAAAGAAAACAGAAATTTACTGCCATCGTTGTATTTAGTTTTCAAAGTATGCTTTGGAGAAAATTGAACTTTCACAGAATTTGTCCCAATGGGAAGGCACTTTCCGGTTAGTTTTTAGGTGATAAATACCACCCAAACCCAAGCTGCCTGCAGCTCTTCCTCTGTGGCCATCCCTCCCTCACTTAGGTAACAGAACCTGCTTTTTCCAAACCTAAACAAAGACATGCCATTTCCTATAGCCGCTCAGCAGGCTGAGTTCATTTCAGACCCTTCCCCAGGGGAACAAAGGCTGGGGACACAGGGCTGCCTGTCACTCATTTCTTTTTGTTATTGCTGCATCTCCACCCCTGCCCCCAGTGAAATTCATACAGAAAAAAAAAAAAAAATTACAATGTTCGCAGATTTGTTTCCAGGAACCTGCCTGCTAACTTTTTGAATTCTAAGTAACAAATTAGCTAGATTTTTGCATCTTTGGTGATCCTAGCCAGCTAAGCATACTAAAAGGAAAGAGCAAGAGGTAAGTGTTTTCAGACTCATCCTCTGAGTCCAAGGGTAGTGATGTGTTGCAGAACATGCATTAGATAACAGTATTGAAAATAAATTTGAAATAAATATATGGACCATTTTTAGTTCCGATGTGATCTTTGTCAGAGGCATATCGGAACAGTAATGGGCATCGTGACATTGCAGTAAAAATTAACCAGTTAAATGGTGCATTGGTCCCATGTTTACCTCCTGCTTTAACCCAGCGGAACTGGTGACACTGTATCAATGTTTGTAACACTGGTGTTGATAAACGTCAAGTGTAATGAGAGATCTATACCCTTCACCTCCATCTCTCCTCTCCCACCGTCTCTGTTTGTCTCCCTGTCTCTCTCTCTCTCCCTCCACACAGCTAGGGAAATTGAACTCAGAAGGGTAGGAAGTGGCAGGAACTGCCTTAGGGCATGAGAGTACAGTCCTCCCTTTGTATCCGTGGGGAATTGGTTCCAGGACCCCTGCTGGATACCAAAATCTAAGGATGCTTAAGCCCCTTATATAAAACGATATGGTATTAGTATAACCTATGCACATCCTCCCATAAACTTCACATCATCTCTAGATTACTTACAATACCTAATACAGTGTAAGTGTTAACATAAACAGTTGCCAGCATGCTGCAGTTTCCAAGTTTTGCTTTCTGGAACTTTACAGAAATTTTTTTTCCCCAAATATTTTCTATCCATGGTTGGTTGAAACCCATGGATGTGAAACCCCAGATACAGAGGGCTGACTGTACCTTTCCAGTAAAGAAAAAAATAAGGATCTCTAATCCAAAGCTATAGATTTTCTAATATTCAACCACTAATTTTCTGGGTAATGAAACATCCCACATGTTTATGAGTTATAGATATTTAAAACTTTCTTATCCAACTACAGAGAGATTATAATTTCATTAAAAATTTTGCCATTGGGACTGTTATAGGAAATAGGAACTTAGCCTCCATCTGAAAATCTAATTCATTAATACCAAAATGAATGAGCGGCAGGCAGTTGAAGGCATTCTTTTACAAGTTCACCTGTGAGGGTCCCTCAGCCCTGGTTGCTAGTGGGTACCTGTGAATAGTTCCTAAGGAACCTGACACCACCCACCCACCCCCCAGGCCCCAGTCATTCCTAAGTAGTAAGAGCTTCTGCCTGAGGGAGTTATATTAACTCAGTGCATTAAATAATTCCCAGGGCCTGACAAGGTTCATGTGTGTCTTCTACTACCTAGAATGAGTTTAGCACTAACTAGAGAATCACCATCTTCCAAATACATTCAAATAGTATTCAAATATTGCCAAGCTCACCAGAAGTGAACAGTATCTTTATTATGTAAGGTGGGAAAAGAGATGTACTGACGGTTAAATGACCTGCCAAGTGATTTGAAAAACAAATCACCAAACCCTGTTGCTTGAATATGATTTACATTTTGAAGACAGGGTCTGAAGAAGAAAGCATTGCTAGCTTCCTAAAATGCTTCTTGCCTCTATTCAAAGAGATCTGTGACTCCCCCATGAACAAAATCCCCATCTTCCTAGCATACGTGGTTTTCAACATAAACTGTGCACACCCGTGAAAGTTTTCAGAAACAGATTCAAAGGTTAAATCAGGACAAAAGGCAGTCAGACTTCTAAAGAGGTCTCTGATTTTTAAAGGTTTTTCCTACTGTATTTACCTGGGCTATAACACATGAAAATTAGGATTCTATGAGATTGTGTTAATATTAACATTTTCAGTTTCTTTAACGTAAGCGTTTTCTGTTATTTCACTATGCACACACACACACATATGTATACTCACATACATATATACATACACACACACTATATATATATATACACACACTCACATACATATATAAACACACACACATACACCCCCAAAACACACACACATATATATATATTCATATACATATATACACACTCACATACATGTATAAACACAGACACACATATACACCCCCAAAACACACACACACATATATATTCATATACATATATACACACACACTATATATATATACACACTCACATACATATATAAACACACACACATATACACCCCCAAAACACACATATATATATTCATATACATATATACACACACACTATATATATATACACACACTCACATACATGTATAAACACAGATCCACATATACACCCCCAAAACACACATATATATATTCATATACATATATACACACACACTATATATATATTCACATACACATATAAGCACACACACACATATATATATATTTGTATACATATATACACACACACTATATATATATATTTACACGCTCACATACACATATAAGCACACACACATATATATTCATATACATATATACACACACACTATATATATATATATATATATATATTTACATGCTTACATACACATATAAGCGCACACACACACATACACGGTGCTGACGTCTGTCCATTTTTCTCGTGGTCATCTCAGCCTGTCCTGGAGCTTAGCTGATAAAAGACTGCATGATCTCTTCTTCATGGAAGTAGTCAAGAGGAGAAAAGAAAGTCAGCCTGAAGTATTTTAATCTTGTTTTAATGATCAAAATCCGGTCACTCAGACTTTGGATTTCAGGGCTGCTGAGATACATGTATCAATAGTTACTGGATGGAGTGAAGAAGAGTCCAATTCAAGAGTTTGCCAGATGTCAGGGAATCGGGGGTATGGGGGTTGCTGAAAGCAGAGGCCCAACCTCAGGCCTAAGGCTGCACTGAGCTCTATGGAGGGATTCTCTCCAAGTCGACAGGCACCCGCACCCGGGTGGTGATGTCCCTTGCTGCTTGTGAGACTTTTCAAAGTGAAAGTCCTTGAGCCCTTCATGAGTCTCTCTCCATCTCTGGGGTGTGCAGAGCAGGCTGTGTGTCTCTGACCAAGACGGGTCGTACACTGGTGAGGGCCTTCCCGTGACCTGAAACACAGTCAGAAATTACACTGCACCATTTTTAATTTGGCTGGACTTCCCCACCTCCCCCCATCTTTGGACCCAGACAAACATAGGACTGTTCCGTTATTTTGATTATTGTTGTTTGGTGTTTCTTTGTTTGCTGGGAGGAGGAAGGTGAGAGGAAGTTGAATTGGAAAGACAGAAAACTAGAGTCTGGTCCCTTCTCCCCCAGTGCAGGAGGGAAACGTCCTTCAGGGTCTGTTTGCTTTGCAAGGGTGTTCTTTGATGAGGTCTTTGTCTGGGGGACCCCACTGAAGTCTCAGTGTACTCAAGCTTTAGAAAAGGCTATTGGCCCGTCTTTGTTTTCTTTGTTGAACTGTTTATTTTGCTTTCTTCCCACGAGGTTCCCTGGCCTCGCTCTGATAGCGCTTTTCTGCATGAATTACATTCCTCGGAGCCAAGTCTCCGAATTCTTCCAGCCCATTTGATTCCGGCCTGGGTGATTAGTCCACAGCTTCCAAGTGCCGTGGACCTCTGCTAAGCAGAGTGCTTGTAAGTGCCCCTAACACGGAGACCTAAAGACATTTTGTAACCTCATTAGCGAGAGAGTAGTGCTTCATTCTGGTTTAAAAACATAGACACAGACCTACTAGAGCATGGGCTTGAGGATATGGGGAGGGGGAAGGGTAAGCTGTGACAAAGCGAGAGAGTGGCATGGACATATATACACTACCAAACGTAAAATAGATAGCTAGTGGGAAGCAGCCGCGTAGCACAGGGAGATCAGCTCGGTGCTTTGTGACCGCCTGGAGGGGTGGGATAGGGAGGGTGGGAGGGAGACGTAAGAGGGAAGAGATATGGGGATATATGTATATGTATAACTGATTCACTTTGTTATAAAGCAGAAACTAACACACCATTGTAAAGCAATTATACTCCAATAAAGATGTAAAATAAATAAATACATTATATGAAAAAAATAAAAACATAGCTGCTGTTGAATCATCGCTAGCTTGAAACTCACGGAAGGAGGGTACTAGTCCCTTCACCGTGACTCAGGCTCTTGAAAGAGGACAGTTCAGGTTCATATACTCATGCCGAATTCAGTAACATAAATTGTCCTGGGCCGGGTGGGAGGGAGCCCGCTAGCTCCATTCAAGTTAAATCTACATCTGGAATTTCATAATTATTTTGTACAAAATGCATGTCTGTGTAGAAATAACGAACAACAATCATGAAAATTATGCAGATATCCTAATCATAGCCGTTATATTTTCTTGTGCGTATATGTTTTCTGAAGTACAATTTATGACTGAGACAGAGATGGGCAGTGAACAGACTTACGAATTACGGTTTTTTTAACCTCTACTAATATAGTTTAAATATTTGATTCTTTAATGAATTATGCCTTCATGATAGGTATTGTGAAAGCATTGCAGTACCGCCAGAAAAACTTCAGCTGTCTTAAGAACAGAATTCTCTAAGGGGTCTGTTCACCTGTTTTGAACCATTTTTTAACCCATGAGAAACTTGACTCTGACACGCAGGTACAGGGAACCTCCATTTGTTGACAATGTGCCTGGAAGTGGTTTTGACTTGAAACTTCCCGAAAGAGGACCAAAGAGTTTTTCAGAGATGACTGAACATGCAATCTGTGATGAAAATTATATGCAGTGTGAATGCCCGTATAGACACAGAAGCTCTTCCTTAAGGAACTGGGGAAGGTCCCGAGCCGTGTGGCCAGGGCCTGGTTCCGGTTTCTTGGGATCCTTTATCTTCTTGCTGGTCCTGGTTCGAACTGAGCTCTTGGTGTCAGTTGGAATGGCTGCGTACTGCGGGGCCCAGTCTTTCTGTGAGAGTCTGTGTTCTCTTCGGCAAATAAATGCATCCACTCTGCGGGATCACGGTGCTTCTTTACACGGGGAGGATTTGTTTGGAAGATGGGAATTAAACCTCTTTTGGCTACAAGAGGCCCTTCCTCCTTGGAGTGGGCTCTGAAAACAGATCCCCCAGGGAGCCAAAACACAGCTGTTGGAATACTTCCTGTGTAACACAATGAAACATCCCTTACAAGTAGGACTGGATTACAGCTTTGCTGAGTAATCGCCTCTGAGCATTCCTCCTCTCCACCCAATAGAATGTTGGTGACATTAGCCCATGATAATGCTTTTTTTCCGGGTTTCAAAGTGTAATTCCTGAAAATGCCAACCTAACTCGATTCCAACCTAACTCGATTGGCTTCGGATGAGCCTCTGTATAAGCTGTTTTCACAATAAATGTGGGCCTCACTCATTTCCATCTCAGCTCTGCCACAGATCCACTGGGTCCTTGAACACGGGCCCTGACCTCTCTGGGTCTCCTTGTTTTCATCTGTGAAGTAAAATCATTGGATTAAATGATCTTTCAGATGCCTTCTAACATCCCACGGTTATGGAAAGTTGCGGTTTGTTCATGGTTTTTTTCCTTAGAAGAGGAATCTATGAAAACATCCTGGCCCTGATATGTACATGCCCACATGCCAGTTTTTTCTCCTACCCTCTTTCCTCCTGTGAAGATCTGCTGGGAGAGTCTTGCACAAACTCTGGTGGTACCTCCTGCTTTTTTCCCCACACTCTCTAGTGATGCCTTACACATCCCTGGGCCACCAGCGCACAGGGCCACTGGGCGCCTTGTGTGCCCCGTGAATCTGTGAATGTTCAAATCAATTCCCTTTGGAGTGAAAAGGTCACTGGAAAATCATACTGTCCTGGTTGTGTAAAAGCCTCAATAATGCTAAAATATAAGTGCATTTAAGCATGGATGCACGTACTTGTATTTGTCTTGGAGTAATTTTCCTTTGTGTTTACAATTATAGACTTGATTTGAATCCAGCTTGGGTATTTGCTATCAGATTACCTACTCTGTCCAAGCCCAGTTGAATTATTCAGTCCCATGTGAATCAAGTATTCAATGAAGGAGCAAATAGGTAGCACATAACACAGCCTCTGGCACGTCATAAGTGTTTGACAAATGGCAGAATGACCGAATACGTGGCTATCACCATATTTAAGCCATCTATTCTAAGTTCATCACCTTTTAACATCTCTGAAATTGGAATGTATCTTACAGTCTGTTGTATTTTACGATTGCTACTGGGAAGTGGCAGTCGTGAGGAAGTTTCCAGTATCTCTTTTTTTAAATTTAATTTAGTTTCATTTTGTTAGTTTCAGGTGTACAGCAACAGGTATCTCAATAAACTTACTTTGCCTTAGATTTTCCTTTTTCTGCAAGTACTGCAGTGATATATGACAAAGCCTCTGTCCGAATAAGCCTGAAAGAACTCTTTTCATAAGTATAAAGTAAAAATTGAAGGTGATAAGGAAGAACCATCCTTCTGAGTGGTTCCTAAAATAATGCTGGGTCTTTAGATCAATAGCATCTTAGCTTTGATGAAATACAGTATAGATCATATATATATTGACTGTGTAGGTTTGTAATCAACCAAAAAATTATTTCATCGTCGAGGATTTTTTTCCCCCAAGAACCCAGCTGATGTTTCCTCAATGTTGTAATAAAGGACCCAGTTGCAGAGTGTAAAGTTAAAATGTAAAGAGAGTGTTTTCAAAATGCTCTTGCTGCCTGAATCATACGAAATGAAAAAGGAGGCCAACTTCAGCCTGAAAGGGTATAAAGCGAGGAAGTATATGTTGCCTGCTGGTTGTGTTGGTGTATTCGTGCAGATGCATAGCACGGGCTCTCAGAGGGTAAGACTTCATGATTAATGGTGTTTATTCTTGACAGAAGCCTCCTTTATTTATCTGCAATACAGTTTAGCGATTTTATCAGGCACCTGAATGAGAAATATTCAGTCATACCAATATTGCAGTGTAAATTGAGTAGAGTCACTTTTTATTATATCTTTCTGCCTTATCATCTGCACAGTAATTTTCTAGCAGAGGTTTGATATGGAAAGGCTGGATTTAGCTGTACTTGACACAAAGCCTCTTCAATTTCCCCTAAAAGTTCAGGCTGCTCTTAGAAATGTGTGTGTGTGTGTGTGTGTGTGTGTCTGTGTGTGTGTATAATATATAAACCCTCTCTGTTATCCAAGCAATTTCAGGATATGAAAGAATAAAGATAAAATGCACAAACCTGGATGGGAAAAGTGTTGTTAATATAAAAACATCTAATAGCCATGAACTCACTGGTAAAGCTCCTTTAGGGTTTAAGCTGAGGCTCAGTACCGAACCGTTCACATGGTCGCAATTTTTGCTCATCCATCATCATCCAAATCCAATCAGCGTAAAGCCAGACGCTTTCATTTCTCCAGGGAGAAATATCAAAGTTGAAGACCAGAGTGGCCAGGAGCAGGGGGACATCAGTCGCAGTGATGATGGCAATGCCATTCAAAAGAGGGAGACGCAAGAGGGAGGAGATATGGGGATGTATGTATACGTATAGCTGATTCACTTTGTTATACAGCAGCAACTAACACACCATTGTAAAGCAATTCTACTCCAATAAAGATGTTTAAAAAATAAAAAATAGAATGTGGGAAAAAAAAGGAGGGAGCAAAAGACATAGAAAACAAACTTATGGTGACCAAAGGGGAGCAGGGGGAGGGATAAATCAGGAGTTTGGGCTTAACATATACACACTACTATATATAAAATAAATAACTAACAAGGACCTACCATATATAGCACAGGGAACATATACACACTACTGTATATAAAATAAATAACTAACAAGGACCTACCATATATAGCACAGGGAACTATACTCAATATCTTATAATAACCTATAATGGAAAAGAATCAGAAAAAGAATATATATATAACTGACTCAGCTGTACACCTGAAACTAACGCAACATTGTAAATAACTATGTTTCAATCAAATTCTTTTTTAAAAATGAAGAGGGAGCAAAGAAGGAAAATGAGACTCAAGTGAAGTGTCACTAAATGTTCAAACTAAACTTTATTCAAGTTACAGACTTGGTCACATGAATTGTCACAGCTGCTCAAAGGCAGACGGACACAAATGATTTGAATCATAGAAAACGTTGGATTTTAGGACCAAAAGATACTTTGACCCTGGTGGGTGGAGTGGAGATCATCTCATCCAGATCCTCACGTTTTACAGATGAGAAAAGGAAAGCCCAAAGAGCTGTCTTCAGAAAGGCTGTGGTCCCATGCAGGTTCTCTGAGGGTAATCTGAACAGGTGATTTCCACACATCATATAGATATTCCCAGTAAGTTCAATCCATCCTTACTTGCGGTGTCAGAAGACTTGCTTTCATGGGGAAGAACAGAGTGCTGCAAGAGGCTGTGTGCTTCCTTTTCCAGTGGTCAGACGGGTTTTCAGCCTCTCATGATGTTATTCCCTTTGCCTGCAGCAAAGTTCTCCAAAGCCAGGATGACAAGAACCCTAGGACGTTGCTGTGTCCTTATGTAGAGCTTAATGCTTCTTTCCTATGGAATGATATAGACAAATTGTTCCCCCAGGACGTTAGATCATTAGATATACACCTTTCATATTTAACTTATTTTGGAAAAGTTTGACACCCTCAGTATGTAACTGAAAGTGGGGTCCGGCTGCTCACCGCTCAAAAGCCAATAAAGAGGCAAGGTTGGTGGAAAGGAAAGTTTGCTTTATTTTATAGCCCTTGAGAAGGAACTAAAAGTCCTTGACTACGCTTAACGACTAAATTATTATTATTTGGTCTCCTTTGACTGCTTTCCTTTGTTTCTCCATTTTCTCACTCCTCTGATGAAACTTATTTTTTGGCTAAAGTTTTCCACAGACAAAAGGCAGGCAGAGGACATGGGTTGCGGGGGCAGAGCAAAGACCATAGGGTCCTGTTCCATTTCAAGAAGGGTTAAAAGTCTAGAATATCAAGAAGCGTGCCTGGGATATAAAGTCTTGATCAACATGAAGTAGAGTCTCAGAAGATCTAATTCCAGTTAAATCGAAAGAGCGTGGCACTCTAAAAGGGCCTCTTACTTTCACCTTTACTAAGCCAGAGGCCCCTGGCAAACCTGGGGGGTCTTCTTCTGGAGGAGAGCTATTTAGATAATAATAGTTCCTTGATGGACATCTCTGTTATCACTTAAAATAGGGGTGATTTAAAGCATGAGGGAAAGTGTGAGTCAGAGGCATCTGGCCAAGGATGATAAGAGACAACCCAGTAAACACTCTAGTCTGTAGTTAACAGTCATCATCATAATTACAAGGATTATGATGATGATGGTCCCAGAGAAAAAGTCCACACCAGCTCCTGTCCTGGAAGACACACCTGAGCTCAACGTGCCAGACTGCTGTGGATAAAGGATTTATTCGAGCTGGTTCTTGAAGTAATGTTTACAAAATTATCGGTTAAAACAGAAGCCTCATCCCTCCTTGGGTCAGCATTCCAGATGCACCCTGTCTTTGTTATAAATGTCCTCCATACCATCTATAAGAGGACTCAACGTGAAGCAACGATTAAACTGTGGAACCTAACTTCCTGTTTCTAATTAATTATGTCCACTCAGTATCTGAAGCCTCCAGCTGGGAGGCTTCTCACTTAAATCCTGGGGCTCTTGAGGTGTTTTAAGTATCTGTTGACGTTGAATGGTGGAAATTTCCAGGTAAATGATACAAGCACAGGCTTGTTTGTTTAGTTAATTAAATCAGCAGTTCTAATCGAATCTTGTGTACTACTTTACTGTCCTTTTTCCTTATACCTGACGGGTATTGTGGCTCAAATCCTACCAGAGGGTGTCATGGTTGATAGAATTCTATATTATCAGAAAACGTTAACACCTGAAGGAAAGAAAGAAAGAAAGAAAGAAAGGAGGAAAGAAAGAAAGAAAGAAGGAAGGAAAGGAGGAAAGAAAGAAAGAAGGAAAGGAGGAAAGAAAGAAAGTAAAAAGAAAGAAAAGAAAGGGAAGAAAGAAAATGTAACACTGAGGAACAAACGCCATAGGACCCAGAGATTTTCTAGATGCTGTAATTTCATGAGACTCAGTCCTTGGTCACTCCACACTGCTGTGTTTCAACATCTTTCTGTTTTGAAGTGTGTTTTCTTCTTGGAAAAGGACATTAGTTTGCCATTTTGCCTGCTGTTTGGGGGGTATTGGTAATTCATCAAATTCCAAACAATTCCAATCTATTAGAATCAGTGGAAAGTTGGCAGGAATGTCAGAGAAATCAGACTTCGAAATTTTCGTCCCCTCATCACCACGTTTTCTTTTTTCATGGCAGTGAAGTTACAGAATAATCATGCCCTTGAATTTACTTTCAGGGGGGAAAAAAAAATCCCATCCATTTTACTATGGTCAGGTAAAGTCACTAATCTCTTTGCTTTGTCCAAAGAGGTTCGGGGGGACCCTCCTAGATGACACCAAGGATGTCAGGAGAGCTGAACCCAGGCCGGCTCCAGAACCGAGGAAAGGAATGCACGAGGATGCAATGAAAGCAGCGTGGCTTTAGCCTTGACCACCCAGAGCTCTAGTAGCAACAGCAGCAGTAGGAATGAGCGTGTTGGTCACAGGGGCCAACATTTACTGAGAACTTACCACGTAACAGGTCCCCGGCTAAAGGCTTTAGGTATATTTTCTTATTAAACATTAAATAGTATAGCTCTTGGGCTTCCCTGGTGGCGCAGTGTTGAGAGTTCGCCTGCCGATGCAGGGGACACGGGTTCGTGCCCTGGTGCGGGAAGATCCCACATGCCGCGTAGCGGCTGGGCCCGTGAGCCATGGCCGCTGAGCCTGCGCATCTGGAGCCTGTGCTCCACAACGGGAGAGGCCACAACAGTGAGCGGCCCGTGTACTGCAAAAAATAAAAAATAAAAAAAATAAGAAGGTCATTCTCAGATCCCTTGAAATGATGTTTCCCCATTAAAACAAATATTTCTCTCCCTTTCTCTCTCTCTCTTTTTTTTTTTGTTAAAGAAATCAACCATAGCCCTTGAATTCTCCCTCTGAGAAAATATTCAGCCTCTTAGCATTAACGTGTACATTAAGTGATGTCCCTTCACCTTCAGTGGCTACTTCTATCCAAATCTTATCTACTCTTGGTAGCACAGTTCATGTTGCATATTTTACGTAACCAGACGGCATCCTGGAAGGCTCCTGTTGACGCATTTTGACCCATCAGATAAGACTTGTTCTCTATACACTTTATGTGTGTGTGCCTTCGCCTCCCCCCATTTGACTATAAACTCTTGGAGAGCAGGGACCAAATGACCATATATTATGTTTCTTGAAATCCCCCAAAGTGCTACAATCATAATGGATTCTTAGTAAATGTATTTTCAATAAAATGTACATCGAATGAACATCTCATTGAAATATTCATCTGTGTGGTTATACATGTAGCTTTTCAAAATTGAAATCCAATATGGTAAACTTGTAAAAGGCCTAGGTCAGTTAAAAATTCATGGGAAATACTCTTTACCTGCAGAGAAGATGAAAATGAGATTTGAAACTGAACCATCTTATCAGCTAGCAGTTTCCCTGGCAGTTCCATGGAGCAGATATTTCCAGAGGTGTGGACAAGGTTAAGGGCTCGGAAAGTGATAGTAGAGCCTCCGGGACTAGCAAAAGTTTGAGGAGGTTACCAGCCCCAGCCTGAAGGTGCAGGCAGAGGACAAGGGCAATGAGGGCTAGAGCCAAGGAAGAAGGGTCGCACTTGGGGAGCGGGGCCCTTGCGGGGAAGAATGCCAGCAGCAGAACTGTAACTAGTGGAAGGAAGTGAGGGGAGTTCCTACCCTGACTTGTCTCCCCTCTGCCCCCAGTTCCTGCCGGTGCATCTGCGTAGTGGAATCCCGAGGGAAAGGGAGCCTGCTGATTCAGACCACAGAGTGCAGCCTTCAGGGCATGCAGAGGTTCCGGGTTGAAGGCTGGCAAAGTGGGAAATAACCAGCACACCCATGTGTACATCGCAGGGGCGCGTGATGATTCCGGGGCAGCAGTTATCCGAAACCTCACCTTGAATAGAGAAAAAGACCAAGTTCAGGACTATGCAGATTTCCAACGGTGTCTGGTGTATGAGCCGCGGACATTTTCGTTATTTGTTTCTGTCGCTGTATGGAAAGCAACATGTTTTATTACAAATTTGGTTTATTAGAACTGTGCTTATTGAGTAATTAATTAGTTGATTAAAAATACATTATAAGGGGTAGCTCCCCTCTGTTGTCTGTTAAGCCACTACTTAAATATGAAGAGTGTGTACTTTTTACGGAAAGAACAAAATTAAACAAAAATTAACTTATGTAGAAAAAAAACCCCCAGCATCTCAGTCTTCGGGTAGTTGAAGCTCTCATGCGTACCGCAGAATGCAAGGGGTGTGTGTACATTTCCAGTGTTCCAAGCAACATGAAAGCGAATTGTAATAATCCAACCTATAAACCTTGCTTAATGCTCTCATAATGGGTAATGCAAGTGATGGAATACCGTGATTTTAATCTTGGCATTTTAGTAACCCAATAAGATAGATGAAAAGGCAGTAACAAATTAGATTATATAATGATGTTTCATTTTAACTAAGAAGTCCAGTTACTCTCTGCAATACATGTTTTTTTGTTTTTAAGTTTATCATAGTATAATGTTTAAAAGACTCTAATAAGAATCTCTACTCTTTTCATTGTAATCTATTTTCATGACCTTATAAAAGGATTAATCCAAAGTTAAATTATTTCCACAAACAAACGCAAACTTTATATTACTTTATTGTCTTTGGGGAGAACATAAAAATAATTCCCATCTGCTTTCTTGTCTGAAGCTATACTTCATTTATCCATTGGGCGATATGGAAACAAAATGGCAGCCACGCCTTGGGTCTTCATGGCCTTGGGAAGACAGAGAGGTGGAAGCAGTATAGGGGACGTTATCCCTCGATGGGCAGGCTGGGGTCTTAAATGCATGAGCCAAGATGCAGGGGTCATGGAACCATAGCTCCTCCCCTCGGTGATGCTCTGGCCACCCAGAAAACCCTCTACAACTTGGACATCTTTTTCCTAGACAGCAGTTTTATGATTTAGTTTGAGGGGGTCACAGGCCTATTTCTATACTCTTTGGCTACAACATAAATAGCTTGGGATCCCTGTTCTTGGAGCAGTTCTAAATTTCAGTGTTCTTCCCGGAACGTTTGTTTGTTTTTTGTTTTTTTTCCTCCATGGTTTGTGTTTGCCTTCCAACCACGGAGCCACATACAGCCCCAGAAAAGAGAGAACCGAAAGCTACAAAGGCAGAGAGAGTCATGAGAGGCCAACAGTAATCTTCAATTCAATCTCTGTGTGTATCTACTAAAAATATAAACTGAGAAAGTGACACCTATAATTTTTTTTCCTCGTGCGCCTATAATCCACACATGAAGATGTTTAGCAAAAGCTTGACAAATATTTACCAGGTCAACTTTAGGGTAGTTTGTGAAATGATATATGTCATTTATATGGAAAACTTGGTGACTGCCTTCCTGACATTTCCCACCTCTTCTTTCTTCAATAGAATTCACCCCTCTGGCCGTCAACTTGAATGGCTCTTTCTTCCAGCGGTGAATACACATCTGCCTATTAAATGTAACGTCTTCCCTTTCAGATTTGCTTTACAGTTAAAAGCAAAATAAATGACCAACGATCTAGATGCCAAGAATTTGGAAATGACTCTGTTAGGGAAGGTTAAAAGCAGCTTTATGGAAAAACTGTAGTTTATGTATGTTTACATCCATGTCAGGTGGCTGCCACGGCCATTGTAGTTCAAGGCTGGGTGCTCGGCTTTGATGACTTAGAAAGCCATTCTTGTCAGTCTTCGGTGCTAGAGGAGGGTCATGCTAGCCCAACTCGCAAGAGCCTGATTTGGAGACAGAATGAATAAGTCATCAACTTTCAGTGAGAAATTGAACAGCAAGGACATGAGAACACCAGTCTCCAAAAGTCTTGCTCTTTGGACATTTGTTTGCTGAACTGAAAACAGGTGACACACAAAAAAGTTGATGGATGGTTCTTGCAACCACCAAGAACATGAGTGCCCTGTGCCAGTGGTGACAGCAGCCCTGGCAGAGCACTGTCACTGTTCCACGTTGTGTATAAGGAAACACGCCTCAGTGACAGAGTCAAGGATGAGCCTGAGTTCAAGTCCAGGTCCTTCAGAGCTCTTGCCTGTAACGATAACTGAGTGCATGTTCTTAACCACCTTGTGCGGTGTTATGATTTTGAGTGGAGGTCCTGGGAACCCCGAGGAGATGCTCCCGGGAGACTGACAGGTTGGGGAACAAAGCAGACAGGTGTGTTCACACCATACGATTTGCTTTGAAAAAAGGGTTCCAATAGTTCAGTGTTTGAAAATCACATAGTATGCTGTATTTGCCACCCCTCATGTGCGTGTGTGTGTTTATGTGCATGTATGAGTGTATCTGTACATATATATGTTTGTCTCTGTTGTATATGTGTGTATATTAGGAGTGGAATATATTAGTATAGTTTGTGAAGTAAGTTGTATGCACGTCTTCAGCATTTATTAGATACTAGCTCAGTACATGAGGCTTTAGTTATATTCACTGACCAAGACCCCCAGGAGGTAGGTATCCTCCCCATTGGACTATTTAGGACAAGAAGGTGGTGAGTATCACGGCCAGGGTCCCACAGCTGCTGTCCCATCCACGTCGGTTCCCCTTCAGCCCTGAGCCCTCCCATCGTACCACTGCTCTGATGGTCTGACTCAGCTGTCCCGAGAATTCCTGATGACCCTTCCCTGAATGACCCTCATTAAACATCTTCCTGTTGTATTCTGGGGGTGGCTGGCCTTTGACTACTAGATGGTTCTTTTCTTTAGGGCAGTTGATATCTTGCAGCTTTCTTTTTTTTTTTTTTTTTTTGAATCGGAGTATAATTGCTTTACAATGGTGTGTCAGTTTCTGCTGTATAACGAAGTGAATCAGTTATACATATACATATGTTCCCATATCTCTTCCCTCTTGCGTCTCCCTCCCTCCCACCCTCCCTATCCCACCCCTCCAGGCGGTCACAAAGCACCGAGCTGATCTCCCTGTGCTATGCGGCTGCTTCCCACTAGCTGTCTACCTTACGTTTGTTAGTGTATATATGTCCATGCCTCTCTCTCGCTTTGTCACAGCTCACCCTTCCCCCTCCCCATATCCTCAAGTCCGTTCTCCAGTAGGTCTGTGTCTTTATTCCCGTCTTACCCCAAGTTCTTCATGACATTTTTTTTCCCTTAAATTCCATATATATGTGTTAGCGTACGGTATTTGTCTTTCTCTTTCTGACTTACTTCACTCTGCATGACAGACTCTAGGTCTATCCACCTCATTACAAATAGCTCAGTTTTGTTCCTTTTTATGGCTGAGTGATATTCCATTGTATATAATGCCACATCTTCTTTATCCATTCATCCGATGATGGACACTTAGGTTGTTTCCATTTGCAGCTTTCTTAGTTGCATTCCTGTCTGAAAGCATGTCCCACCATCTCGTTGAGAAATAGGTGACTCCGTACCTTCCCAGCATCATCTCCGGAGGGGAGGGACAGGCATGGGTACGACATTCACCAGAGTGCGTGGAGTTTCCTGACTTCATCTCCAAATCCTGGAGGGACCAACCCTCTTCTCTGCTGTTGCTCCTGAGGGGTGTGGAAGGGAGGATGGAGCCTGAGCATTCCTGCTGGGGAAGATGTGTCCAGATCTTGATTCCTTACTCATCGACTAGTTCCCCTCAGTCTTCCTGTGAGAACAGATCAAACGAAAGTGAAAGGGGGGGAGGCAGACATCAGGCATCCACAGATCTGCGAGGAGAGAAAAGCATCAGCTGTCTCCTGACTTGCCTGCTTCTTTGGGACTGGTGAGCACCCCAGCCCGATATCTATAATCTTCGTGCTGTTCTAAGTGCCGATTTTTTTCCATCCATGATTCTTCAATGGAATCTAGGCTTCTGGGAATATTCTTACTACCATGCTCAATTCTAGAACTTGAGACAAATTACAGGTTACAGTTTTTTGCCTCACGAAGAAACCAATTAGCAATGTCATTGCTTCACTGATTTTTACTTCACAGTGTTCAGACTGAGTTTCTCGTGGATCCTAAGAAAAGCTTGTCTAGGAGGTATCATCTCATGGATGTCTTGAAAGGTCTGCTTTTTTATACTTCTGCGGCACCTGTCTCTCATCATAAATCTACAAATGAGCCTGTTCCTTGATAATCATCCCTTGCGAATCGGATTGGAAGGATTGATTTTCCTTTGTGGTAGAAAATGAATGAATGAATTCGAGCGTCTGGTGTGCTCTAAGGTAGTGACAGGTCTAAATGGAGCGTCAGACTTAACCAGTGACACAGAGCTAACTTATTTTGTAGTAAAGAGCTAAAATAGGATAGACTCATAGGTCTTGCCAATTTCTATTTAAGAACAAGGAATTTTTACTGATTTTTGAGTGGGTATGGAAAGCCTCAAGTTGTTTGGAAAAGAAATAGCTATTTTCAGGTGGTGACTTCTCACTCTGCCAACATGTAAATTTAGAAAACTCTGGATTTTTATTTTATTTCACCCAAAGTGACATCTGAAGAACAAATAAAAAGCCTCTTTTTTTTTTTTTTAAGTTCAAAACGAAAAAAAGAGTAAGAAGGAACAAGTAAGAAAATCCTCTCCCTCCCGTGTGTTTTAACCTCTTTGATTTTCTACTGAGAAGATTCATGATCTGAGCTTGGGGTTCATTTAACTCAGTGCCCTTCGAGGAGCTGGCTTCTCCCAGGACTCTGTTCTGACGGGGCTGGGGGCCAGAGCCCAGCTGCGGCTGCATGTGCCTTTGCTTGGGAGGCGGGAGGAGAGAATGTGTTTGTCCTCCCTTTCCTTTCACTCCTGAAGCCAGCGCCGCAAGAGGAGTTTGCAGTTCTCAGAACATCCCTCTCTATCACGGTCTCGCCTTTTTATGGCCGTATTCTCTGTGAATGAAAAAAGGGAAAGTACAAGTGTTCAGCCCGTCAGAGCCAGTTCACTGGATTATCCACACAAAACGTTTTCTATTAGAGGAGGAACAGGGCGGCGAGGGGGGGGTTCCACAGACTGGCCGTTCTAGAAATACCTGTCCCTGGGGCTTGGGGGTGGCTCTGGGGAGGGAATTCCCTGGAGTGGATGAGGTATGGTGGCAGCAAGGTGTGCCTTAGCATTTATTTTCATCAGCCAGAAGCTTACATTCTACCTTGGCTCGTTATAACTAAGGCATGAGCTTGATCAAAACCCTGACCTTTTCCAACTTTCTAACCCCAGGAGCGCTTCGTTACGGATTGTTCACTGAACGCGGCTGATCAGGAAGCCAGCCACGTGCAGAACGGCTGTGAGAGGAAGCTGCCTCCCAGGGCTGCGGCTCACGGAGCAGGGGGGCTGCCTTCAAAACAGGGAAACCCATATCTGTGAAACTGGGTTTGCTCACAACCTCAAGACCCAGAACGCTCAAGCCGGAGCACCTATGTATAGAGTGTCAATTTCATGTTTCTTACAGACTTTTGCAATTAGTCTCTTTTCTCATTTGTAGGCATCTCTGCCATGTGCATGCACAGACTCCCAGACGAGAAGAATCTTCCTTCCTTTCTTCTCTCTCCATCCCTCCCTTCCTAGCTTCCTTCCTTCCTCCCTCCCTCCTTCCTTTCTTTCTTTTCTTTTTTTTTTTTTTTAATGCAGTACCATGATGGTGAGAGAGACGTTCAATGGTAAAATTAACATCCAGGTCAAATGGAAAATAGAATCACAGCAACTACTTTAAGCTCAGATGCCTGTTTAGAATTTCTTCTCATGAGGAAAACCAAAGGGCTTTATTCTCCTATATTCTGAGTGCCAGGAAACTTCTCAGAGGTCCGTTTTCTTTGCCCAAATAATTGCATAGTAGCATTCTACCTACACGATGTCACCATGATCTTAAGGTCCTAGTGCTGGAAATGTATTTGCCTGATCTTCTTTCCCCCAAGACACCTTGAGTTCACATAAAATTTTACTTATTTTCTTTCACAGACAGCCTCTGCCTACGGAGCTCTTGGTCTCATGCGTATACCTCTTGTGTGTGCTTTTCTTTTTCCCTAGGCCTTCTGCCTTATCTAGTAGCCCCACGTATTCCGACCTGCCCTTCATCAGGATCTCCCCGCATCGGAATCCCGCTGCACCTTCTGAGTCCCCCTTCAGCCCTCCGCATCCCTACATCAACCCCTACATGGACTACATCCGGTCCCTACACAGCAGCCCGTCCCTCTCCATGATTTCGGCCGCCCGCGGGCTGAGCCCCACAGATGGTGAGTCTCAGACCAGCCTGTCTGCTTCTATACGTCATGCCTCTGCAGGAACGTGGCATAGAGGAACTGATGCTTCTTGAGTCCCGTGTGCCAGGCGCTGTGCTAAGTGATGTGATTACGTGCTTTCATTTCAGCCTCATGACACCTCCATGAGGGTGGGATATTATGTCCATTTTCAGGTGAGGATGAGGGCAGAGGGTCCAAGTAACTTGAAACCTGGTTCACTGGCTAGTAAGTGGCAGAGGTGGTACTCAGAGCCAGAAGGCGCTGACGCCCAAATCCTTGCGCTCATTCACTGCTCTGCTCTGTGGCTTCACGTATATTTGGATTGGCCCTGTTGCCATTCCCACACTGTGCATGTGTAACCAGCACATTTTGCTCCCCTTCTGATGAACACTTTTCTGTGCTGCATGTCTGAAGGACACGTGTATACAGATGTGTCCACTGGAGCCACACTTTGCAAACTCCGGTGCGCATAGGTATCCCCTGGAGATGGTGATAAAATACTGTTCTCTTTGGGGTGGGTCCAGGTGCAGCCTGAGGTTCTGCACTTCTGAGAAGCTCCCAGGTGATGTCAGTGCTGCTGGTCTAGGGACCACGCTCTGAGCTGCAAGGTCGTAGAGAACATGATGGGCCGGCTCTGTTGTATGCTCCCTCTGTCTTTGACCAAATGAACACTGCAAGAGGGATGCGGTGGGACAAGAAACAAACTTTGACTTTAGTTCTCTTATACTTGATGTTCATCTTAAGCTCCAAAGCACCAAATTCCTGTTGTTCTGTTGGCCTCCCAATTACTTGTCACCTGACTCTTTTAAATTGGACCTGTGCATTACACAAGTGCCCAATGATAAAATGCTCCTTTGGTCCAGGAAGAGCATTTCCCATCTCACGCACACATATACAAACTCATTTGCCCACAATTGCTAGCGTCTGAGTTAAGGTCCAGGATGGCGTAAGCTGTATTGATGACAGGTAGAGGATTATGAGCTCTCTGCAGCAAACCACAGATCTCTGATGCTTGTGTTGGGGCACAGAGACACACTATGCAGTCCGTCTCACCCAGCAGCACGGTCCACATTCTCCACTCAGACGCTTCCCGAGGCTGGCCGTGCATGGTGGGGATAGTAGATGGAAGCTTCCTGAGGTTTTTCAGTAAATATCCACTCATTCATACAAGAAGCTGTGCTCCAGCGATAGCTGCTGGCTCGCTTTTCTCCCTCTGATTCAGTGCAGTGAATATACTTGCAAGGTCCCTAATGAAGAAGTTTTGCCATTTCGACAAGATTCACACTGTAAAAAGAAAACTGTAAAAGAGTGAGATTGGAGTTCGTTCTGCTTTGGATTTGGTTTTCTAGTGGGAAAAATGGAAAGTCACCTCCATGGAATACTTGGGGGTTCATGGAAGTGACTAATAAGAACAGAGGGAGAGAGGGGTCGAGAGGTCAGCTGACGATGGGCTTGGAATGTTGCCCGGCTTCTGGACATTTAGTGGGGCCACTGAAGTTGGTACCTCTAGTTAAAACATTTTGTCATCTGCTTTCCATAGTATTTGATGATGAATATGACTAAAATATTCTTTGGTTGGTTGTTCTGCCTCTCAGGAGTCCAATTAATACCCAAGTCAGGTCACTAAGATTTGTCTCTTGTGGTCTGTGATTTTTGTATATATCTCTCTGTCTTTACGACGTATGAGAAGTATGTGGACACATATAAAAAAGAATGAAGTAATGCCATTTGCAGCAACATGGATGGACCTAGAGATGATCATACTAAGTGAAGTAAGTCAGAAAGAGAAAGACAAATATCATATGATATCGCTTATATGTAGACTCTAAAAAAAAATGACACAGGGCTTCCCTGGTGGCACAGTGGTTGAGAGTCCGCCTGCCGATGCAGGGGACAAGGGTTCGTGCCCCGGTCCGGGAAGATCCCACATGCCGCAGAGTGGCTGGGCCCATGAGCCATGGCCGCTGAGCCTGCGCGTCCGGAGCCTGTGCTCTGCAACAGGAGAGGCCACAGCAGTGAGAGGCCCGCACACCGTAAAAAAAAAAAAAAAAATGACACAAATGAACTTATTTACAAGACAGAAATAGACTCACAGACATAGAAAACAAACATATGGTTTGGGAAAGGGGGTGGGAGGGATAAATTAGGAGTTTGGGATTAACAGATTCACACTACTATACATAAAATAAACAAGGACCTACTGTATAGCACAAGGAACTATATTCAATATCTTGTAATACTTATAATGGAAAAGAATATGAAAAAGAATATATATGTGTGTGTGTATAACTGAATCACTTTGCTGTGCACCTGAAACTAGCACAACATTGTAAATCAACTGTACTTCAGTAAAAAAATTAAAAAGTACATGGACACAAATGTAAAGCCTACACAGACCTATCACTAGAATGCTAGTGTTTCTACATCATAATGATAAAATTAGCTTTTATTGATCGAATGCTATGTGCTAAGCACTTTCCATGCACCATTGCCTTCACTGCTCCCAGCAACTTCCTGTGAAGCTGTAAGAGGTGGAGCTGGGATTTGCATCCACATCTTAGTGTATTTGGAGACCACCCTCAGAACTGCTACAGCGTCCTGCAGCTTTGGCACATAAATTGGCATGCAGAAACCGATCATTATCCCACTGCTATAGAGCTGACGCTTGCCAGTAAATTGCTCCAGATTGATAGGTGTATTTCTTTTTGATTTTGTAATGAAAAAAAGAGAAAAAAAAGAGCTTTAAAATTATGGAACACAAAATTGCAGCTTGCCACCGTCATGTGTTATTAAAGCCAGCTGTGCTGCCTTTTCCACTCGTGACCCAGGGTCCTCCAGTTCCTGAGAGCTGACTCAGACCCTCCTGCCAGAAGGCTTAAGGATGTATGTTAAGTATGTCGTGAAGGACGTCATGGTTATCTAAGTTGTTTACGACTGTAAGAAATGTGAAAAAATAACTGTGCACATACAGTGATTTGATACGACACTTTTTTTTTAAGATTATTTATTTATTTTATTTATTTTTGGCTGCGTTGGGTCTTCGTTGCTGCGTGCGGGCTTTCTCTAGTTGCAGCGAGTAGGGGCTACTCTTTGTTGCCGTGCGCGGGCTTCTCATTGCAGTGGCTTCTCTTGTTGCGGAGCATGGGCTCTAGGCACGCGGGCTTCAGTAGTTGTGGCACACGGGCTCGGTAATTGTGGCTCATGGGCTCTAGAGTGCAGGCTCAGTAGTTGTGGCGCACGGGCTTAGTTGCTCCGCGGCATGTGGGATCTTCCCAAGACACTTCTATTTGGGGGAGCAAAATAGGGGAATGAGTGTACAGATACATGCACACATATATTGGGTTGGCCAAAAAGTTCGTTTGGTTAATGAATACGTTGTTCAATAAAGTTCTCGGTGAAAATGAAGAATGTCTTTTATTTTTACTTAAACCCGAACGAACTTTTTGGCCAGCCCAATACAATTTAATCATTTGGAATTCCTGGTGATTCTTCAAACTCACTTCGAAAGTTTTATCATGTATTTTATTTTTTCTATTCTTTTCCTTCAGTTTTATTTTCGAATCAATGATATCTGGGAGACTTCAGTGAAAGCACGATTTGAGTTCAGGAAGTTTTCCTAGAAAGAACCGTAAAAGGAATGGCTGATGTGGGCTGCATGGCAAACGGGCTTTGGGATGTCTCAGGAAAAGCTTCTTTTTGGCCTTCTTTCAACTAATAACCATGTTTTCTTGTCTCCTCTTCCATCCAGCCCCCCACGCTGGAGTCAGCCCAGCGGAATACTATCATCAGATGGCTCTGTTAGCCGGCCAGCGCAGTCCCTATGCAGACATCATCCCCTCCGCTGCCACCGCCGGCGCAGGGGCCATCCACATGGAGTATCTTCATGCCATGGATAGTAAGTGGCGGGCCCCTCTTCTGTAGTCCTGGGCATGGCCAAGCTAACTCATGAAAGGGAGAGGAAGATACAAAGATGGGTTGCTTACCTAACTTTTCAAACCGGAGGAGGAGGAACCACCAATACTTGGGACTCTGGTTGCCTTGGTTTCCCCGGAAGCTTCCACAGATGTGGCCATCCTGAGACTCCCGCTTAACTCACTTCATATCAGTGAACTGGAAGATACAGGCGATTGTAATTTAGCAGATACTCAAAAACCTAGTCAGCCCTGATTGTCTTGGTAGCAGAATAAGGGAACGTGTTTGATTAGATGAATGTGCTTCGTCCAGTCATTCCTTGGTTTTATAGATTTTATGCTTTATAAATTAACTAAAAAAGAGACCTATACTTGGTTTTACATTTTTCATTGACTTATTTTTTTCTCATTTTCCACATGTTTTCTTTACATTAAAAAATTCTATCTCATTGAGACCTTTTACGTAGGAAAAATAAAAACATTTCCACATCGGGAAGGCCTACTTTTAGCCCTCTACCTAGCAGTGGAAGAAAATGGGAACATTGGTTGTACTTTATATCACTTTATTTTGGGTCCCTCAAGGCTTATGACATGTCCTTTGTGTCACTTCTCTAGACATGTAAACAAGAGCCTATGATTATCATTTTTCAGAACATCCAAGAGTTCTTATTTATTCGGATTCTTTAAGTCCACATCCGTTTGCCAGGTGCCAGGAAGTGAACCTGAAACATCAACCAAGGTGTACATAACGAAACCCTTTGAATACGATGACGGTATGAGTTTGAGTAGGACATATGCTCGAGGTTTTGTTTGTTTCTTCTAGTAGCAGTGATTAATTTGTGATTTTCCATGTAGGGTCTGTTTGGATTCTTCTGTGACAATGGGTGGACCTTGGTCTACTCTCTATTAGTGGTTGATAATTCAGTTCTCAGATTTAGAATAGAGAGAAAATGATTGGTCCACAGGGCATAAAATCTACAGCCTTGGTCCCCTTACTGTCATGAGCTAACTTAGCTGTGTTACATACGAACACAGCTTGAGTGGGTTTCCAATGGGGAGCTCATTACCACACACAGAGTAAGAGAAATGTGTTACATCTTCCGCAGGGATTTTGTTTTCCGCTTTGTAGAAGAGAGAGTTTCCATTTCAGATTCATCATAACCACGTTTCAATTAGGGATTATTGGGGAAAAAAGTTGAGTGTTATTATGCAAATTAGTTATTTAAAAATCTGCAAATAGAGAATTAAAATAAGAGAGAATCCTTGAAAGGTCAGCCCATATTGCCTTCTCTATTTGATGAGAATGTGTTTAGTCAGGCAATGGCAGTTTTTATCTAAATAAAGGATGAAGCTACCCTTTTACTTTGTAAAAACTAATTAAAGGCATTTTAATTTGCCAGAGTATGTGGTAAATTGATTGTCATTAACTAGGAATTTAGATGTCCTATCATTCATCACATAAAAAGAAACCTCCTTTTTCTTTGTCAGAATCTTTTATTAGAATAGAGAAACAAAACAATTAACAGAAAGCCAGATAGGAGAGATCTGTGTTGGAACAGTAAGAATGCTAGGGCTTAGATTTAAGAAGGAAGCCGTAGGATCAGTGAAGAACTGGGCCACTTCTCTTTCAGCAGTTTTGAAATCCACACCTCGTAGGTTAGCTGTTCCCTTCAACAGATGACCCCAGGTCACTGCCCCAAATGCTGACAACTTTCTCTTTCTATGCTTCGTTGTTAGGGGGTTGGGAAGAGCATGATAAAGGGTTGGAAAGTGCGTAAAGTACTATATCCCTGCCCTCTAAAATAGCTGAAATAGCATTTAGTTTAATAGAACATAACCAGAATGTTATGTTTTAAATTTAAATCATAGGAGACTTTTGCAAGGGAGGAGTGAAATGACTTTAAATTCCTACATTGGCTCTGCAGTAGCAAAACCAGAGGCAAACTGGGATCGAGCTGGTCATTCTGATCCACTGTTACAGCTCTTCAGGACTCTTCCATTAGCAGAAACGGCAATAAACTGGATTCAGATGAGCACCTGACTTTTAAATGGGCCTACCTGGGTGTCAGCCAGCTTCAGGATAGAGTATTTGTGTGTTGCACATTAGAATGAACAAGTCTGTTTTATGGCTCTAATTCTGCTTTTTGGGATTCTAGTGACCTTTAAAGACAGGAGAGCAAGTAATCCCTATAAGGAATATCCTAGAGAAATCCTAGACACTCATGAAAACCACACTATTTATACTGGTGGAAACTGACTTAAATAAGTACCCATCTTGGAGGGAAAAGCAGAGGAGCCGGACCATCCAGGCCCTGGGCAACCTGGAGGCTTCCATGGAAGGGATGAAGCCAGGCCCTGGGCTCTGTCCTTGGATGATGTGATGGGGATATAGGCCTCTGGTGTTTTATAGTCCTCAGACAGCCTCCTTATCTATTTAGTGTTTTTTAAAAAATCAGGAAGTCAGCTCTATCTGGAATGTCCTGTTACTTCTAACTCTGCCAGGGATCACTGAATCCCACTGAGAATGGTTACTCTCGAGGATGATATGGAAACTGACCAGACGTCTGGTTTGTCCTCGGAATCCTTTGGAAGTGGAATGCACTTCTTCACTGAAAAACTTTTAGGATGAAATTAGCCTCTCATAGTGAGTAAAAAGGAGACATTTATGCCATAATAAAAGTAAGATGCTGGTTTAAATACTAAGAGCTGTGAACATAGTGGGATTGTTATTTTTGTACGACTATGGCCTAAGTCAGGTTGGTAATGAAACTATTCTAAATGAAGAAATTCAGTTTTCAATGTGCCTGAAAGAAAGCTTTGAGTAGGTACCACATTTGTCATTCAGATTGGTTTTCCAGTTTCATATACATGGATGGTACTAAGTTCCAGTTTGTGATTTATTTTTTATTCACTATAAAGTATATCTATTCATCTCTATAATATTATCTATAGAGTCTTTCATATCCATCTATTGCACTTCATTAAATTATCTCAAAGCATATGTTGGATTGTAATCTTGTATCCAGGTCCATCTCTGGTGAAGAAAATATTCCCAATGAGTTTTCTGGAGACCAAGTGCCTAGACTTTTTCTGTAAAGAAGGCTTACCTTCTACTTCAGTTTTCCGGGCACCCCAAAATTGCCATGTCCCTGTAAGCAGGTGTACCCATGCTTTGAAATAGAAACCCTCCGTTATTTCTTAAAAGTATCATGTTTGATTTTCCTCTTACCTAGTGGTATTATGTTCTCATTCTGTCATTAAACTTTAGTTTGATGACTCTATAATATAAATGTGACCTTAGAAAAGGCAGGAGTGGGCCTGTGGGCCACATTCATAGCTCTGCCCTAATTCACATCTCTACCATCTACCAAATTGAAGGCAAATGGACATTTAATTTTTAACTCTCCATGTAAAAAGCATTGTATTAAGTTGGCAGGTGTTTAAGTGTGATTTACTAACCTCCAGAATAGAACTTCATCAGTGGAATCTTCTTGAAGTCTCAAAACTCTTATAAATGCAGAGAATTAATTAATCGATTGACTGATTGATCTAATAACCAGAGGCTTAAAATTGACTCATGTTATCTTATTACAATGCTTGCAGGGTTTTTCTCCCCCAACCTTGGAAAATCTGTAAACAAACCACGTCCCAAGCTTTTAAATGTTTCTTGGGACTTAGGCTGTATAGATTATGGGGAGTTTAGGGCAGCATTCCTCCATCTCGGCACTACGGGTGCCAGACGATTCTTCATGGCGGGGGGGCTGCCCTGCCCATTCCCGGGTGTGCAGCAGCTTCCCTGGCCTCTAGATGTTTCTAGCACCCCGTGAGTTGTGATAACCAAAATATCTCCAGATGTTGTCACATGTCCCCTGGGGGCAACATCGCCCCCCCCCCGACCCCGCATCGAGAACCATTAATTTAGGATAACGTATTTATCAGTTTTGTCAGTAAAGCCGTAAGTATTCCGTGGATCAGATAACTACAGAAATCATGGGGAAATGCGGGCATAACTAAGCTGGATTGTTTTAATCTTAGGATACTTTAATTCATTTTTTTCCCTTCGGCTCATTGCCTTAAAACGGTGTGCATTGCGGTGGGGAGGGTGGAGTGCGGTGCGACTGTGGGAACCACTGTCTTTGTCGCTGGCGGTGAATTAATGATGAGCATATCTAAGCAGCTGTCAGATTCATAAATCACTGGAAATGAGAGGGAGAACACATAAAAAGTCTCTCCCTTTTGTTTAGCAATTTATCATTTTGTCTGCACATTAATAAACAGAGCTCCCCCGAGGTAAGCCCCTGGAAGATAAATATTTCTCCCTAATTTCCTCAATTGTACCCAGTAGATCACAAGTGGAGGAGAGAGGTACTTGTCAACGCCAGTCGCTGGCTTCTTATCCTTCACTTCTTCCACGCTGGCTTCTTATCCTTCACTTCTTCCACGCGGGGTAGTCGGAGCAGATAATGGGTACAGAGTCCAGCCGCAGGTAATCAGGTTCTGTTTTGTTTATACAACAGGCACCAGATTCCCCAGCCCCCGGCTGTCAGCCAGGCCAAGCCGAAAACGTACACTGTCCATATCACCGCTGTCCGATCATAGCTTTGACCTTCAGACCATGATCAGGACGTCTCCCAACTCCTTGGTCACCATTCTCAATAATTCCCGCAGCAGCTCTTCAGCAAGTGGCTCTTACGGCCACTTATCTGCAAGTGCAATCAGGTATGTATTTTCCCCAAATCCATGATGTGTTTCTTTAACAAAACGTCACTGCTCGCCTGCACCTTGCGTTTGCGGTACTGACTACCTACAAGGAAGGATTGCAACAGGACACCGGGGAGGACCCGGGATGCGGATGCAGGTCACATTTCACTACGATGAGTTCCAGAGCCAATTATTGGGCCGAAAAGAATTATTTTGCAGACATCAGTTAGCAGCCCATTTAGAGAAATCGTACTTATTCAGGAATGAAATCCCCTTCCTAGAGACAGTGAGTAATGGCAATCTTTTTATCTTCTTACTAGTTATAGTTCCCTAGAAGGAAAACCAACTTTGTACCTGATTTGGGCACACTTGCGAGGACAGGGACAGAAATCAAAAAAACAGAAGTGGGACTTCCCTGGCAGTCCAGTGGTTAGGACTCCACACTTCCACTGCAGGGGGTGTGGATTCGATTCCTGGTCGGGACACTAAGGTCCCACAGACCGTGAGACATGACCAAAAAGAGAAAAAAGACCAGACGTGAGTCTTGTCTCACGGGGGAAAAGTGTGCATTGGGAGGAAGAAAGAAAAGGGGACAGAAGGGTTTTAAGTCTAAAGGGATTGATGGGTCTTCCATGATGAATATACATATTAGGGAAACCCTAACAGTCCAGAAAAAGAAAAAATGTGTCAGCAATAGTCACATACCATATTTACTAGAAATGATGACTACCATTATTTTTTGTCCTTAATGTTTCCATTACGGTTTTAATTCTTTGCTTGTTCAGCTATCAACAATCCTCCTTGGCAGGCAAGTTAACGTTGAAATATTATAAATCCCCATTTTGATATGATGTCATTTTCTGCAGCATCTGTCTTTTAATATGGTCAGGAAAGTGTGGAAACACGGAACAGAGCAAATAACTCTGCTTGTATGATAGCAGTCCGTACTTACAGAGGGGATTGTTTCAGGATTAGCCGATGTAGACACGAAGGGAGGCTTTGGAGTCGGGCAAAACTGTAGTCAGATTCCAGCTTTGCCACCAGCTGTGCAGACCTTACTTGCCTGTAGGCTCTGAAATTCAGTCTTCACATTTGTAAACTACAGACAAGACAGCCACTGTAGAGGAAAGGGGTACCTTTTATTAAAGCTGGTGTGTATGGGCAGGACCTGGATGAAGACCCCTGCCCACGGGCAGAGCCGCAGGAGAACTACTCCTGGTGGTCTGTCCCGAGGATGAGCTACTGGGGCCTGGCCATGCTACCTGCAATGTGATCACCCCAATCTGTCTCCGAGGAAGTACGCCCATCTCCAAACCATGGCCTGGCTGTTCTGCACTCCTGGCAGATTTCCCTGGGCTCATAGGTGGCCATCGACCTTATTTCAGTTTGCTGAAATCATATCATTATTATGTGGCTCGACTAGAAGTCATAGCATCAAAGTGGTGGAAATGAGGTCCATGGTGAAATTCACAGGAATGATATTCACACAGAATCACTTGGTGAGCGTTTTTTCTTCCCTTCTGCTCTCTGCCCAGCTACCGTGACTTTTCACAGCCTCTACAGGACTTAGATTCGAAAGCGGTACACAGATAGTCTCAGTGCTGTCTTTATTCTTACCCTGGCATCTTCACCCGTTTCCTCATCTCCTCACCTTTCCCAGGTAATCTAGTACCAGTCCTTGAGAGGCTGTCAGTATCCTGACTTGGAATAATCATTGTCCCCTGCCTCCGAGGAGCTACCGCAGATCTGATTATTCTCATTTGAGCTGGAAGCAGAGATTCCTAAGTCCAGTCAGGCCCCAGGAGACCCGTTTGCGGTCAGGTGACCAGGGCCGTCGGGCACACAGGTCTTTCTTCCCTTCAGCGCCTCACCAGTCTGTCTTCTCTCTTGCAATCTGACCTCTCATTCTTCAGTACACAGCCCCTGTGTGCTAGGATAAGATGTAGCTTCTGATGCATATAAAGTAACACAGATAACCCGAGATGAGATCGGCTCGCTGGAACAATACAATAATTAGAAGAATTACGACCGGCACCACCTGCCAGTCCTTTAGCCGGAGTAGCGTTTGTGCTTCACTTGCTCTGTTCCAAGTTTCGCTTTGTGAAATCTAAAGACCGACGGGAGGACTCCTCAGTAAGTGGTAGGGCCGGTGGCTGACGGGAAGGGAAGCAGCATGAAGAAATCTACAAAGGGTAACTTTCTCAAGAGGGAAAGATACAGGAGTGCATCTCATCTCTGCTTTGTACCCAGGGACACAGCAGGCACAAGAAGCGCTCACTGTTTTCATCTGACAGCAGTTTTGGAAAGGGTAGTGTTATTCTTGTTTTATGCATCAGCACGGAGGGTTTTGCAAGAGGACCAGCCCTCCAATTCCTTGCTTTTTAGTTTGCCCCAAACCCGTTTGACTTGCACACTTACATGTTTTCTACTCCTAATCTGCTTCTCGTGTTGTCAGTGCATATAGTAATGGGGTCAGTTTCTAAAGATGTTTTTCAGTGTGTAATGACACACATTCAGTTTTCTAAAAAAATCTCCTTCACGCGTGTATCCCAGTTCAAATGCTATTCTCTAAGAGGCTGGTAATAGTAGGGACCACCGTTCGAAATTCTTCTGTTTACTTGCTCATCTGGTAGTTGCTATACGTCTCCCTCTACTAGAATACAAATGCCAGAAGGTCTAGGACTGTGTATGTTTTGTTCACGGCCACACTTCCCAGCTCACAACATCTGTGCCCTGTCACCTTGATACCACTCAACAAGTATTTCTGGAGTGAATAAATGAAGGAGCTCTTTAATGAGCCATTAGAATTCTAATCGCCCTCCTTATTAAAAGGAAGTTTCCATGTGGTGGATGAATAATGCTGGCTTTCGGAAGGTTATAGCGTATATGTGGATAGTATATCGTATATCCGTAGGTTGACAGTTACATGGAGATACAGAGGGATGGACACAAAATAAAGGGATAAAAAAGCAAATGTCCATCCTCAGTTTGTATATGGTTCCTATGTTTATGTATTTACTTAATAATTCAGACTGCTATAAGAATTCTATATAAAGCACATATTTATTCACAAAAGCTCAGCTACATCTTAAAACATAGTACTTGATTACGGCTAACTGATTAAAACATATTGTCCAAATGTATAGCAAAAGTCTTTTTTATGTCATAACTGAGAACATCATTCAGAAAAATAACTCCGTGCACTTAAAAGGATGTTGTGAAATAGTTAACTGTCTCAAAAAGTTCTAACTCTCCATCACCCTGAAGACTCCTGTCTAAGACTAGCTGATTCACATTTATCCCATACAGCCTGTTAAGCCCCACCCTCTCTGGTTAAGGCTAGTATTATAAATATCCAGTTAATGGCGTAAATTGGAAATAGTTTGACCTCTGCTAATACCTTCCCCTAGAAATCGAGCTCCCATCGGAGGAGAAAGTGCTTCAACTGACCCTCATCTTCCATCTTCTAGCAAAAGTAAAGGGAACGAAGAAATGAGTAATCTGTTCATTTCTAACCCGCCAGTTACAAGCTTTCTCACTTTGGGTTTAACGGCGAAAATGAAGATGGCTTCATATCCTTAGTAGTTTCAGGTCTGGTTCGGCCAGGACAGACATCTCAATGAAGATGAGAGCTGAGTGCCCAGAGCGCAGCTTCACAAATCAGTGCGTGTTTTCTGTGGCTGGCACTGACCAGCTCTGCCCGGTGACCAGAGAGCAGGGGTCTTTTCTTCTGTGTGGCGTCAGCCCTCCCAGACATCAGGCCCCAGAGTGAGGATGCATCTGGCAGGTCCAGTGCCACTTCCTGAGAATGGTAGGAATCACCTCAGCCTCCACAGCAGCTTGACTCTGCGCTCTTACCTGCCATGAGTCAACTCATGCGTGTCAGACAAACAACACGAGATGACTTGGGTGGGAAACATCAAAGAATCGATGAATCCACAGCCCAGTGACCAGGGTCCTTGAAACTCTCTGACTGCATCTTCTAAAAACTACGAGACAACCTTCTCTTCCCCTAGAATCAGTGAAAATAATGAATCCTCACTCAAAGGGACAGTTTTCATTTACTTCCAGGTGTGGCCATTGGTTTGAGGTAGTCTTCCATTTAATCCGTTACTCCTTCATTTCGCAAATATTTGACTGCATACTCAACTGTGTGCTGGTTGCTGTGCAGGACGTGAGGGCTGCAGAGATGAATGAGAGACACGATTCCTGTCCTCACGGAACTCACGGAAGGGAAAGGCCTCCAATCAGCACAAGGTTGGAGGTGGGCAGGGCCAGACCGTGAGCAGGGTGGACCGCTGATCCCAGAACCGTAGGAAGCCTTCAAGGCCCCGGTGAGGCTGCCTTGTTTTAAGGACCGGGGAGTTTCATGGGCTGAATCAAAGGTGCTCAACTGCTTACGTGGGCGAAACTGCCAGGTCTAACTGAATTTCCTCTCCTATTCCCCTTATATCCTTCTCTCTTAAAAATCCTCCAATGGGAGGTACGACTGAAAGGATTGGAAGGAGATGCTATTTATAAGAGGCATATAATAATGTCTGGCGATGTTTTTAAAGCGTTGGTGATGCTTTTTCTGACCATTTCTACATGGCTGACCAGTTACGTGATTTGGGTGCTTCAGGCCACATCTCACTGGAGAGTGTGTTACTGCTATATATGTTCTCGGAGGTTTTGTCTGTTTAGTGGCAACCCAGCTTCTAAAGCCTTTTAGGACTCTTGCATCCTAGAAAGCCTAATGTATTTTTGTCCAAAGCAATATTGAAAGAGTGCATATGCCTCGGTGTAAACATTGGGATGATACTTAACTCATTTTGTGAGCATGTGGGTCCTTACGCGTGGGCTCATTACTTCTTCCGAGGCTGCTGGGTTTTCCAGTGAACTTGCCCCGGGGGGCTTTTATGGATGGACGTGGAAGCTTTACTTTTTTACTTTCAAATAGAAGCACGTGCATGCGTGTGTGTCCCTATACCGACATGTATACAGATGATAATGGCTGTTGGCCTGTTCTCTGCAAAACCGGGAAGCATTGTTCTTCCTTTGAATGGCAGCTGTGGTACAGTAAATTCCACAGCTGGAACCAGAAAGTGGACGACCTCATTAGTATGACAACCACAAAGTAACCACAAAGTTGGTTTTGATTAGATGCCTCCTTCTCCCCCTTCCTCTCTCTTTCCTTGAAGCCAGTTTCTGAAATTTGGGGGCCCCCATGTTACAGTGTGGACTGTTGCCTGACTCCACCTCCAGTACTGGTTTCATGAACAAGAAATAGGAGAGATGGGACACTGAAAAGGAAATAGCGTCATTGGATTCGTCAGCCTATAGAAAACTGGGTTAACTGCAACATGAAGTTTTTTTTTTTTCTCTTTTATCAAAATATAGTTAATTTACAATGGTGTGTTAGTTTCAAGTATACAGCAAAGTGATTCAGTTATACATTTGTGTATATATATTCTTTTTCAAATTATTTTCCATTATAGGTTAGAATTTTTTTTTTTTTTTTTTTTTTTTTTTGCGGTATGCGGGCGTCTCACCACTGTGGCCTCTCCCGTTGCGGAGCACAGGCTCCGGATGCGCAGGCTCAGCGGCTATGGCTCACGGGCCCAGCCGCTGCACGGCATGTGGGATCTTCCCGGACCTGGGCACGAACCCGCGTCCCCCGCATCGGCAGGCGGACACCAGGGAAGCCCCATTAGAGGTTATTACAAGATATTGAGTATAGTTCCCTGTGTTATGTAGTAGGGCCTTGTTTACCTCTTTTATATATAGTGGAGTGTACATGTTAATCCTAAACTCCTAATTTATCTCTCCCCTGCCCCCTTCCTGGTATCCCCTTTGGCAACCATAAATTTGTTCTCTATGCCTATGAGTCTGTTTCTGTTTCGTAGATAAGTTCATTTGTGTCAGCATGTTTTGTATTCCACATATAAGTGATATCACATGATATTTGTCTTTCTCTGACTTACTTCACCTAGGATGATAATCTGTAGGTCCATCCATGTTGCTGCAAATGGTATTATTTCATTCTTTTTCATTGCTGAGTAGTGTTCCATTGTATATATACACCACATATTCTTTATTTATTCGTTTGTTGATGGACATTTAGACTGCAGCATGAAGTTTCTTAATCCCAATGCCCGACCTGAAGAAATACATTATAAAAGCATCACATGAGTTTCTTTTAAGGAAGTCTTAAAAATTCACATCTGAAGAAAACTGACCAACTAGGGCAGTTGAAAAAAAATGTGTGTATCGGTCGTTAGCATTGATTTTACATTTAAAACATTTCCTAAGAATATATAGCTGCCACATACTCTTCTCTCCTCTTCACTTTGGGTAAGAGATGGTGCCTTTGTGACTCAGGCCTTCCCGTGACCACCCATGTCAGGGCTCTGCTCTGGTTTAATTCTCTCATCAATCTCAGGCCAGCCCAGCTCCATGCCTGGTCCTCCAGGTCAGGGAGGGTTTCCAGAGATGAACCTGGAAACTGATGATGAGCCTTTCGGCTGAGTTCCCGGCAACCTCCCTCGTCCTTCCCCACATTAGCACAGAGGAACCCCAGCCCTGAGACTCAGTGGAAGGAGATGTTCCATGCAGCTCTAAGGAAAAACTATGATTTTTTTTTTTTTTTGGAAAATGGGTAAATGCCATGTGGATTGACGTCATTAAACAATAAAAAGAAACTTTTACCTGTAAGCATGCGGTGGCTGGGTGATCCATCCTCTTGCCATCTTTCTTATACTTCCGATTTATTTTTTTCTTTTTTGGCCATGCTGAACGGCATGCGGGATCTTAGTTCGCTGACCAGGGATGGAACCCGTGCCCCCTGCAGTGGAAGCGCAGAGTCCTAACTGCTGGACCGCCAGGGAATTCCCCCGAGTTTTTTGACATTCACTTTTAGTTAGTAACAGACCTCTTCAGTATTGTAATTGGCTCTATCTGCCCTCCCAACATGAAGGACTACAGCGGCCCACATCATGCTGCTTTATTTATGGTACTGGTATTCAGTTATCCAGCCCATCCCCCATCCTCTTATCCTCTACCATATGCAGAGTTCCTGAAGTGTTTTTAAAAGACATTTCAGGATTGTCTCACATGCTACTTTAATTGGTTTTTATCTTTTTGACTTGAATATTAATGACTTTGAAATGCCTGTATGTATAATAGGGTTGAATACATCTTAACAAATGATCTTCTACAGTATGAACTTTTAGTGTCCCCCACTAATATAGCACTTCTGTAATTAAATGTGAATTTACAGATTGATCAGAGAGGCTCTGTACAAATGCTGACGCACATCACTTCCTTGGTGTGAAAAAAATAATGTTTGTTGTGAAAGTCAAGCGTGATTATGGATCTCAAAGTTGTATGTATTGATTACAGTTAATACGTAACTTTCCAGTTACAAATAATTATTTTATTCTTTGGATATATAAAAGGGATCTGTAGAAAGTACTCAGCTAAAACTGGTTGAATTAATGAATGACTGTGTGGATTTTACGATATTTATTTTTTATTTAAAAAAATTTTTTTATTGAAGTATATTTGATTTACAGTTGTTGTGTTAATTACTGCTGTACAGCAAATTGATTCAGTTATTCAGTTAAACATATTATGATGTTTATTTTAGTTGTTTAACATCCTGTCTTTCTAATTACACCCCAGATTTCAACCAGATTGAGCATAGTTGTTGAGATTCCCAGACAGAAGACTTCCAGATAAGGGAGGGGTTACTGGGCTATTTACTGCAATATTCAGAAATAAGACCCGGTTTGCAAAATTTGACCCCAGTTTGAAAAGTGTATTGACAAAATGTTACTTCGGATTTGTGATGGAGAATAAATACGTCAAAACTTTCTTAACGATTCAGACTTTGGGAATTTTAACATTAAATTTTTGGAAAATAGAAGAAATAGCTCCCACTCAGACAGCGATTTGCTGATCACTTTTAACTCAGCTCAGAGCAAAGAATAAAAGGGAAATTGACCTCAGTAGTTATCCTTATTTAGAGTTCAGTCCCCAAGTCACTGCCTACCATGTAACGAGTGCTCCTTTAAGGTGTTTTATAAAACTAAGACTTCGGTAGCCGTAACTCGGTTCTGATGGGTGAAAATTATACTTGGTGGACGAGGACACCACACACACTATAGTCAGAGATCGAAAATCCACATTTTTCTCATTTTCTGCTTTTTAGAAAAATACAGGACAGATTAACATTTGAATTAATTTATTCTGGCTTTCTTTTTTCTTCCTTTTATAATTTTTCAAAAATTCTATTGGAGTCGAGTTGATTTACAATGTTGTTAGTTTCAGGTGTACAGCACAGTGATTCAGTTATACATATACATATATTCATTCATTTTCAGATGTTTTTCCCATATAGGTTATTGCAGACTGTTCTAACTGTTGTCCTAGAAGACTGTTTCTCCAAGTGTTCTGTGAGGAACGCTAGTCTCTAAAATCTCCTCCAAATGTTGCTACGAACCATATCGGGGCTGGGACACTTGGAACACACATTCAAGTATTAAGCAGTTCCAGGGACCCCCGGGGCTGTATTCCTCAGACTTTATCACCTTGGCGCTTCTTTTTCCTTTCCTCCCTAACACTTACTTTTGGGTGACTGTGTTAGCACATTGCTTGGGAAGATCTGGGCCATCTGACACTTTCTAGCGATCTTATCGATTAAATATAGATTAACAATTGCAAGTCACATTCTTATAAACGTGTGTTTTTAATTATCCCATCTCTCATGTAGTCATCTAGAAGAGAAGTAAATGCTATAAAATTTTTTTAAATTATACTTGATTAAATGTTGAGTGAAGAGAATTCAAAAATCAAAACATAAACTTAATTGCTCTTCAGTTGATCCAGAGAAAAGAACAGGGTGAGCAGAAATGTAAAGGCTTTGAGGTCATAAAGTTCAGGTGGACCATGTTTTAGACTAGACTGTGTCCTTCTTTTTTTTTTTTTTTTTTGCTGTACGCGGGCCTCTCTCACTGTTGTGGCCTCTCCCGTTCCGGAGCGCAGGCTCAGCAGCCATGGCTCACGGGCCTAGCCGCTCCGCAGCATGTGGAATCTTCCCGGACTGGGGCACGAACCCACGTCCCCTATATTGGCAGGCGGACTCTCAACCACTGCGCCACCAGGGAAGCCCGACTGTGTCCTTCTTGAGAGGAGACAGAAGCGATGTATAAAATTTTTCAACAATGTCAATACTTTGTATTTCTAGGAAATTATGGAACGAATACATGAACTGTTTAGGAAGATTTTTTTTCGGGGCTTCTAAAAAGAGAATTTACTTTTCAAAGAAAATTCTGACCTCTGTAAACCAGCAGTCTGTCCTCAGCTGCTGAAGTTCTATAAAAATGCACAGAGGACCTTTGTACTGTTACTACCTTTGTACTGTTTTATAAACACGTTGTCAAATTGCTTTTCTTTGAAGTGACTGTTCTGAGTTCGGTATGCAGAATAATGGCCCCCAAAGATGTCCACATCTTACTCCCCGGAAGCTGTGAATATATCACCTTACAGGGCCAAAAGAATTGTGTAGCTGTGATTCAGTTAAGAGTTTTTGTTTGTTTATTTTTTTTTAATAGTCTTCGTAGCAGCTTTGCGTGTAATAGCAAACCACAACACCCTGAGATGCAGCAAAAGAATGTGTATAGAACATATAAGGAGCGTACACAGCAAGCGTGCTATACTTAGACTCTAAGATACTATTCAGCAAAGGAAATGATTGGCGTTCAACTAAATGCAGCAACATGAAAAGATATCACAAACACAATTGGGACCAAAGAAGCTGGACACCAAAGATTACCTCCAAAGGTTACCACATAGACTTTAACACATCTGAACTTACAGCGTGTGGCCCAGTTTTCCCCAGTTTTGAACTTGCCAGTGGAATCATGCAGTAGGTAATCGTTGGTGTCCAGTTAAGGGTTTTGAGATGAGGAGATGATCAAGTGGTCCTAGTATAATCACAAGGGTCCTTATAAAAGGGAGGCAGGAGGGTGTTGGAGTTAACAGGGAATCAGAGGAGGAGGTCGGGTTGAGGTGGGCGATGAACCGCGGATGGAAGCAGCCTCTAGAAGCGGGAAGAGGCCAGGTGCCAGGGATTTCCAGAGAAACGCAGTCCTGCCCACCCATCTGAGAATTCTGACCCTCTGGAGCTCTAAGATGGCAAGTGTATTTTGTTTTAAAACAACGAAGCTTGTGGTGATGTGTTGCAGCAGCAGCAAGAAACTCATACCTAATGGGGGTGGTTCGGTCACTCACTGACTCATCTCGAGGGGCTGCCCCGTGCCAGGCAGTGTTCCGGGCACCAGGGGTCAGTGGGGGACAAGACAGACCAGAGCCCAGATCCCCTAGACCTTCCATTGCAGAGGGAGGGAGAGAATATGGTTTCAGAGAGCCTCATCCTGCAGTGAGAATACAAGTGTCAAACAGCAGAGCATCATGGGGCGAGGAGCTGCAGAGCGGGCTTGTTTTGATGGGGGCCTCAGGCTTAGGAGGTCCCTGTGTCTGAGGAGGTGACACCTAAGCTGGAATTTGAGTGACCAAAAGGAAGCAGCTAGGCTAGCCTCTGGAAAGACACAGCAAGTACCGGGATGCAGAGCTTAGGAAGACAGCTCACTTGGGGTCAGAGAGCAGGGGGTGGTGGCCCCAATCCCCTGGCCCCCCCGCCACCGGTGGGAAGTCCTCGGACGTTCTTTCCATGCACAGGCTTTGTAATCCGGAGCAAGCAGCCTTCCTTCTAGGAGCTGATGACAGCGCCCGCTCTTGTGGGGTGACACGAGGTCTTCCCCTGTGAGCACTGTTGCCCAGCTCTTTGCACGCAGAGGAGAGAGGGTTTCCCTTGGCAGTCCCTCCTTATGAATAATCAGAGACTGCTAAAAATCGCTGGTCCATCCTGTATGTTCTCATATCCTTTGGAATCTGATAGTTGACATGGATTTTAGGGAAGGTTTATTCCTGTCCCCTGCTTTGACCAGCGAAAATGCAGCCCCAAAAGGGGATGTTACCCACATGGGTTGAAAGCTGTCGCAGCCTCTCCTGCATCTGAGGTCAGAGACTTTGCACCTGGGGACGGGGGCTGCAGCACCAAAGCTGGTCCTTCCTTTTGTCTTCTGCATATTTTTAAAAGTAAAAATCGACCTGCTCTGTCTGGCTACGAACATTTGTAAATTGCATTACATACAAAACTGAGGGCATTTTCTGCCTTGTGAAACGTTTTCTCAAATGGTCTCGCTTCTTAATTGGGTCCTGACTTTTTTGAGCCCCCCAATATTGGGCCCCCCAGAATGAGAGGTGTACATGACCCAAGGGACCCCCTTCCCAAGTCCATCTGCTCGTTCAAGCTCATGAAACTCAGGAAAGATGCATGGAGGTTTGTGCCAAGTCCATATCACATTATAAATATGTGTGTAGTGGGGTCTTTTAGTTTTCCTTTGTTTTTTTAATGAACAGAATAAGGTGGTTACACTTAGTAATACCCATTCACCAAAAGGAAAGGAGGGGGGGTGGGTTAAATCATTGTGTTTTTTGATGAATGGCTTGTACACCAAAAAATAAATTGGACAAACTGGCATAGAGCTCAGTGAACATGAAATCAGCTATTAGAAGAAAGCTTGTGAACAAATTCTGCGGCAGATATGCATCTTTTGATTAACGCCCTATCAATCATCCCCACAGCTACCTTAGCTGAGTCTTGCTGTAATCATTCATGGTTGCTTTCCGAAACACTGGCAGAAACTATAGCGCTGCAGAAACAGAATATTATTAGTGATTTCTCCCTAACTTACTGTGAACAATGACTGTTTTCACCAGGTTTCTGCTCTCCTTTATTAAAGAAATACAATACAGAATGAAAGGAGAGTTCCTCCGAGCCCTGTGAAATTCTCCTAGGGTATTCTTAACGACATTCAGTCTTAAATGGGCAAGCTATTGTAATGCAAGGCTCTCCGTAGGAATAATAGTAATGTAATCCCATTGAAACCACCTTTTTGTGGATTGTAGTCAAATGGGCAAAACGTGGAGTCACATTAATGAAGGGAGTATGTCTTCGGCGTTACTACTTAAAGTTGTTGAAATGGTTTGAATTTTGTTATTGTAATTATTATAGTCTCAGTTAATGCGCTTAACAGCAATAGTAATTAACCCACCAGATTGGGACATTTGCATGAATTCTACCTTTGACTTTGCAAGAAACCCTGATTCTTTCTGGGCTTTACACAGCAGGATGGAGAGAATATCTATATATATATATATATATATATATATATATATATATATATATATATATATTTTTTTTTCCCCCACTGAGTGGTTTTAAAGGAAGAAATTTTCACAAATGCCATTACAGTGTTTCACGCATTTCTTTAAAGCCATCGGCAGATTCCTCGAGAGCGCTTCATGCTTTTAAGAGGATTGGATTCTTAAACTATGGTGGTGCAGAGGACAATGTGGCACCACCTACTAGCCCAGAAATCTTTAGGTGATGGTGTGACTTCCTTAGAACTTCCTGTCGCCCGGGAAATACTCTGGCATAATGAAGTGGTGACAGGCATTAGCATGTATAATGGGCGCTAATAGACATTTAATGCTCCTTAGCTGCAAGAGGGAGCGGATGCTCTCCCATTGGAATATTCCTCAATCAAAGCCCATTGATCACCGATTCCAGCCAGGAGAGGTTAATCCATCAGCTTCTGTAACCAGACGGCACTGATGGAAATTCTTTAGGTGGCATTCAGGATGAACCAAGCTTTCCATCTTTACAAACAAATGAGTGATATGACAAGCATGGTGTTCAAAACACATTTAACCAATTGATTTTCTTTCTTCTTGTAATAAGATCTGGAGACTTATGAAAGCGTGCAGGGGGAGCATAGATGAAAAGAATTGCTCCACACACGGGAACGTGTGGGATGCGGAGCTGAGAAAAGTACTATAAAGCATGTAGTCACCCATTCTCTTTGTTATAGAAAGTTTGTTATTGCAATAAATAGTTGTTATTGAGCCGATGCCTTTTGCTTCCATTCTGCTGAAGTTTATCTCAGGTCTGCGTGTCTGTGCCAACGCCCATGCGTGTCCTGTCTGAGCCGTCAGCTTTCTCTAGGAAGTTTCAAGATGTTCGTCGATCATTTTTACCTTCTAATTTAAATGCACAGCCCTGATGCGATTTGGGGACAAAAAACTAGGTATAAAGGTGCACTGGTCTCTGTGTCCCGTGTAAATGATGGTTTTCCCTTTATCTCCCACCCGCAGCCCTGCCCTGAGCTTCACCTACCCTTCTGCACCCGTGTCTCTCCATATGCATCAGCAGATCTTAAGCCGACAGCAGAGCTTAGGCTCGGCCTTTGGACACAGCCCTCCGCTCATCCACCCCGCCCCAACTTTCCCGACACAGAGGCCTATTCCCGGGATCCCTACGGTTCTGAACCCTGTCCAGGTCACCTCCGGCCCTTCCGAGTCCTCACAGGTGAGAGAGACAGCTCGATGACCTGGTCTGTCTTGGGAATCATAGAGGAGAGCCACGGGGCCACATCAGCTATGAATACGCGCAGGCCAGTGGCATCCTCACCGCTTCCATCCTGCAGCCTGTGGTCCCAACCCAGGGCTGTCATCTTCAGATTCTGTGCCGTGTGTATGCTCCTCAAGAAACGAGAGCTTCTTCCACTAGAGTCATTTCAGCCTCGGGCTTCCCTCTGACCCTGTGCTGTCTATAGCCCATTCAGGAAAAATACATCCCATGAGTGGGTTGCTGTCATCCGGTCCCTTTCCCCTGCACTATTAGAGTTCGTTAAAGCCTGGATCCCAGCTCTTTTCCTCTAGCCTTAAAAAGCCCCAGGGAGTTGCTACTTAAGAGTTAAAAACAAAGAGCTGTCTCGTGAATGTATATCCTGGCTTTTAAAATATATATATATATTGGAGTATGATTGGTTTACAGTGTTGTGTTACTTTCTGCCGTACAGCAGAGTGAATCAGTTATACATATACATGTATCCGCTCTTTTTTAGATTCTTTTCCCATGTAGGTCATTACAGAGTACTGAGTAGAGCTCCCTGTTGCTATACAGTAGGTTCTTATTAGTTATCTGTTTTATATATAATAGTGTGTATATGTCAGTCCCAATCTCCCCTTTATCCCTCCCTCCCCCGCTTCCCCCTGGTAACTATAAGATTGTTTTCTACATCTGTGACTCTATTTCTGTTTTGTAAATAAGTTCATTTGTACCATTTTTTCAGTATGTCCTGGCTCTGAGCACATGTTCTGAACTCTGCTACGTGCAAATACGAGCCCTATCTGTCGTCATTCTGGTGCCAAGGACGCTCGCTATTCTCGACTTGTGTGTTTTAGCTGTGGTCCTACTCATTGATCCGAAGTTAATTTTTGTCTCTGTCCCTGCCAATGTGACCCACAGAACAAGCCCACGAGTGAGTCCGCCGTGACCAGCACCGGCGACCTGGTGCATAATAAACGCTCCAAGATCAAAGCCGATGAAGACCTCCCCAGCCCGGGGCCTCGGGGCCAGCAGGTGAGGGAGGCGCCGGCTCTGGCTCCCTCCAGCCTGGCGTCTTTTCACAGCATTGGCTTGTCTACCGCGTTCTTGGCCTTGGGCGTTACCCACACGTGTAACAAAAGGCCAGGGCTGGAGTACAACTAGGTTTGTTTCTCCAGCTCAGAAGCAGACACACGAAAACGCAGGCAGCTTTGTGGGGTATAAACTGGAGTAAGTGGGTGGATGTGTTTATTGTTGACCAGGGATGTGAACAGGCTTCAGTCCTTGGCCTTGATCTTGGGCCAGAATTACAAGCTCCTGGCTCTCAGCCTGGGCAGACCAGAGATATTCCTTATAATGATCATGTTCTTATTTTTTCTTACGTTGCCACTTGCTACTGGCCAGGAGACCCTGCATAGCCAGGAGGGATCCAGCGACAACTAACCTAACCTAAGGCTACTTAGATTCTTGTTCTTTACCCCAAGTCCTGAAAGGACAACTTTAAAAATTCCAGTCTTGTCTCTGCTGTTACATAGATCCTGAGCCTCAATTTTAAAAATGTGTAGATTCGGGCTTCCCTGGTGGCGCAGTGGTTAAGAATCCACCTGCCAGTGCAGGCGACACGGGTTCGATCCCTGGACCGGAAAGATCCCACATGCCGCGGAGCAACTAAGCCTGTGCGCCACAACCGCTGAGCCTGCGCTCTAGAGCCCACGAGATGCAACTGCTGAGCCCGCATGCCACAACTACAGAAGCCCGGGCGCCTAGAGCCTGTGCTCTGCAACAAGAGAAGCCAACGCAATGAGAAGCCCGCACAGCTCAACGAAGAGTAGCCCCCGCTCGCCACAACTAGAGAAACCCACGTGCGGCAACGAAGACCCAACGCAGCCATAAATTAATTAATTAATTTAAAAAAAAGAATGTGTAGATTCTGCTCGTAATCCTATCTCGTAGGTTCCCTGGGCCTGATACGGAGCTCAATGAGTATAATTCCCAGAGATAGGGGTTGGACGAGAGTCTGGATGTCCACAGAATCTGGACCGTGCAATGTTCAGGCTGCTTCAGCCCCAACCTGAGAGTGCTTAAGCCCACGTTTCCTTTTTAGGGAGCATTTGGAAGATGGAACGAATGGGTGTCATGGGCTCTGAGAGCCATCCTTCTTCTTGCATGTTGCTGGTTATGCCTAAACACTTGTATACAGCTTTTACCATCTAACCTCAGATTAGATCCCGAATTTGCACACCTCATCATCTCCCAGAATTCTGGAAATCCTTTGTCTTTTCATTTCTGCAAAGCTGCCTTAGAAGACTAGAAAAGACTTCACCGACAAGCTTTTGATGCTATGGTTCTTGGGCAGGGAGTGTACGCTTGGAGACCGGAAGCTGAGCCCAGAAGACATCATCCCTGTAGAAATCCACACAGTGCCTCTCACAGCCTCCAGTGGCAGGGAGAACAGAAACAGAATTAGCAGTAAACCATTTCCCTGGATTCCAACATAGGAGAATAAACAAATTAATATGCTGAAAAGAATTTAACCGAAAGAACAATCTTTTGGATAAAAGACTACATCACCTAGTTTCATTGCTTTTCTTAAGAGATGACATCTTAGGTTGCTCTCACCTTGGTATTCAGGACAGCAAAGTTTAGCCTCAATACCTTACCGACATTCTGGTTTGGACCGTTGCCTTTAATCACAAGTTAACAACCTTCGAAGGCATATTGAGTAAATCTGAAAAAAATGCACACAAATGATTCCATCTTTGGTTTCTTCAATTCACAAAACCCAGCTGATAGACTTGGGCTCTATTTTATTTTCCCCCAAAAATTGCATCCGGAGGAAGACAAGCCTACATCAGGTTTTTCATTTCTCTTCTTTTTTTTTTTTTTTTGACTTTTTATTTTATATTGGAGTAGAGTTGATGAACAATGTCGTGATAGCTTCAGGTGTCCAGCAAAGTGATTCACTTACGCATTTTCCCCTTCAGGTTGTTACATAATAGTGAGCAGAGTTCCCTTTCTCTTCTGTCTGCCGTCCCATCGTGTCTGATTTTGTCTCTCTTTCTCCTCCCTTCCCCACCCCTGCCTTTCAGGAACAGCCTGAAGGGACAACCCTGGTGAAGGAGGAAGGGGACAAAGAAGAAAGCAAACAGGAGCCTGAAGTCATCTATGAGACAAACTGCCACTGGGAGGGCTGTTCTCGGGAGTTCGACACCCAGGAGCAGCTGGTGCATGTGAGTGAAGGGGGCCGGGAAGGGGGCTTTACAGCTATGTGACCTTTCCTGCGGGGTCAGTTCCCCTGACCCCATGCTGAGTCAAGTTTCTCAGCTAGCAGCCTAGCAAACTGGAGGGGGCTTGATGACTTTCTGAGAATAAAGAGAACTCTGAGCCACTGTGCTTGACCTGTTCAGTCAGCTAAAGCTGAGTGTAAAATTCAATAACGTCTTCAAGAGAGAGTGTAATGACTCTGATCCCATAAGCGAGAAAACACTGTTTTGAGTTAGCGACTTTGATGGTTATTGAGTAATAGTAAGCTGGACATGAATTATTATTAACCTTTTAACCAAGTTTGATTTTAACCAAGACCCAGTAGCAATCGAAAAAATCATAGAGGTGGGGGAAGTCCTTTTTCTCCCTCCTCCCTTCCCCTCCCCGACCCTCACCAGCTAAGGAGTCTCCCATGATTTTAGGCGTCAGTTGGTACTTGCTATGAGAAGTGGGTAATGGTTTGCGATAAGCCGTTAGCACAGTTTCTTGACTTGAAGCCAATCCTTGCGGGCCTCACAGTTCCGTGGAAAAAGCAATATATATTTTAAAATGTGTCTAATGATGTATATTTTTGAAAACTGCAATGTGGTCTGACTGAGAACCTCAGCTCGCCTTCCCACACCAGATTCAGAAGTCTTTCCCATACTCCCTTGCCAGTTATTTCAAATAATGCAGGGTACCCCCGTCTACATACCTCATTAGCCCTGTTTCCTTGGCCCGTGCTTCGTCTTTGTTTGGTACTTTCTCAGGCCAGTAGAATCTCCCTGGCACATGGGGCCAGGAGCAGTTGAGATGGAAGGGCATTCGCATCATCAAGGATGACACGATGTCAAAGCACAGGGTTGCATTAAGGCATTAGGATGGTTTGCTGTGTGTAGCCCTTTCATAAGCTTTAAATATGACAGCACATCTGACAGTAACTTCCTCATGACCCCCCCGCCCCGTCACCTACACACACCATACACACCCCCATTCCATTCTCTTTACTTTTACAGTCACTTTTTATTTTTAGATGATCTATATCGCTTGATAACCCTCCTCCGTTTAAACACTAAGATTATACAATTCCTATTTGTCCTTATCCTCTAATATATACCACATGCTGCAGTTACATTATAGTGTCAAATATATGGTTTGCCAGGTTTTGAGATCCATCATATACAGAATGTTTTGAGGACTTACCATGACCTCAGGGTTTCCCCCCCCCATTTCTTTTTTGATCATGTCTCCTTGTAATAGTATAGAGAGAATTCTAGATTTCTCTGCACAGCAAGAAACTAGAAAGTCAAATGTTTTTAATTAAGGTATATTTCCAGATTTTTCCATGAACTTAATTTGATTCTTTCTCTTTAATTTGATGCAAGTGTTATTTTTAAGCCAAGCCTGACTTAACAGCCTTTTATTCTTGCTGATTGTTTTAATGGAAACCACAGACATCGTAACACTAAAGGGAAAAAAAAAAAAAAAGCTTGGAATTTTTCTTTTAATGTGGGGAAATAAACCCAAAGAAGAAAGAATGCCAAGAATACCCTCAGTGATAGAGTGAGTGAACATCGTACATGAGAAGAACTGGTGGTACAAAACCTGCCGTCATAAACGAGATGCTGCTAGGCAGTGCTGCTTGCCTTTTAAAACATCCTTCTGAGAGAGGACACGGTCTCATGGTGCCTTTTCTGTGGATAAGTCATTGCAGTTTCCAAGGAGCGCTGTGATTTTTGTTCAGCTGTTAGCAAATGAGGAAGGAAATTCCAAGTCTACATTTAAAAGAAATTATGTTCCTCATCAAAGGCCAGTCTTGAGATAACATGTTGAGGGGTTGTGGTTATACCATCACATTTTCCCTGCCTTCTATGTCACATGAAAGCTTTTCAAAGACAGTGGTTATTGCAGGTATTTGTATTTAATCTCAGTGGCAAAAGGTTTTAGGTAGGGATGATGCTTTAATAGAGAGATCTGAGTAGTTTTAAGGCAAGGCTGCTTAGCCTGTCAACCAAATGGCCACCATGTTGTCTGCTTTCTTATAAAAACTAGGAAATGAATTACATGTACACCGGAATTTTTTTATTCCAAATTGGCAAGAAGAAATTCGTGTCAGGATTAGGAGAAAATCCAATGTATTATCTTTATGATATGAATTTTAGTCTGAGATAAATTATATGAGTTAAGGAAACTTAGTTAAGTGAATTAAAAATTTTAACTTACAATAACATACATAAAGATGCTGGTTTATATCGCTTATTCTCTGCCTTTTCACTCATCATCTGACGTGTAGAAATTCCAGATTTGTACGTGTAAATTGATTTTACTTCACGTGACAGACATATAAGCGCCTTCCTGCTCACGGTGAATCTGGTGGCTTCAGCAGCGGCCTGGTGTATTATTTTTTGTAGACTGAATGAATAGCTAGTTGAAATCCACCTAATTACTTGGGTGGCAGATGGAAAAAAGACCAGTGGCAAAAACCAGTTTTTTAGGGACAGAGGAAGCATGAACTATTTGCATTGCTATGACTCTCCTTGGAGAGAGGACATTTTGTGAATTAGTTGAATTTTCCTGCTACAGACAACCAAGAGCAAAAGGTGTTAAGCCATTCTGATGCTCTGCCTTATTTATAGCCATGACCCATTCTTTTTCCCCCTCTTACAGTTAATAGAAAGATTCATGATTCTTCATGGTTGTCTATCTAGTGTCTGACAGTCCCGACTGCCTGCGAAAGCAAGTCACTATCTATAATTGATATCCTCCCGTGGAATAGGGTGCTGGCTGCAATTGAAGGGCTTTGCTGAAAGCTCTTAAATCCTGACAAGTTCTCCCCTTGTTCTGGTTCAGTCGCTGAGCTGCACGGTTGGAATTCCAGAGTCATTTGAACTTGGTGCAGAAGGGAGACATGTGTTTCGCATTAGCAAATCAGAGTTGAAGAGGAGAATTAGGGACTCAGCCGACTTTGCCCGCCAGGTAGTCTCATTTTCAGCGTAATGCACTCCGTGTTCTCTTGAAAAGATGACCCCATCCCATTACTGTCCGAACAGATGGGCTAAATATTGCCTTTGCCTTCTCTTCTCCTCTATTTCAAGCCCCTGTCCTTCTCCCGTAGTGTGTTGATTCCAGGTTTGCTGTGGAGTCTCTCTCACTGGGATGTTTAATTAATTTCTCTTCCCAGCAAGATAATTATAATTGGGCTTCATGACTCTCCAGCTAGTATTAAATTTGTCATAAATTTACTTCTATGCCCAGAAGCTAAGGAGACAGATGTATATTTTTGTTAGCTGGTTTTTTGTTGTACTTTGTCCCCTTCTTAGTAGCAGTTAAAATAAGAGAGTAAGAAGGATATAGAGTACAAAAATTAATTAAAGTGCTTTCGATTAAGACGGAATTTATTATTGATTTGTCAAGATGCCAGCCATTTCTCTTCCCTTGATAGCTGGAAAGCGCATAGTCTAACATCTCAAAATAATTTGAAAAGTCCACACTTCCCCTTCAATCCCAAATGAATTAGATCCTCTTTTTTTGCTGTCGTGCATTATATATTCCCAAACGCACGACTCTTATATCTGATTCTGAAAGTCGTAGAATATCGGTTCGCCCAGTGTGGTTTCTGTTTTTGTTTTGTTTTGTTGGTTTAGCTTTTTTTACTATGGAAAACAACTCAAATTCTGTCTGCTGGCCTTGCTTCTCACAGAGATGAGAAAGGTTTCCCAGCCTTCCTGAGACCCGTTTCCCTCTTGCATTCATTCTGTCCTGGAAGACAGTTCCAGCTCTGGCCCTTGGATGCTTGAAAAATATCCAGCATGCATTGCCTGCAGCCCAAGTTAGTCTCAGGTTCTTTGCTTCTGAATGGCGTTGTGTGTACCACTGATGTTCTGAGAGGCTTTTTAAGAAGAGGAGAAAGGAATACATGTGAAGAAAGAGGAACATGTACCTCGGTGTGCGTCACCACTGCCAGGCGTCTAGTTATGCTTGAAAACATAACTGCTGGTATCCGAAAGAGTAAAAATAGTATAATCACCATAGCTAATGCCCACCTGTTTGCTCTGTCACTGTAATTCGCTTAACTTCTATTACACCAACCCAACCCTTTCTTCCCGTTTAAGGAATAACACATATAATATTCTTTCCAAAGGTCAAATTATTTTTTTACCAGTTTTATTCCGCTTATTCCGGATAAGAATAACCTTATCTGCAGGGAGGGCCTGGGCAGTTACACTGTGCGGGCTCTTGTCTCCTGCCTGTAGGGCCGAACAGCAGAGAACACGAGAGGTGTTTATGTGAGTCCCCAGCTTCAACTGGGTGGCATGTACGTCGCTGTACTCCTTCATTTGTATCTTTTAAACGTGGTGTCAAAAATTCACCCTTTTGTACAATGATTAGCCACCTCCTTGGATTTTAAATGCTTTCATATGCTGCGGATTTTGATCTCTAAAAGCGTGCTGAAGTTTCCTTTATCAGAAGAACACAGTTATAATCACCTTTGCTGCCATTTGAACACACATTCTATACATCGGCAGCATGAAAATGAAAGGCTTTCTTCTTAATATCGTAGAGATTTAGATACAAAGGAAGCACACCTAATCTGCAAAGAATTGATGCGTCCGTAGAAATACGGGAGAGTGTTAGGATGTGGTGAAGACATTACTTTCATATTAATACCGTGTTCCCAAATTTGCATTTTAAATGTTTTCCAGCTAATTTTGATCCCTTTGCTTAAGTTGCATTGTGTATCTTTCCCTAAGAGAAGATGGAGTTTAAGATGTGATGGGGGCCTCCGATAAGAGGCAGACGTAGATTTGTGTGCACATAAAACCTAAAATGAAGGAGTGAAGATTTTGATCTCATTTTCCCTACATCGATGCTAGTTAATTTAGTGACTCTAATTATTTGGAAATAACTGCATGGAAAAATGTAGACGAAGAACCACCAACTTCAAAGCCATCCTTTGACAATCGTGCCCCGAGGGTCACGTTCTTTTTCAAGTTACTGGCTAAATTGCACCTGCAGAAATTGTTCCCATAAAGACACTCGGGAGATTAGACTGAGTGGGGGGCACGGAGGGCTGTGTGGTCCACCAGTGAGAGCCTCCCGGCACCAGCGGAATTCTGAGTGGCAGCGCCATCTCTGCCCTGACCCTTGGGATGACCTCCCTGGAACCATTTGACCCTTTAGAACGTTATTTTCTCACTTATCATACTGTGAAACAGCCGTGAAAATAAGTGCCGTCCCCCACGTCCAAGGCCAAACAGAGATCTCATGCAGGAGGCCTAATGAGAAACAGACGGAGGGTCTCAAAGAGGTGACTCGTCTCTCTGTTTCACGTATTTGTGTTTTGCAGGGCGGAGTGGGGGAGGGGTGGGCAGTGGCGCTGTTGGGTTTTGTGGCCTCTGTGTATTAGCTCTAAGGCTTATTTCATATTCATTGTTGCTGAACTGAGGTGTGCATTTGACCGAAGCTGGAGATCCCGTTCTCTTCCCCCAGTGTGGTTCTAATGGATGGGACTTGGCCGAGACATTTCACCTCTCTAACCTTGGTTTTAGTAAAAGCAAGGGAAGGGTTCAAAGTGGATCGTCCTTAGGCTAAGAATGGCAGGCAGGTTTCATTTCAGGTACAAACCTACTGGCTGGCAGTCACTTGGGGTGCTGAGCTGCGCTCTTCCCCACTTTCAGCTGCAGAGGCAGGGGGGTAAGGATGATGCAAAGCCTGCCATGGACGAGGTTTCGCAGCAGACAGGTACTCACTGTATGTTTTCCAAAGTCCTCCAACTCTGTAGATTAAGTGCACTCCAGAACAATTGTGGTTAATTTTTCTAGGGGGTGGTATGTTAATTACTTGAGCAATGATTGAATTATTAAAATTCTCTCTTTACTAATGCTCCTTCACCCGTGAATGAAGAACAACAAATCAATATTTTAAATAAGATATAATGGGTATCGAATCATATCTTAGTTACTTTCTTAAATTTGTTCATCCGTTTTAGACCCCATGAAATATTTCATCAAAACCTTCATCCGAATAACTGTTTACTGCCTTTTGGGGAGGATTTTTCTATCAAAAGCTTTTTGATTGGTTCTGAATGATACTCTAGGTGAGATTCTGGATTCTGCTAATAATTAGTTCCCTGGAATATTCTGTATGGACGCAATTTATACAAGAGAAGATGGTGTCACTTTGGGCTGGGCTGCCCACCTCACTAAAGTTTACTTGCCAATAGCAGATCTTGCTGATACCACGTATCCTCTTGTTTGTCAGCAAAAGTATGAGCTGACAAACGGCAACTCACTAGAAGAGGGCCTGGGTGCAGCCTTCATACTACCCACTGCCCCAGCTTTGCGGTGGGCACCTGCTAGCGCGACTTAGACCAGAGCCTCCTGGAGTGGTCCTTCTCATTGGGAGGGGGAGACAAGGAAACATAAAAGCATAGTGAACAATGTAAAGTTGGACCTCATGAAGCCATAGAGTGTAGTTGTGATCTTAGGGGCTCAGAAGAGGAAGAAGTGTATGAGGGGTACCCAGAAAGCCTTCTGGGAAACGTGGGAAATATGGTTAAAGTCAAAGCAAAGCAGACCAGATATGCAGGTCAGCTTTTGAGATATGATGACGATGGTGATGGTGATGGTGATGATGATGATGGTGATGGTGATGGTGGTGATGGTGATGGTGATGGTGATGGTGATGATGGTGATGGTGATGACGATGGTGGTGATGGTGATAATGATGGTGATGGCAATGAGGATAAGGATGGTGACAATGAGGATGATGGTGATGATTTTGTAAGAAGAAATAGCACCTTATCTGAAAGAAAACTTTGGCTGACCACTGTTCTCCTGCTATAGTACAATGCACTGCGTTTCAAAGCTGACAGACCTGGGTTCAAAACCTTCTTTCCACACTAGGCATGTTACATTCCTTCTCTTGAAACAAGAATAATAATAGTATTTACTTCATAAAACAGTTGGGGGAATTAGCTTAAAAATTATGCTCAATAAAGTGTTAGCGCTTCTCCATATAAAAGTAAAAAGTGTAAAGGTATTTACCGGCTGCTAAGTGCATGTGTGTTGCCTGTGAAAACATGGTTTAGGCTGGTATTCGGGCAGTGTTTGCGTTGGCATGTCACCATGAAGTGAGTAACTGCATAAAGATGCTGACCGGGCCTCCAGTTCATGAAACCTAGGAGAGAAGGGCTGGAGAAGTCCCTGGGTCCCTTCCTTGTACTCCAGATCCCTCACTGGACTTGCTTGTGCTGTGTTGAGATTCAGAGCCTCATCTTGTTATGAGTTCAATTGTGCTGACATCCTTCTGAAAGTTCTCCTTAGTGGTTGCCCTAAAACGAGGCTCCCCAGCCTGGGCACACGGGGGCAGGGGGTTCTTTGGCGTGGGGACTCTCCTCTTCCTTGTAGGACTGTTAGCAGCATTGCTGACCTCTGGCCACTGGATGCTGGGAGCGCCCCTCCTCCATTGTGACAACGAAAAATGTCTCCAGACATTGTCAAATGTCCCCTGGGAAGGGAGAATTACCCCCAGTTCTGCTCTAATCTTTCCTCTTGCAGTGTGGGAAGAAAAAAGCAACAAAAATTTAAAAAGTATATTTGTGATTAAAGATAAATTTTCTCCTGCTCAAATGTACTTTAGAATGTTCGGATTAAAAAGAAAAGATAACCTCATTAAACAGTCTCCAGCAAAAGATTATATGTATTATATATATATTTATAAAAATATATATATATATACACATTCTGTATTACATTTATAGATATTGCGTGTGTGCATGTGCACGCATGCTTGTGTGTGCATGTACGTGGGGTGTGTGTGTGTGTGTGTGTGTGTGGTGTGCATTAATTGGCAGAACTTAATTTTAAAACCACATTTGCTAAGGTTAGGCACACACAGTAGTTCTCAGGAAGTCCCATAACCAGCCAAGCCCTTTGTCTTGGTGGAGAAATTCCATCACTGTTTTTCTTTTTTTTGCAGACCGAGGGAAGTCACTCAGACTTCAGCTTCTGAGACCATGGCAAGCAGGGTTGGAGATCAGGCTCCTGCTTTGACATAAAACAGAGCTCAAAGAACAGAAAGCAATTTTCTAGTGCAAGGACTTTTTGAAGATTCAGAGACATTTAGGCTTTTCTAAGATTAGCTAAGTACTGCCATAGATGGATTTTTTTTTTTCGTTTCTAGAATGATTAGTGTTGGCTAGAGAAGAGAACTGTAAGTGGCATATTCTCAAAAGACTATGTATAGGCCAAGGCCTTAAACTTAAGCCATCCGCAGCCCCCCAGTTGACAGTAAAACTAGCATCAGTGAGTGAGGGTGTGGAGAGAACATTGGATGGTGTGTTGGAGATTTATCTTTTATCCCTACATCTGCCAAAAGTTGCTTCTGACTTTGAGTAAGTCACCCTACAACTTCAATCATTAGTTTCTCATCAAAAATGGAGATAACATCTATCTGATTTTCCTCACAAGCTTTTTTGATTTGTTTTTTGTTTGTAAGGATAGAATGAGATCATGTAATGGAAGTGCTTTGTAAACTCTGAAGCATTATTCAAATATAAGGAAGGATAGAATCCATGAGAAGTAGCATTAATAAATCTACCTAATGGAGAGATTAAGGAGACTTTTCACCAGAATAAAGAAGTTTATAAGTATGTTGGTAATTCAGTTGTGCCCTCTCACCTCTGTAGGCTGTTGATCTTACCTGTTACAGTACATCATCATCATCACCACCTAGTGGCTGCTATACAAATTGCAGGCATAGTGTTGAGAAGAAAAAAGTCTCATGCACATCAGACCTATGGACTTCGGGTTGGGGTTGATACACCTTTTTATGTTTATCCCTTTGAGTAAGGAGAACATACAGGGCAGGATGTTCAGGAAGAAATAGAGCAGGCTGTTAGGAAGACGATAGATGTACAGGCAGAGCAGTGGGAAGACAAGTAAAGTGAAGGTGCAGAAGAAGGACTGAGAGAAAGATCTTGTGGAGATCAGATTTGAACATGGTCTTGAAAAGGAAAGTGGATTTAAATAGGGAAAGACCATTGCAGGGAGGAGCTGGAGCTTCCATGTGGAAAAGACAGTAGGAAGAGGTTAATGGATGCAGAATATATGGGAGAATTTTATCTATGAGTCGGTTATATAAGGCTGGGGTTTTTGACACTTCTTGGGGTCAGAAATATAATTACAAAAGGATTCATTCTGTGCCTTTGGACTGAAAAGTGGTAAGTAATGCAGTTATGTTAGAACCAAGTGTGTCTGGAAGGCAGAGGGTAGTGGGAAGTAAGGTTATGGAGCAGAGAAGCACCATTTCATGGGTGACCTGACTGCTAGATTAGCAGTCTGACTTATATTCCAGATGGAGTAAGGAGAATCGATGTTTCTGATGAGAAAGTTTGAGCCCGCATGAGCTCTAGAAAGAGGAGGGCTGAGCTTTGCACAGCTGTATTTGAAGAGGGCAGGGGTACGAGTGGGGCAGGGCCGGAAGTAAGACTCAGAAGTGGGAATTATTTTAACTTATTTTTTTTTAACCTGGGAGTAGAGTTCGGAGATGTTTCACAATTATGGTTTTCGTAGCTAATGTGGGCATTGTAGACGTTGTTCAGAGATCAGTTCGAGGTTTCCAGTTGCTGACTGGGCACCTGGGAGGTGGTTTTGCCCATGAAACTCCTGTCTCTTATGTGAGTGGACCAGGTAGTTTCATTACTTAAAGCTCTTCAAATCTTGTTGTCTCTCTTAGAAGTAGATTGACCAGGGTTGTTGACCAGTGATCTCTGATGATTTTTGGAAGATGCCTCCTATGGTGTCAGTCAAGATTTTAGCACCCGGGTAGTGATGGTTTTATTGCTACTATTATCAGTTTTCTTTCTTTGTTGTTTTGTTTTTCTCTGTGCCTATTTTCTGGTTATGGGTACATGATCTCAAGTTCTGAAAATGTCTTTCAAGTCAGGAAAAGGAAACTGTGCCAGCCCTCTTCTGTCAGCTTCAAAGGATTTGGGGGTGGGAGGTCTCTTTACACACCTGGTCCAGCCCTGTCTCACCTGCTCCCTCCATTTCACCTTGAGGGACCTCGGTTTCTTGGGTGTTACCTTCAGCAAGCGTGATGTGTCCCAAGGAGCCAAGCTTTCTCTCCAGGATGAGCAGGAGAACCCTGGCTCAGGAAGAGCAGGTCTTCCCCAGCATCCTTCCCTGGCAGTAGTGAAAGCGTTCACCCTTCCCTCTCCTGGACCACTTGGCCAGATATGGTGCAGTTCCTACCGGCCAGATAAAGCAGTCAAACAGACTGCAAAGAAAACACAGCCCTCCTTGTATTCTCCTTGTGTTCAGCAGAGATAACTTTGCTGGAGTTTCAGTACTGAGTCATTTGGCTTCTGGCAGGCGCTTTAATTGCTAAAATGCAGATTTTTTTTTTTCTTGATCAAGAAGGGATTATTCTTGTTATCAGTCCAGAGCATCTTATTTCAAGATGAAAGCCTTTACTGAATTACAGATGTACGTTTGTACAAAGCTTTTCGGCGATTGACAACTCAAAGAGAAAGTATGATTTATTAGCCTATAATGGCTAACCCTGAGCTATGGTCTAGGTTCTCCCGATTTGTGAAATTGCTTAATATGAACTGCCTTTTATGCCGTTCAAGCCTCAGGTGACTCAAATAAATGTAGTCTCCATTACAGGATATGTTACGGAAGAGGGAAAAAGAAAAGCGGGGGAGGGAGGCAAAAGGAGAGAAGTGGCTTCTAAAATTCATCTTGGTGGTGCCTTTTACAGTAGTTTGGCTGATAAGCTGACAGAGGAAAGATTAATAACGAGGCTTGTCGCTATCAGTACCTGCTTGTCGATTCTCTGTAACAGGGCTGTCTGTTCAGCATGGAAATTATTGATTAAATAAAAATTGCTATTAGATTGTGATGTGATCCATAATCACAAACAATGGTGGACATTCCTCTTTTAGATCCTCAGCCATGCATCAAGTTGTTTCTTTTTTTCCCTTGCTGTAATTTATATCGTGCTGACACTTGAGCTCATTAGGACTAGCCTTTCTGCTCGGAGGCAGGAAAGCACGGGCATGCGCAGACCGGCCAGAGTGGGCCGGAGGATGGAAGGACCATTCTGGTGGGGGGCCTGGCCAGTTCATCCACTGGGCAGCAGCAGGGTTTTTGTCTGTTTGTTTGTTTGTTTAACTCTCTTTTTTAATTGTGTTACAATACACGTAACATAACATTTACCATTTGACCATTTTATTTAACTTTTTTCTAGTTTTCCTGAGTATAATTGAAATATAAAATTGTATATGTTTAAAGTGTACAACATGATAACTTGATATACATATGCGATGTGAAATGATGAACACAGTCAAGTTAATTAACACATCTGTCACCTCACAGAGTTACCTTTTATTGTGCTGTGATGAAAACACTTAAGGTCTACTGTCTCAGCAAGTTTCAAGTATACAATAGGGTATTCCTAACTATAGTCACCATGCTGTATATAGATCCTCAACTTACTCATCTTATAAATGAAAGTTTGTACCCTTTGACCAGCATCTATTCATTTCCCCCACCCTCCCCCAGACCCTGGCAACCATGACTAATACTGTTTCTATGAGTTTCACTTTATTTTTTATTTTTTTAGATTCCACATATAAGTGACACCGTACAGTATTTGTCTTTCTCTATCTGACTTATTTCACTTAGCATAATGCCCTCCAGGTTCATCCATATTGTCTCAAATGGCAGGGTTTTCTTTTTTTAATGGCTGAGTAATATTCGTTTTTTGAGGAAGCTCCTTACCATTTTCCATGATGGCTGTACCAATTTATAGTCCCACCAATAGTGCACAGAGTTTCCTTTTTCTCCATTTCCTCACCAACATTTGTTATCTCTTGCCTTTTTGATAATAGCTATTCTAACAGGTGTGAGAGTAAATCTCACTGTGGTTTTGATTTGCATTTCCCGATGATTAGTGATGCTGAACACCTCTTAACGTACCTGTTGGCCATTCGTATGTCTTCTTTGGAAAAATGTCTAATCAGATCCTTTTAAATTGGATTATTTGGGGTTTGGGGTTTGTTTTTTTTTTTTGCTATCAAGTTGGATGGCTTCTTTTTTTGGATATTAATCCCTTATCAGATATGCGGTTTGCAGTTTTTTTCCTCCCATTATGTAGGTTGTGTTTTCATTTTGTTTCCTTTGCTCTGCAGAGCTTTTTAGTTTGATACGCTCCCACTTGTTTATTTTTGCTTTTGTTGTCTGTGTTTTTGGTGTTATATCCAAAAGTCATTCCCCAGACCAATGTTAAGGAGGTTTTTCTTTCTGTTTACTTCAAGGAGCTTTACAGTTTGGGGTCTTTAATCCATTTCAAGTTGGTTTTGTTTTTTTTTTCTATTTCTGTGGAAAATGCCATTGGAATTTTGATAGGGATTGCCTTGAATCTGTAGATCACTTCGGGTACTGTGGGTATTTTAGCAATAGTACTTCTTCCAATCCAAGAACAGACTCTTTCCATTTATTTGTGTCTTGTTTAACTTTTTTCATCAGTATCTTACAGTTGTCAGTGTACAGATCTTTAACTTCTTCCTTTAACCTCTTTTAAATTTATTCCTAGCTCTTTTATTGTTGTTGAAGCTATTGTAAATGGGATTGCTTTTTAAATTTCTCTTTCAGGTGGTTCATGGTTCGTGTGTTAAAACACAACTGATGTTTGTATGTTGATTTTGTATCCTGAAACTTTGCTAAAGTTGTTTATTAGTTCTAACAGTTTTTTGGGTGGACTCTTTGGGTTTTCTATACATAAAATCATGTCATCTGTCAACAGAGACAGTTTTCCTTCATTCCTTCCAATTTTGATGCCTTGTATCTCTTTTTCTTGCCTGATTTCTCTGTCTGGGGCTGCCAGTACCATATTGAATAGAAGTGGTGAGAGTGGGTGTCCTGATTTGGACCACTTTGAAGTGTGCCGTTCAGCGCCATGCAGCACATTCACAATTGTGTGCCACCATCGCCACTACCTAGGTCCAGAACATCCTCCTCACTGCAAAAGGGGACTATGCCCATTAAGCAATCACTGCTCTTTCTTCTTCCTCCACAGCCCCTGAAAACCACGAATCTACTTTCTGTTTCTGGATTATTTGCTTATTCTGAACATTTTGTAGGAATGAAATCGTATAATATATGATCTTTTGTGACTTCCTTTTACCACTTACCAGTGTTTTCAGGGTTCATCCACGTTGTAGCATGTGTTAGCGCTTCATCCCTTTTTATGGCCGAATCATGTTCCGTTGTCTGACTGTATTACATTTTGTTTATCATCCTTTTATCTGTGGAAACAATTTGGATGTTTTCCACCTGGTGACTACTGTGTTCTTACGAGCATTCGTTTTTCATTTCAACGTTTATTTTCCAATCTTTCAGGTGTATTTCTGCGAGTGAGACTGCTGGCTCATATGGTATTTCTATGTTTAATTTATTTGAGAAGCTGCCAAACCTACAGCAGGTTTTAAGCTGTCTTGCACAAGCTCTGCCTTCTCAGGGGGTCTTACCGCTAACCTCATTAGCCCCTTGGATGTACTCATTATTCTGTCCCCAGCACCACCTCCCCACCTTGCCTGGGCTCTGCCTACCCTCCCTGGGCTGCAGGCTCAAGCTGGCTGTCTGGGTGCTTCTCTCCAAAGCGACTGGTGGCTCTGCCTTCTGTGGGCACGTGGGCATCACTCGGCAAAGAGGACCATACATCTACTGTCACCACTTTTCCCCCCAAAGGGGTGGGACTGTTTTGGACAAATGCATAGACTAAATATTCAGAGCATTAGGTCATGTGGGCTTGGCCAAACAAAATAGACTGACAGGTTGGCCAAATTTTATATTTAAAGGGTGATTCAGATGAAGTTCTGTTCAGGAGGATTGACCATAGTCCTTTCACAGTAGCTTGTTTGCGGGTTCACAGCTGGATATTAACTTTATTTGTTTTTTGTGGCTATTAATTTTATGATCACTTCTAAATGTAGAATCTTAAAAACGACCTAACCCACTACCTGCCTTTTTTTAAACCAAGTACAGTGAAGTCTAGAAAGGGTCAGGACCTTATCTAAGGCCACCAAACTGGTTAGTGAGTGGCTTTGGTACCAATTAATTTGTTCACTCATAGACGAATTCTCTTGTTTTAAATGGTTGCTTGGCACATATAATGAAGGCCTGGCCTTTAGAATTCCTAAGCTATTAAATTTATGCATTCTACCATCCCCCACTTCACTCACCTCACCCCTGCCCCCAACACACCGTCCGCCTCTGTCTGTCTGTCTATCTGTCTGTCTCTCTCTCCATTTTCCTCTTGCAGGGGAAAGCTGCCTCCAGCACACACACACATGTACTGCAAGTTGGAAACCACTGAAAGTAAATATAACTCTTCATCACAAACATCAGACCCCTTTAATCCAAACAGAGGTGAAAGTCAGATGCCCATCTAGGGCTGATCATCTTGACTCAAGGTAAAACTCATGCACTCATCCAAAACATGCATTTGTCTTTTGCTTGAGAGAGAATATGTGTGATTGATTATATTAAACTTAGGACTGGAAACAACACTGCAAGAAGGCAGAACTCTTGGAACTTGAAACCCCAAGCTGTCAGTCAGCACTCCCACCCCGCACTTCTGCTGTTGTTTCCTAGTTTGGCTTTATGCTGTAGCCCTTCACATGGACGGAGGCAAGGATGGGACTTCTCCAGGGTGGAAACAGCCAGCAGGACAGTCCCTTGGTACCAAGGCTCAGTACCAGCTACAGAGGTGCTACTCAGACTGGACAGCCAAGCTTCCTGATGGGCCTGCGTAAAGAGCACGAGGCCCTGGAGGGGAAGCGAATGCAAGAGAGTTGGGGGTCACCCAAGAAAGCCCTTCTGACGGAGTAACCGCAACTTCTCGAAGAAAGCAGGCACCAAGTGTGCAAAATATAGATCCCAGTGGAATTCTTTGATAAAGTTAGACTTTAAGTCATCCATACAGAAGCTAGAAAGAAAGTGCATACGTGGAGACAAGAAAGAGGTGTGGCATAGACATATCTGACCCGCCTCCAATCCAGTGGCTGGTGGGCAGGTTGAGGGCCTCAAAAGGGCTGCTGTGGAATCTGGGGAAGGGGAGGCGTATTCCTTGGAACTCATGGTTTAGAGGTGACACAGGGCTGTGAAAGCCAAACAGCTCATTTTCTAGTTTGCTCTTGCCTTTGTGTTCATTGGAATGAGCACGCACTTGGGACTGGGAACTAAGGGTACATCAGCGATTCACACGAGGCCTGTCCTCTGGGGCTTCCCATCCAAAACGGGGGGACAGCAGGAAAAAGAAGAAGAGTGTCTGTCCAACTGAAAAGGGATGGAGATCATGATTGGCAAAGGGGATCAGAAGCCAGCCGAGTGACAAAATCTCTCAAGCAGAGAGGTTTATCCGATGCCAGGGGACTGAAGTTCATTACAAATGGAACCAGGAACCAATATGAGAAATTTTTGAGCAGCTACAAAAAAGTGGGTGACGGGCTGGGAGATTGAAGTTGGTGATATCATTCAGCACTTTCAAAGAGGGCAAGAGAATGAATTCTGAAAATGACAGGCGGAGGATGTCGAGTCAATGCTGGAGGAAACTATATTTTTATTGTTAAAAGTTTTTTGTCTTATCACAAGATGAAATAGTAATCACTGGGACCCTCTGGGATCACCAAGAAAAACATTGCACTGGACCGGGCTGATGTTTTCTTTGGCAATTTTGTGAGGCTGGTTGGCCACGAAAATGCAGTAAATACATGTTGGGACCTCAGCAAAACGTTTAATAAGCACCTTTGGCCGAGACAGAGAGCGATGGTTGCACTAAGCAGCAGTTAAGAGGCGTATTCATTGGGCTTGCCCCCAGCCCCGTCTTGCTTAGCAGTTTGATGTTTGTTTCCAGGATGATGTCATAGAATGCAATTATCATCAAAGTTGTTTATGAGGAATTTTCAAATCCAGTTAGTGCCTGAATCAAGATCCTGAAAAATCAAAACACCGAAATCACTCCATGGAGATTTAAAATGATGATAATAACATAGGGCCTTTAATGAACTCTAAATTCACTTTTACTAGACACGGAGATTTGCCCCCAAAACTAGCTTATGGGATTCTCAACTGCAGAAGAAACAGAAGTACACTTCATTAGAATCACGCTCAAATTGTTTCAAGAAAATACCACTGAGCTCAGCATTCCGATTTCTAAAGATAATACTGATTGGATCCAGCAGCAATAGACCCAGACGTGCCTTGTGAATAGTGGTTGATAGAACCAAGGAAGAGAGATTTGGGGGTTACAGGGGGACAGAGAGAGCTGGGGGCATGATAACCGCCTTCAGATATTGGTGGGTGGGTTGCCATCCTGTAGAAGATGGATCTGATCTTTCCCCGATGCGTAGAAACCATAGGGAAACAGGTTTAGGTTTAATATAAGGAAAACTAATTTGACAGTAAGAGCTGACCAGAACGCTACCCCAGGAAAGAGAGAGTTCCGGAACTCAAGCTTAGGTATTTAAATTGGACACCATTGGGTGTGGAGTGTCATGAAGGTCATTCAGAGCCTCCCTGGGTTCTGGACTAGATGAATATTAGCCCTTTTAAAGTCTGAGAGAAATTGTTTTATTTTTTAGACATTTCCTGAAGCCAGTCATGTGCTGTGTTCAGAGGAGGAATAGGTTGGTATTTGTCCTTAACTAAGAATTCATGAAATCATCTCAGTTTTAGAGCAGTTCTAACAGTCTTTCCTCTCTATTTATTCCAAGCTTTTCCTTTCCTTACTTAAAAATATTTTGTTATAAAACACATTACTAATTAGTAAAATGAATTAGCTGGACAAAGCACTTGAAAGCTGAATCTCTGAGTTCCTCAGATAACAAACTCGGGATAAAAATTTGGGGAGTCGTCAGGCCAGAGAGTTCTCTTGTATTCCAGAACTACCTCTAATCCAAAACGTCTTGGAATTTTGGGTTTTTTCTCATTGTGTTTTAGTATGACTAGTCCTGCTGTGGTTATCATTTATGAAAACTGCCCGTAGAATTTGCTTTAGAAATGAGTCTTGTGTGCTGCGTACTTTTAGATCACATCCCTTTTTTTTTTTCTGAGATACTTTCCGATAAAAGCGTTAGTGCTAGGGCCATTGACATGGACAATCATCAAATGTGTTCTGAATACTAGAAAAGGAATTTTTTTTCCTCAAAGAATACCTCAGTTCCCTCTCGGATTTGGACTGTGCCTATGTGGCCTGAGTCTTTTGCAACATGAAGGATATAAAACTTAGCCTGATCATTCAGAGTGTTGGCATCCTTTTTTTTTTTTTTTGTCCAGACTGCAGTCTGTATCAGAGCAAGGCCCAGTCTTGTCTTTGTGTTTATTGCAAACACGCAAGAGATTACATAATGCACTTTAAATTTTCTGCTCTTTCTGTTGTGTAGCAACAGATAACTCTTGCTGGGTTCTGCTTTTCTCCTTTTTTCCTCTTTTTTTTTTTCTTTAATTTCCTTCCTGCATCTCATTATCTTGATGATTTATTTCACCCATCACCTGTGTTCTGGGCAGAGCTAAGGCATCTGCGGGGATGTTGATTGCTCCTCAGTAGCTAACCAGCCCTTCGTTTTCCTCCTTTCTTTGTGAATCAAGAGATAAGGGTGACCCCTTCATTTTGAGGGGCTGAGCTCAGAACATCTGGAGGATTCCCATTAGTGTGTTTTTTAATAAATTTATTTATTTATGGCTGTGTTGTGTCTTTGTTGAGGTGCGCAGGCTTCTCACTGTGGTGGCTTCTCTTGTTGGGGAGCACAGGCTCTAGGCGTGCGGGCTTCAGTAGTTGTGGCATGCGGGCTCAGTAGTTGTGGCTCGCGGGCTCTAGAGCGCAGGCTCAGTAGTTGTGGCACATGGGCTTAGTTGCTCCGTGACATGTGGGATCTTCCCGGACCAGGGCTCGAACCCGTGTCCCCTGCACTGGCAGGTGGATTCTTAACCACTGTGCCACCAGGGAAGTCCTCATCAGTGTGTTTTTAATCATCAGAAATTCCTGAAAAACCTTAAGAAATTAGTAAAAAGAACCAAATCAAAATGAACCGTTCTTTACCTAAAGTACTAAGAAAACGTGAAATGCACTTACCAACCACTGTCTCCATGGCCTTCCCCTTTAGGGGTCCAAGCATCAGTAATTTCTCCCCTGAGGAACTTGGGGGCCATCTGTTTGGTCCACTTGAAGGGACGGGTGTTTTCTTTGGAATCATGTGTTCCAACTTGGGAATAAACCAAAATGACCCTGGCCGCCGAAATCTGGAGGTTCCGTCCCTGTCGGGAATTTTTAGGCCTGCCCCCTAATATCTGCAGGAGTACAAATAGGGGCTCACATGCTGTGTACCTCAATACTTAGCAGCTGTAAGTCAAACTAAGAAACCGTTCAATAAAATATTTTATACTTTGACCTGGTCTAACATGTTGTCCGAACAACGGGGAAGGCCAGATTTAAGAGAGGATTCTGAGTCCTGTGCCAGGATGTGGTGGCCCAGGGATGACTGTCTCCCACCCCCACTTCTTTCCCCCTCAGGCTCTGGAGAGGCATGGAGACTCCCACCTGCTGGGCCAGACCCCATCCCTATCCCCCCCTCAATAGCTAGCCTTTGGTCCAGGGACACACATACTTGGGAAGATGGCCTGGTTTGTCTTCCGAAGGAGGGACCCCAAGAAGGGTCCTGTCCAGACGTGAGAATCAGGCACAGAGTCTGTTTGTGCAGGGAATTCCAGAATCCCAAGATCTAGAGTGTGGTCCAGAAGAGGCACTGGGCTCCTCCATTCAGGCCTCTCTGACTCCTCTTCCTGGGGGATAGGTGTTCAGCTGGAACAGGCTAGAACCAGACCCTCTGAAGCAGGGTTGCTGAGTCTGGTCTGCAGACCAGCGGCCAGTTCATGGACTGTCCCTGGTCTGTAGGGAGATGAGGAAACTGGGTGCCAGGTGGAAATCAGAGCACCTCTTCCTCCATGGAGAGTATATTGCTTCAGGGCTTCCCTGGTGGCTCAGTGGTTAAGAAGCTGCCTGTCAATGCAGGGGACACGGGTTTGAGCCCTGGTCCGGGAAGATCCCATATGCCACGGAGCAATGAAGCCCGTGGGCCATAACCACTGAGCCTGCGCTCTAGAGCCCGCGAGCCACAACTGCTGAGCCCACGAGCCACAACTACTGAGCTCACGTGCCACAACTGCTGAGGCCCCCGCGCCTGGAGCCCGTGCTCCACAACAGGAGAGGCCACTACAATGAGAGGCCCACGCGCCACGGCGAGGAGTGGCGCCCGCTCCCCTCAACGGGGGAAAGCCCGCGCGCAGCAACAAAGACACAACTCAGCCAAAAATAAATAAATAAATTTATTTTTTAAAAAAAGAGCATATTGCTTCCAAAAACTGTTAGTCAAACTGAGCAGCATGCTTCGCCAGTCTACGATCAGACACACACACTTTGTCTTCATCCTTGAGGAGCTCTCCTGGGCCCCCTAGGGCCTTTCTGGCTGAGTCTAACGCCAGCCCGGCTCAGTGACCTTGGCTTCTGCCGGTTCTTCAGGTCGTTTCTGGGCTAAGAGTCTATGATCTCTCCTGTATTTTCATCTCCCTGGATGCCTTACATCTTCCCTCCTTTCCCTAGTTAAACTCTGTAAATAGGTAGAACTTATCCCACCCTCATGAGTCCGGAGCCTCACCCTAGAGCTGGTAGGGGACTTGGGAACCTGCATTTCTAACCAGCTCCTAGACAAGCCCTGCTCTGCCCTGCCGCCGCTGGCTCTGGAGCAGGTGCGCCACCGGGGCTGGGGGCTTGGGGGGCAGGAGAGCCTGGCCCGCTGGGCTATGTGGCTTAGAGCTCTGGTCCCTTACACACTGTCTTAAGTACAGGAGAATCTGTATTTTAGTTGAGAACCTGTTCCCTGCTTAATTTATTAAGTTCATTTTGCGATTGACATATACACACTACTTACTATATTTAAAACGGATAGCAACAAGGACCGACTGTATAGCAGAGGGAACTCTGCTCAATAATCTGTAATCACCTAAATGGGAAAAGAATTTGAAAAAGAATAGATACGTGTATATGTATAACCAAATCACTTTGTTGTACACCTGAAACTAACACAACATTGTTAAGCAACTATACTCCAATATAAAATAAACACTAAAAAAAAAAAAAAAAACCTCGTTTTGTTCTCTTTTGAGGGGTGACACATTCAAATGAGATGTTAGTGGTAAAACAATTAGCTTCTTTATGGTAGAAAAGTGCATGAGATTTGATTCTAAGAGCTGTAGTATCCTTTGACCATGCTGAACTCGGGGCTCTGAGAAGGAAGTGATTTGAAGTATCCGCTTCCTCCTGCCAAAATTGCCTAATCCCCCTCTCCTCTGCACCCCCGTCCCTTCCATCAACTCTTTTCACCAACTGGAGCCTCCCAGCTGACTCGACTTTGGAGACTAGAGATGAGCAGCCAAAGGGAGAAAGAGAAATTGAACAGGAAGCTGGGGAGGTAGTAAAATAAATGTCCTTGCCTTCAACCCACATCCTCCCTTCCCACCCTGGTCAGTGGTTTGTTGGGCCAGAGCCTAGGTGGATGGCGTCTCAGTAACAGACACAAGGAGGCCCCTGGTGAGTAAGCAGCCCTTTTCTAGAGCCGGGTGTCGGCTGCTTCCTGCCAAGTGTGCAAAAGACCAGCCCTGTCCTCGCCCCGCGGGCCCAGTGGAAGTTTAAAGTGCTTCTCCTGGGGTGAGTTCTTGGTCCTTAGGCACCATCCATCCATGTGTGTAAGCCAAAGAAATAACCAGGGCAGTGCAGGCATACGATGGTATCCATTCGAGTCTTGTTAACGCAGCGAGTAATTACAGAGGATGATGATGGCTTAGGTCTCCAGCATTTTATTTTGTTCTCAAAGCTCCCAGCTTCATTGGAAGTCTTCATTCCAATACACTCATGACTTGCAGACCTGTCATTTGGATCTTGGGATTAAGGGCTTTGTCTGTACTCATAAAACGTTATAAAGCTGCTGGCCTCTATAGATGCATTTAAACTCAAAGAATTCATCAGTTCCAACATGCTGGAAGTTTCTTTCCAAATGTTTTAGTTGCAATGCAGTGTAAAATTTAAGAGGGTTTGGGGAGGTAATTAAACATATGCAATTAATGTAGTGTCTAATGGCTCTTCCTATTAATTTTCACAGCCCAAATACTGTTTTTCCTTCATATCCTTCCTTCATATCCAGCCCCATGTGCTCCTTTGCTGTTAATCATACACCAAGGCCACACCATCCACAGGACCTTTGCACCTGCCATTCCCACAGCTGGGATCAGTCTTCTCATAGAATCCACAGACCTTCCTCTAAGCCTCTGCTGAAGTTCTCATAGTATCGAAGAGGTCTCCCCTGACCGGCTTGTAGAAAATGACTCATGTGACCCCTCCATCACTCCCTTAACCTGCTTTGTAACTTTTTACATATCTCATAATCTGAAACATTACTTTTTTAGATTAAAAAATAAAATTATTGAAGTATAGTTCATTTACAATGTTGTGTTAGTTTCAAGTGTACAGCAAAGTGATTCAGTTATACATATATATTATTTTTCAGATTCTTTTCCATTATAGGTTATTACAAGATTTTGAATGTAGTTCCCTGTACTATACAGTAGGTCCTTGTTGTTTACCTATTTTATATTTAGTAGTGTATATCTGTTAATCCCAGACTCCTAATTTATGTCTCCCCTACCTGTCCACTATCCCCTTTGGTAACCATAAGTTTGTTTTCTACGTCTGTGAGTTTATTTCTGTTTTGTAAATAAGTTCATTTGTATCATTTTTTTTTAGATTCCACATGTAAGTGATATCATGATATTTGTCTTTCTCTGTCTGACTTAACTTAACTTAGTATGACAATCTCTAGGCCCATCCATGTTGCTGCAAATAGCATTGTTTCATTCTTTCTTATGGCTGAGTAATATTCCATTATATATATATACCACATCTTCTTGAAACATTCTTTTTTAATCAGTGTACTACTGTCTGCCTTCCACCACAAGGCTGTAAGCACCATGAAAGTAGAATATTTTTTTACTCATTCCCAAGACTGGCCTGGCATATAGTAGGTATTCTGTACATATTGTTAAATGAATGCATTAATGAATATTGATTTTCTCCTTAACACCATGGCTTAGAAAATTGTGTGTGTTTGAATTCGGGGTGAAGAATACTTTTTCAATCAGTTAAACACTTTGCTGTCCATTCTTAAAATAAACTTTAATAGTTCTAGAATATGGTGAATGTTATACTAATGATATACAGAGGAGAGCCCTTGAAGAAAAGACTATATTCACCTAAGTATTAAATAAGGTTTGGTATTACTAAAGCAACATGGAAACATTAAAGTTCAGATGACTGTTAAAAAAAAAAGACCAAAATAATCCATAATGCCTTCAAAATCAACAAAACCAAAGGCAACTTTTATTAAAAATTTTATAGATGTTCTCTCTTCTTAATCTATTTCTTAGAAATTGAGAATATACTGAGTGTATTGGTATGTGAATTTATATTTTGTACCCTGATTTCATCATATAGATATAACCATAATCACCTAATCATTGCTATTTGACATCTAGGATTTTTACAACATTTTTTCACTATTGGAAATAATAAACATCTTTGTGTAAAATTCTTTGCTCCTAATTAGGATTGTTCCCTTCAGATAAAATCTTTAAAACAAAGGAACTGAGTTCAACAGAGTAACTTAAGGATGATTTTTGACTAAATTTAGAAGAATATACCATTGGGATTTCGCCTGGAATTTTGTTAAAATCTCAAACGAAAAGAGTCTATTATCCTCTAAAAATTCAGTTTTCTCATGTAGAAATGGGATATATTTTTTTATTTCTAAGCCTTCTAACTTGATATTTTTCTTCTCTTTTTCTTACCCATTCCTAGGCATGAAATTCCTCCCCCCATTCATTATTGCTTTTAATAGAAATTTTAATTTAAATTTTAAATTAAATAGAAAATTAAATTTTCTATTTAATTTAAAATTTAATTTTAAGTTAAATAGACAATTTAATTTAAATTTTAATAGAAATATTGCTTTTAATAGAAAAGGGACTGGGTTTGTTTATTTTTATTGTGTGTACACTCAGCCTCCTGAATCTTGGTGTTCCTAATGGTTCTGTATTTTATTGTCCCAGGTTTTCTAATAATACACTTCTATCATCTGTAAATAATAATAATACCTTCTTTCTAATAGGTATATATTTTGTTTCTGTCTCATTGCATTGGTTATATTTCTTGGTAACTGCTGCTTGGTGCCTGGCTTTAATGGGAATGTCCCTCTAGTTTTCAGTCTTTATATAATCCGTTCGTTTAAGATGGATACAATTTGCGCATGTGAAGGAAGTACCCTTCTTTCTGTTCCTAAATGTATACAGATTTTATCTTGAATGGTTATAGTTACTTTATTAACTTTTTGCCACCTAAAGAGATTACCATGTAGTAGAATATAGTTCTTTGTCACTCCAGAATATTCCAGATGAGTTATTCTTCTGATATGTTATAGGATTTAGTTTGTTCTTTTTATTTATAATTTCCCCATTTTTATGACTGAGATTTATATCTTTCTTTTCTTTTTTTGTGCTGCTTTGGTATCAAAGTCACTCTAGATTTTTTTTTTAATGTTCTTAGTCATTTTCATCTTTTCCATCTCCAGAGAGCATTGCATAGCATAATAGTCTGGTCCTTGAATGTTTGAAATAACATTCCCGTAAAACTGTTTGGATCTAGAGTCTTTTGAGAATAAAATCATTGGGTGACTTAAAATTTTTTTCTTATGGTTTGAGGAACTTCGCAGTTTTTTACCACTGAGTCAATTTGAATTACGTTTATTTTTCCAGAAAGTCACCCATTTCATTGAGATTTTCAACTTTACTGTTTTCACGCTGTGGCTATTTAAACTCTTTGATAAATGCCCTTTGTGTGCTTCATTGTACCACCTTATTTGTTTATTTGTTTGTCTGTTTTTGTGGTTTGTATTTTCTCCCACTTGCTTGGGTATGTCATTGGTTTCATCTTGTATTTTTACTTTTTCCCCCCAAATCCGTTTCTGGGATTAGTTACTAATTCTACTGTTTAAATTTTAATTTGTATCTTTTTATTTGTTTTTATTTTTAAATTATTCTCTATCATGCTTTCTTGGGCTGATTTTTGCTTTCTCCTTATAATTTCTAAAATGAACTATTATTTTTTTCTTTTTAAATAATAAATGCACTTAAAGATGTTAACTTTCACTTTAATTCACTTTGACTCTCATAAAGTTTGACAGTCCTGCTATTTCAAAATCGTCTGTAGTTATTTTTATGGGTTATTTCTTTCAGTAGATAAGAAGTCACTTAATTGTCAAATATATTTGAGCCCCTGCTATAAGCCAGGCACTGTTCTAGGTTCTGGAGATACATTTGTGACCAAAAGAGTCAAAAATCCTTGTCTTTACGGACCCTGCATTTCAGTAATAATGTAGCTTCTACTACTACTAACAGTCAGCAATACTTGGTTTTCAGTCAGGTATTATGTGCCAAGCACTGTACTAAGAGCATGCTGTGTTAACTCATTTCATCCACTCATAACCTAAAATCTCCATTTTATAGATGAAGGACCCAAGTCATAGAGTTTCCGTAGCTTGTCCACTGTCACATCGCCAGTACATAGCAGAGCCAAATGGCTTCTTAATAACTGTGCCAACAAGGACACTATGGTTTGTGTGTTCCCTGGACCTAGGATTTTGTTTGTTTATTAGCACATTTAAACTTGTATTAATTTTATCTAGTCAGTAGAGATTTGTGCAATTTCTGCTTTTAATATTTTGTGGAGATTATTTTCACTGTGTGATACACATTCAGTTCTTTGAACATTCTTTCGAACAAGTACAGATAGTCTTAGGCAATGTTCAGCTGTCTTAATGGTGTTAGTCAGAATCTTTCTGTCACCCCTATTTCTTTGTCTACTTATTCTAAAACTGGTACTGGTGTATTAAATCTCATATGATTATGTTTCTAGCTATATTCTTTATAATTTTAACAGGTTTTGCTTTCTATATTTTGGTGCTTGGTTATTTGGTAGAGAAAAGTGTTGCTTTCCTTTAAGGATTGTACTTTTTTTATCAGTACAACGTTGTTGTTCAATTTGTTTAATATTAAGATTAATATCACTAATAGCACACCCACCTGTTTATTTTTTAACAATTTCTCTAATTTTGTTTTCAGTGACTCCCTGACATTTATAGCTATGTTTATTACCATCTGAGAGAGTTTGCCTATAGTGGGTAGATTTGAGACATTTACTTTGAATGTGAATTTTCGTGTCTTTTTTTTTCGTGTTTTCTCTGTATGTGTGTGTGGATGTGTGTCTGTATGTGTGTTGCCGTATTTTCTTTATTTTTACCATGGCCAATTTGAAAGTTAATAGAGTGTTTTAAATATTGGTATACTTGCCTATACATTTATTAAATACACAATTAAATGCATAATTTCTAATTACTGAAAAAGAGATATCAAAAAATCCCCTACCTGCACGTTATTTTGCAGGACAAATAATTTATTATTTAAGCAATTCTTTCTCTCCTTTTTCTATTCTTCCTTGCGTTTGCCAATTTAATTTGGGCTTATGGACTCAATTATTATACATGTATTAATTTTACTATGTAAGTCACCTCGCTTATGGTTTTATATGTTTACTTTTTTTTAAAATCAGTTTTATTTATTTTCGGCTGCATTGGGTCTTCATTGCTACACGCGGGCTTTCTCTAGTTGCAGTGAGCGGGGGTTACTCTTCGTTGCGGTGTGCGGGCTTCTCATTGCGGTGGCTTCTCTTGTTGCGGAGCACGGGCTCTAGGCACGTGGGCTTCGGTAGTTGTGGCTCGCGGGCTCCGTAGTTGTGGCTCAAGGGCTCAGTAGTTGTGGCCCACAGGCTCTAGAGTGCAGGCTCAGTAGTTGTGGTGCACAGGCTTAGTTGCTCCACGGCATGTGGGATCTTCCTGGAGCAGGGCTCGAACCTGTGTCCCCTGAATTGGCAGGCGGATTCTTAACCAGTGTACCACCAGGGAAGTCCCTATATGTTTACGTTTATAACAGTCTTTTCAACAATCTTTATACTTTGCCCTGAGTGTTCATTCGACTTCTGCTCTTCATCCTTTCATGTAATGGCTTCTTTCTTGAGATCTTTTCTTTTTTTTCCATCTTTTTGTCAAGAGGGAAAACTTTTTTAAAAATTTCCTTCCTACATTAGTAACAATTTAGATGAGTCAAGTTTTGGGGGGGGAAATTTTATTTTCTCTTATACCCCTATAATTCAACATTTTCCACTAATGGGTGGCCAGTGAAAAGCTGGATTAAACATTCCATCATTTCTTGCCACTGGATTATCCAGTCCTTTAATATGTGAGCAGGGCCTCCAGTCCTATTTCTGACCAGCATGTAGCAAAGTTCTGTTCACCTGTGTTTTCCTCTATGGAAGGATACTGCTATATCTTGTTTCTGTTTGTTTCTTGAATTTTTTTTTAATGATGCCAAGTATATCTAGGTCTTTCTACACTCATTTCAGGTCTGGTTTATGCTTAGGCCATTTCATTTGCAATTATTTGGTTTACCTCTACTTTCTTCCTTCTATTTTTGTCTTTGGGGGTGTATATGTGTTTGTGCTCCACACCTTGATTTGATTTGATGTGGTTTCTCTGTTCCCCGTCCAGTTCCCTGCTGCGTCCATAGCAGATTCCAGAGGATGCTGAAACATCTTCCTTCCCGCCAGCTTCCCACCTGCTTGTTTCTTTACTTGGGTGCGTCTTGTGTGCAGGCATCCTGGCTTCTTTTATCCTATTTGGGAACAGCAAGCAGCTATTTCTAGTTTTCTTTCCTGATTGTTTTTCAATTCATCCTTTATAAACTCTGTCCTCACTCTGAGTCTTTCACAGTCCTTCGCTTTTTGCTGGTAAGAGAAAAATGTTCATGGCCCTCCTGTGATGGTGGACGTCGTTGGCCTCTACCTGAATGTAAGGTGTGCTATCCGGCCCCTAGGGTGGCGGCAGATTTCCCGTCTCCGCCCATGCCTTTGTTTTAGGCTTTTTTTTTAATTACTTTGTGTTTTCTGGGGTTTTTAAAATATTATTTGTAGAGTTTCAAATTGAAATACATTCATGTAGTTAAAAAGCCACAAGTTGTAACAGGTATGCCTCAAAAAGCCTCCATCTTTTTTTTTTTAGCAATTGATATGATAACTACACATCATTTTTATTTATCCATTAAAACTGGGATCCCCTAGAGTGCCCTGGTAGGAAAGAATGCGGTTAGACTAGTATTTTTTGTTTGTTTGTATGTTTGTTTGTTTTGGCTGAGCCTGGGGGCTTGCGGGATCTTAGTGCCTCGACCAGGGATGGAACTCAGTGGCCCCTGCAGTGGAAGCGTGGAGTCCTAACCACTGGGCCGCCAGGGAAGTCCCAGTCTCCATCTTTTCTTGGTCTCCCAATTCTCAGCTCCCTCTACAAGTAATAACTGTTCTTAAGTTTTGTATCTGTCTGGAATTTCTTTATGGGCACATTAGCAAACACACATATAAATTCTTACTCTCCGTCCATGCTGTCCGTCTTTCAACGCTATAAACAGAGGGTGTGCTTGGATCAGGTGGTCCCCTCTGTGAACAGGTGGACTGTCCCTTCTGTCCATCCAGATGAGAGACCACTGTTGGGTCTTCTCTTGTGGGTACAACGTGTCAGTTGTGGACCCCCATGCGTAGCCCTCGGGTCCACGGCAGCTCAGCAAGGAGGCATAGACCATGATGCTTTCAGCGTGTGGTTGACCCCCTCCTACTTCTGGTTCTGTAGAGCAACGTGACTCAGTGTATCCAGTGATGGCATAGACAGTCTAGTGATGGGTAATTGCCTAATTCTGTGGTCCATACAGCCTCAGGAACCCAGGGCCAATGGAATGCAGTAAAATCAATGAAAACCTTTTTCTGCCTTTTTGGGTATTTGTGAGGTCTGGTTCAGAAGATATATCCAAAGAACCACATTACTTAAGTCAAGACTCTGCTGCCTTAGTAACAGGTCTATGGCGTGAGTCTTCAGTGCTACCGTTGTTCTGTATACAGTGATGGAAGCAGGCATTCTCCATCATTTTCGTGTGTCTCCCATGTTAATCGAGTTGGTTTCCTTTCTTCTTATGCCATCTGAAGTTAGACCTTTTTTTTTTTTTTGGCTGTACCACGCGGCATGTGGGATCTTAGTTCCCCGACCACGGATCAAACCCTCGCCCCTGCATTGGAAGCACGGAGTCTTAACCACTGGACCGCCAGGGAGGTCCCTGAAGTTAGACTTTTATTGATAGCAACTTCCTATCATGCAATTAGGTCCAATGGAAAGTGAAGAAAATGGTATGGTACCCTCTTTTCAACAAGAAAGTCCACTCATCTGCATCATCTAATGTATAAACTAAATCAACTTGCAACTTTTTAGGTCACTTGACACTAAATATAGAAAACTGTGGATACACTTCAAGGAGAGTTCAATCATTGTGCCCATCATACTCCACAGAAGCTGAAAACCGATGTGGGAGGAAATGCAGGAAAGGGAAGGGCCATTGAAGTAGATTTGGAGTGAAAAAGAATACTTTCAGGCAGAAGAGAAAGAAACAAAATAATTAAAGTTGTTAGGCCATATTCACCTCAAAGCTGTACTTAACAGAAAGGCGATTTGACTGCTGATGTCCGAAGTTGAAGGATAATTTGGTGAGTAATGTAGAAGGTGAGAATATCCGTGGCCTGAGCATGAAGTTAGCTCTGTCAGTGTAATTTCTGTGGAGCCAATATTATGTTAACACCATTTAGAACCTCTGCCAATAAAATTAAGTGCTCTATTGAAATGCTGTGATTCCTTATGTTACTTCCTTGCTAAAAGTCATGCATTTTGTATTTCATAGTCTGGTGAGAGGTGTTAAAGGTGAGAAATGGAATTTATTTTTGAGGCACTAAAGAAGGGAAAGGTTATGTAACGGATGGTTGTGGAATAGGCCCATTCCTGTTTCATTACCAGTTCGTTTCTTTCTTTTTTTTTTTTTTTGCGGTACGCGGGCCTCTCACCGCTGTGGCCTCTCCCATTGCGGAGCACAGGCTCCGGACGCGCAGGCTCAGTGGCCATGGCTCACGGGCCCAGCTGCTCCGCGGCATGTGGGATCTTCCCGGACCGGGGCACAAACCCGTGTCCCCTGCATCGGCAGGCGGACTCTCAACCACTGAGCCACCAGGGAAGCCCCATCACCAGTTTGTTTGACATAACCCACATCCTGCTGGGGTGAGAAGCAGCTGTTGCGTCCACTCTTGGGCATCCTTTGAATGGTTTTTACAGGCTTTCTGGGCACTTCAGATAAGATGAAGTAAAGGAGCTGGTTTTGAAAATATGTACAAAGAAAATACAGTGTTCTCTGTCACATGCTTGGAATTTGAGCCCGCGGTGAGACTCCCTTAGAAGAGGTACCATATATTGATTACTTCGGCCGTCTCAGTTTACTTGTAAAATAAATGAAGTCAGCCCTTCACCCAAGTCCCTAATGACCACTTCCATCATTTACCTCCTCTTTCTAAGCATTACCCTGAGATGACCTGGTGGACCAGCTTAATGACAACATCTGAACCAAAAAGAATGCCTCATCCTTGACTCTTGCCAAAAGAAGGGAAGGAAGAAAAAAAAAAGTCTGGGCAGCAGGCACCTAGGAGCTGTCTTGTGCCCTAGAGCCTAAGTTTCCGTCCAAAGCACAGCAAGAAAAACATGGATATGAGAGTTAGATTGAGAAAATCTTTTTAGTGCATCTAGCCGACTCCAGCTACAATGAAATATGAGGAAACTGAGATTATGGGGTCGTATCTTGGATTCATGTCGTTCAGCTGAGCACCGTTTCCTGAGCACCTGCCGTGCGGAAGTCACAGTAAAGGCCAGTGGGGCACCAAGATGAATGAGATCCAGTCCTTCGACTCAGGAAGCAGCCTGGAAGGGGGGAAAACCACGCTCGTGCAAAATAAACCCATCCCCAATGTAAAGCAGAAGGTCCCATTAGCGAAATCTCAGAGTTAGGGCACACTTAACCCTAACGTCCAGCTGGGACGCCAGCTCATCCTTTTCCACCTCTTTCTTTCTCGTTGAATTTCCATTGTGTTGTACGCTTTCTTTTTTGCTCGTCTAATCCTAGGACTGCTGAGAGCAGCAGTGGCTCTGATACTCCGTGATCTAGAATGATCGTGGGCTCCGCCAGGGAACGTCAGTAACATTCACTTTAATAAAATGTGAACATTGCCAACCCCTCGGTCACAGGCAGCCTGGCGTAAAAAAGTTGACCTGCAAAGTTGGCAGTCCAGCCATCACATAGCCGCTTTTAAGGATGCTGTAAAAATCCTTTCCATAAATAACGTTGAAGAGGCGGGGTGGGAGCTGAACTTCTCCAAATGTCCCCTTTCTTTATCAGCCTCCCAACCAGTAAGGCAAGGATGCAGTTCTTTCCTGGGAGATGGCAGTTGAGGTTTAGATTATGTCGTGTATGGAAACATCAGAGGGAGAAAAAGCCCAAACCTAAACTCCCGTTTAAAAAAAAAAAAAAAAAAACTTTTTATATAGCCATAAAAGGGAAATGGGAACCGCGCACAGCACTCACACCTGAGATGCCGCATCCCTCCCTGCAGCTTTGCAGTATGAATAAAAATCCCGGTCTTCTGCCCATCATTTCATGGCCCGTGGACTTGCACAGGAAATCAGGGAAGACTTGTAAAACACTGCATTCACGGAGCTCAAAGTTTTGCTTGACCACACTTACCGCATACAGATGCATCGACTCAAATCGGAACAAGATGTGATCTTACTGAGAAAGAATCCTTATAATATCACGTTACCTCCCCCTGAAAATTCCCCTAAGCATGTACAAAATGCAGAAGACCTAAAGGAAGGTATCGAAGAAAGCCTTTAAGGCTGAGAAGCAAACTGCCTTTGCCTTCCTTGTATCATATTATATATACATATTACAATTATGTCAGCGATTAAAAGCATTGTCATGCCACATTATGAACTGTTTTTATGTTTAGGATTAAATAACTCTCCCCACACCCCTATGGATTCCTTTTATGTCCTCAGGGCAAATCCTTCCTCTCGGGTCAGGAATGTAATAAGGTAGGTTTTCCTCTCTCTGGGATATTGTGTCTGTCTCACTGTGTTTAAATTGATGCAGAAAGCTCTTCAGAGCAAAATACAGTATTTTCTTTGTACATGAGCCAGCAGTTGACTAACCCACAGGGAATTCTCTGTGTTGAGCATTTTAAAGGTACAGGTTGGGAATGTTTGAACGGCTGACGTTCAGTGAAAACCACTGGGGAAGTGTATCGGCCATGACTATAGGAGGAGATGCTTTCTCAGGCAGTCATGAGGGGAAAACCATCATTATTCTAAACCAGTAATTTTTAAGTGAGAAATTACCTTAGGAAAATTACCCAGCTCGTTTTAATAAGAATGATTCAAGACAGAAATAAAGAGGATTTGCAGTTTGTATAGATGTGTGTACATGTAATTTGAAGGCATTTAGCTTCTGAAAATGAATTTCCTAAAATTAGCCATCCTTCCTCCATCAGATGTTATGCAGTGTTAACACGTCCCTTCTGGGAGTTGAACCACGGACCCTGGGATCCAAAAACAGCAAACTTAGCATTTGAAGTAAAGGGAAATTTCTTTTTGATTTGATAGCTCCTTCCAGACCACCAGTTGCTAGAGGTCAAGGCCATTTCCAACCAAAGATAACTTATTTAACTCTTGTAATGCTAGTTATTGGTTTTGATAGTACCCTGGGTTCTAGGATCTTGGAATACACACAAAGTATAAACAGGATACACTGTGTGTGTGTGTGTGTGTGTGTGTGTGTGTGTGTGTGTCTGTCTGTCTGTCTGTCTGCGGGAACGCATGTGTTTTCTTCTTTCCCTTCCTCCTTTAAGGATACAGGTCCCTCTCTCCTGTCAGTGTACTTTCTGTAGCATTTCATTAAAAAAAAAAACAACTCTGGGAAATCCCCCCTCTGGTGAGCTTTTGGCCCTTTATTTCTGACACACGATCCAACTCTTTTTTGGCTGTGAATTCGCCACCTTTTTTCTAAGTTCCGTCCCTGTGTAGGTGGAAAGTTTAGCCCTGCATTCTGTTCTTACTGCCTATGCCAGGAATTCATGGCACACTCTCTGGTAAGTTACCGAACCTCTCCCAGTGTCAAGGAAAGCCTCCTGAGGGAGATAAAGAATGGGGAGGAGTGAGCCAGACAGCGAGACGTTGGACGAGCAGGCGAGGCACGAGCATTTGTGTGAACAAATGTACCGCGCATAGAGCCTACAGGCCATGTGCCCAGAAACAGCCAAGATGGGGACAAAGCAAGAATGGCCGTGATGCCTGTGCCACCTCCCATGGCCCTGTGCAATGGACTTGATGCCGAAAACTCGGCCCCTGTGCACCTGTGCCAAGTCAAATCTTGGAGACAGAATTTCGGGTGAGGTAGAAAAGAATAGCGTTATTGCTTTGCCAGGCATAGGGTGACGCCATGGGCTCATGCCCTCAAAAACTGTGTGTCCCCAAACTGAGGGGCCTTGATGAGAAGTTTTATAGCAGTGGTTCGAGGGTTGGGTTGCTGATAAGGATCAGGGTGTGTGCAGGGCCTGCATTCCTTTAATCAGGCCTCAGGTGGTTTCCTGATGCGCTTCTGTGGTTCTTGAGGGTTATCAAACTGTGACCTTCTCTCTGGAATGAAGAATGCTTCATCAGATAGTTAACATCTTCCATTTGTTGGGGATTTTAGCCGTGCAGAAGAGCTCAAAGATACTGTTATGTGTAGCCCTTGGGGGGAACCGGGACCCTGCCCCAAGGCTGCACTATTGTTTCTTGACTCTCCCTTGTGTCTACATTCCCTCCCTTCCCTGATGAGCAACTGTTTGAACCTGCTGTTTGGAATTCAGGGAGGGTCATGGAGGCTGAAGCCTATTCCCTGCAAACAAGAAACGGGGGACACAGAAAGGTTTCTGTGCCCGGGAGCCCGACAGGGTCCTGCTCTGTTTCAGTACTTGTGGTTGAATTACCTGAAAAGTGAAATTCACAGAAGTCATTCTGCAGACCATCTAGAAAAGATAACAAACATATAGTACACTGTTACTTGAAATAACCAGGTGACAAAATTTGGACCAAACATTGAGTCTCCATTAGCTTCAGTCTCTGGTTTGGGGGCAAGTGCATTCCCTATTGTTCCCCTATAGAGTGTTAACATTCATAAACTTTTAGCCAGTTTCTGTGCTGTTATAATCACACTGTATTAATATTCTGTTCAGATATGCAATGTGGAGACAATTAGGCTAGCCACCTATATGTCAGAGGCATGCATTCGCTTGAAGGGGTCAGATGAAACTTTAAAAGTTGCATGATTACTCAGTATACACTGGCCACATTTTCCTAGGAAAACGTGCTTATAAAAATATGCTTTATAGAATCAAGCCCTCAAATTAAAAACATATTTTTAGGAATAATTGAGCACTTCTTGAGAAATGAAATTCTTACTTTGGTGGGGAGGTGAAAGGCAAAGCAAAAAAAAAAAAAAAATGCATAAATGGCTGAAATTCAAGGAGAGTCATCCTCCCCCAGGAGTGATTTCACCATCTGAAAAGTAGTGCGAGGAGGGCTGGCTTCCCAGTTCTCTTTTGGAGAGCCCACAAATCACTTCGTACACACATACCCTTAATTTTTTAAATGTTTTTAAAAGTTGCCAGGTTGAAACCTGCATCTCAGTGTAATGCCTTCCTCGTTTATTTGTCCAGCTGAAACTCTATAGGAGCAACCTTACTTCCTTGTTTCTGTCTCTTCAAGCACTTTAGTCATGGAAGGGGGCAAAATTTCCATTTCATTAATGAGATTTCCACAAGCAGATTAAAGAGGAAATATGCCCTTCAGTCTTCTGTTACTTAACAGCATTACATTAGGAAGAAACCTCAGTATAAACTATCCACAAAAACAATAGCCAGGGGGCCAAATTCCAGTGAGATAGAGTGTAGCTTAATCACAAGGTAACTTGGCCTTTTTCTCTCTCCTTCATGGGAAGCTTTATTGAATTATTTCAAAAGAAACCTATGGGAAAACATAAGATGATTTGCTTTCTACAAACAGTGGAACATAACATTGAAAGTTAGGATTACCACTTAAATGTTAGAGCCTTTACCCCAAAGTTACGTCAACATTGTCATGGTGGGCAAAAATAAAGCTTAGAATTCCTTTTCTTTAATAATGAACAGGAACCAACTAAGATAACTTTGAATTATGTCATTACTAGTTCAAAATCTCAATTTACAATTGAAATATAAAAGGGGGCTTTGCTTGGTGGACCCTAAAGGCATATGAGATGCTGAGATTTATCCGATTGTTGGGAGTAGAGGAATCACGGGAAATTGCTTCTGTTTCCTGTGGCTTCTGGTTCTTAAAGCACAAACCTAAGAGGTTGGGAGTATATTGACGCCTGGGACCGCATCAGTTCTAAACGTGGTATTTCCAATAATGCATTCCTCCAACAAATATTAATTGAGCATTTACTATATGCTGGGCACGGTTCCAGGCACTTGGGAAACATCATTGAACAAAATCAATAAAAATCTCTGCCTGTGTGGAATTGACATTCTTGTGGGAAGGCAGACAATAAATCATACACAATCTCTGTATGTAAATTATAGTATTTAGGGGTGATAAGCGGGGGGAGAGCAGCAGGAAAAGTGGGGTGGACAGTTCAGGGGGGAGGAGGTTGTGTTATAAATGGGGTGGTCAGTCTCATGAGGGAAGCAGCATTCCAAGAAGACTTGAAGGAGGTAAAATAATCTTGAATTAGTGGCCCCATCCTAGATGTAACCCAGGTGTCTCCAAGCTGCCTTTCCGGCCAGGTTGTCCAGCCTCTGAAGTGGCATTTTCCTTTAAGGCATTGGCTCTGCACTTCCGTCCACGTTCTGTCCGGTCCCCCCCACCCTGCATGGTCTAGGTGGTCTTGGATTCCCTCTCATTCCATCTCCTGTCTTGCTGGGCACTCGGTCCCCACCGATGCTCCGTTTCCTGCACTCTGTGCACAGGACTGCAAGATGCCGGTGGTCTTTACTTCTTCAGCTCTGCCTATCTCCTTGATGAACGCTGTTACACAGAACTGAATTTTATAGACAGCCTTGGGGAAAACAAAAAGGGTTCAAAACAGCAAATAGCTTAAAAAAGGAAGACTGCCGACTTCTATCAACCATTCTTCAGCCCCTTCCAGCCTGGGAATGACAAATGAGCCAGTGGTTTCCCTTCTTAAGTTCACGCTCTCCACATGTTCCTAGACATTTTCTCTTTCCTATCTGATCCGTCCAGACTTACTGGAACTGAGAAGCTGCCTCTGGAAGAAAACAACTTTTACTGCTTTAACTCATCTGTCAACATCTGCCCAGGAGTCTTCCAAATCCACCCAACACGGTCGATGTGCCCCAGTCGCCGCCATTTTGTTCTATCTCCTTTGTTTTCTCCTTTATGTCCTTTTTTGTTTCCCTATCTCTTCAACACCGGTCTCCCATCTTTTCTAATTGCTGTCCTTCTTCATCCTCTGTACAGTCTCCGTAGGTCAGGGATTTTCAAACTGGGCTTTGTGAAATCCTTAAAATTCTGGGTATTGGGGTCACCAAAGACAATATGGGGCAGGGAAGGGAGCTGCCCTCGTTTTTCAGCTACAACCTTTCTTTGTTTCTTAAATCTTTATGTTTAGACTTGTCTTCTCTATCGGAGATGTCCTGGAAGCACTTCCAATATGTCATGTCTCAAACAGGAACAGAATCTCTCTCAAATCTGTTTGACCTCCCATGCCAGTTATTGTCTCAGAATCTTTCAAGCTAGAAACTTTGGTACCACCTATTATACCTCTCTCTAATTCACCCTGCACACGTTATTCCAAGGGTCTTTCAAATGGAGCCCCTTCCCGCCATCCTCATGGCCTCTGCCCTCAGTTCAAGGCCACAGATCTCTCTTGGGTAATTAGAGCAGCTCCCTAAATGGGTTTGCTGTCCAGGTCCTCTATGACACCTACTAGAGTTACCTTTTCTAAACACGAATCTGATCACTGACCTGCTTAAACCTTTTTGTTGCCTGGGGTCTGCAGCTTAAAGCCATTCACCCCGCCTCATGGAGGGTAGCATGTGAATAAGTTAAGAGTTGATTGAAAAATGGTAAATTGCTCTACATGTTGAAAGCTTGCTAAAGCTGAGAGGTCTAGGGGTTTCCTTTTTATTTTGCTTTGGTAAGACAGGCCTGGAAAAGCTCTGGGCAACGGGCCTGCTAGTTTTCTATGATGTGGGGACTCGTGCATTCTTCTGGGTGGCTTACTTAATTGCAAAGGTGTCCATGATGTGAAAGCTAATTTTTAAGCAGTATTCCTTTCTGCGTTCTGACAGCCAGTCTTGGACAAGATCCAGTGGACGTGTCTTATTCAGTCTTGGCTGTTCAGCGTCTAGCGCGGTAACTGTCATATCATAAATAAGCATTGAGTTAATAGTGAATGAATGAGTCAGCCCAGCAGGACTGTGGGCAGATTTCCAAATGGATAATTTTGCCTGGTTGCCTGCCTCCTTCGTTTCTTCCAATAGTTCTTGAGATTTGCCTGTGTTTGTACCATCAACAGTCACCACTGCCTTCTTTGCACACACACGCACACCGAATCTTTTTCTGATTGCCGAGGAACTCTCCTGCCACTTTTCACGCAGGAGGATTCTTCCTTTGCAAGGTGATGGGCAGAAGACCTTCAGGTAGGGTCCTGGCCAGGGACGTCGTTTGGACTGGGCTGGACCCAGAATAACTTTTCTATCCCATATCTTCAAAGGATTTCATTAAAACAAAAGATACTCGACTCTTCTCCAGATACTAAAAATAGATTTGAAATCCAAATACGTTTTATTGCATTTGTTATTACTTTCACAAAGATTCTAGCCATTAAAATTATGACATCGAAATGAACAAAACAGGATGCCGGCTCAGGGGCTGATTGCTGGAATGTTCAGAATCAGACTTGAGTGGAGGGAACACGGTTGCTTTTATAAGGGTAGTGAAGAGTCAGAGTCAAATCGCATCTTTAATTCACCTTTATTTTTTCTGGAGTTTTGAATTTTCTCATAATCATACTGTGTGTTTAGGCTCTTTACAAAGAGCAATGCCTGGATATTCAGGTTCCTGGTGATTGCTGCGATCATAAAAATTTAGTTGGCAACTGTACCCAATAGTTTGTTATAACCTATAAGCGAAAAGAATCTGGGAAATAATAGATATATACATGTGTAACTGAATCACTTTGCTGTACACCTGAAACTGACACAACATTGTAAATCAACTATACTTCAGTAAAAAAATTTTAAAAAGAAATTTGATCAGAAAATACATACATACATACATAAATACATAAATAAATAAAAATTAAGAGGTAATTAAAGGCTAATACTTTGTATGCCTCTAGATAATGGTACTCTTAATATTTTATATCACAAACAGGAAGAGTTTGTATCTACCTTTGCATTCAGGGAGACGTTAAAAAAAAATGAGTCTTCCTTCTTCTTACAGCTAGTCACGGAGTGTGTGTGTGTGTGTGTGTGTGTGTGTGTGAGAAAACATTAAGCTTCTCACATTAAAAGTGCAAGATGTGCTGTTGTAATTATATGATTGTACCTATCTAACCTACCTTTCAAGGTTTTATAACAGAAGAATTATTGTGACAATAAGTTGCAGAGTGTAACTACTATGCAGATACTAGTTGGAATTCTTAGTACACGGAGACACCACCCATTAACCCTCCTTTCTGTCTGTGGCAGAAATCCAAGCCCACAAGGTGGAAGGATTTTAATGCTCTAGGACACAGTGCGGCTTCTGAAATCTTTTGCTTGGCAATAAAGGCCGTTGCCATGGATGGTAGTGCTTTCCAGATACAGGGGACTCTTAGAAATGACTCCTACATGTGAGTGACTGATTTCATTTGGTCCTTGGGAGAGGACCACCTTCCCTGGATCCCTTGTCCCTGCCATTCTTCTCAGCCTAGGAGGTGGTTGAGGAACAGAAGGTGGGGGCCTTTGCCAGAGATTCCGGCCTCTTCTGTTTTGGAGCTACACTTTTGGTCAGAAAGCTTGGTACTTACTGTTTGGTGGATTTGTTCATTGCAAAGAGATGAAATAGAAGATGCTTTTGGAGAGACTGGTTTTCCAAATTATTTCATTCCATGATTACACAGTTGAAATTGTCTTGCCTGTCTGGAATGAGTAGTATTCTTACTATTTCTAGAACGGGTACTACTCAATCCTTACCTGCTTCACTCTTTGGATTCTTTTTTTTTTTTTTTTTTAACCAGGCCCCCAATCAATTTGCTTAGGGAGAGTTTGTGTTTTTATTGCCTTTTGGGCCGAAACAAAAGTTGATATTTAGAAGAAGAAGATAAATAATTAAATGTGCCCAGTAACTTGAGAAATGATGTAAACAGAGTCTTAGAAGCTTGGAGGGTGTGATGAAACCACATTACATCTCTATTTAAAATCTCAATGGGATTCTCAGCTCTTCCAAGAAAAGAAATTCTGAGTCCTTCTTCAACAAAAGCCACCTTATTAAACTGTAAGAGAACCCTCTCAAAAGAGAATTACATCCATGTTTTAGGAAAATAACTTAGAATTCAGAGAGCAGAATTGTAAGAGAAAGAGCGCGTCGGTTCTCACAAGGAATTGGAGACCCTTAATCCATTTTCAAGAATGAGAATGTTTTCTTTTTACCTAAGTGAAATCAATAACATGAATCAATAATATATACATTTTTCTTTTTAAACATTCTTCTCAAAAACTGAAATCTCCTTAATATTAGATCATTTTAATCATTAATTAATATACTGGCTTAATATTAAGCCGGTATATTATTCTGTGTACTTGAGTTTGAACCAGTAACACATGCACTTCTTATGGGGGAGGGGGTATCAGCTTAGATAGATTATATCAGATTATCCATTTATACCTAGTTATTTTCTAATTCAGTGTAACAACAAAAGTAAAAACGTAGAGATTCTGAATTACCCGTGCTCGAATTTTCCACGAGCATTTAGTGAATCTTAGCCTATCGCATGCATTAGGAAAATACCAGTTTTTCCATCATGTGCTACTTTGCATTAAATTCCTCGAACGTACATATGAATTTACCTATTAGCGTACGATGTTTTCATTTTGTTTTGTTTACAACTCTGCACATAGTTTCATTTTCTCCATCTTTCTACTCATTTTTACAACTTGAGAGTTGGTTTCCATTCTCTAAATTCAACACTGCAAAGCGCTTTGTCCAGACATTAACTTTTTTAAAGAACACTGCCTTTCTTACCCATAAAATAAAATAATATCATTACAAATTTATAGATAGAAACAAGATTTTAATAACTGTCAGGGGGACTCCTTGTTAACGAAGAAGCACATATATTTATTTATTCTCAACCAAGAAACACATTTTAATTTTTATATCACCCTAATTTCTAATATTCACAGATCAAAAATAGGAAAAAATTCTACTTTTAGGAAGAGAGGGCAGTTCTGTACCCAAACTCTTGAGTCCTTTGAGTGTTTTTCTGTATAATTTTATACTTAGATCAAAAAACTGAAAGATACTTGGGTATTTTTATTAGCCAGTGTGAACTGAAACAGTCATTTTGTGAGGTCTTCATGAAGATCTCTCCCACAGCAAACAATTATAGCTTTTTAAATACTCTGCCAGGAAGAATGATGGGTGCCACTGAAACCATTTAAATTATTTTATTTATCTAAAATTAAAGTGCATATTGAGATAAAAGGCCTGTTTCAGCCCTGGTAGTCTCTGATTCCTGCTTTTTTCACTTCTGCCTAGTAAAGCCTTAAGGAGTCCTATCACAGGTTCTCCCTAATAAAATCCATGTCATGACAGTTGTAAAACTTCTGCAAATGTTACGTGTGTCAAAGAATACACAAAACAGGGCTTCCCTGGTGGCGCAGTGGTTGGGAGTCTGCCTGCTAGTGTGGGGGACGCGGGTTCGAGCCCTGGTTTAGGGGGAATCCCACATGCCACGGAGCGGCTGGACCCATGAGCCACAACTGCTGGGCCTGCGCGTCTGGAGCCTGTGCTCCGCGGCAGGAGGGGCCGCGATAGTGGGAGGCCCACGCCCCGCTATGGGGGATGGCCCCCGCTTGCCACGGCTGGAGAGGGCCCTCACACAGAAACGAAGACCCAACACAGCAAAAATAAATTAATTGATTAATAAACTCCTACCCCCAACATCTTCTAAAAATAAATTAATTAATTAATAATAAAAACACCTGGGTTCTAGTCCTAGCTCTGCTACTTACTCTCTCAACTTTAAAAAAAAAAAAATACACCAAACAAGAAGGTGTATGCCACCTTTCAGATGGAAAGTTTTGAGGGATTCTTGGAGACAGTTTTCTTTTAGGCAAAGCATTTCAACCCCTCCCTTGAATCAGTCTGAATGTACTTGATTCTAAATTGTTTTTCCCTGTCTCTCCTTTGCAGAAAAATCTCTGGGCTACCAGGTCAAGAGCTAGTCATAGATTGATATTATAAAATCAGGAAACCAGCTGAAAATTGAGCTTCCTTAAAATTGTTTACTTGTTGCTACCCCATCCCACGCCAAACTAGAAGCCTTTCTTAACATACTTCCTGAGCCAATCCTGAGAAGTTTCAAACGATCAAGTTCTGTTAAACGACATTTGTGTGCGGAGAGAGATCATAGTTACCTGAACGTTATTTTTCTATAGACCGTAACTCTTTGCTTTTACATGTACCTTGTGCTGTGAAAATCTTGGCAACTTAACCATGTAGCAACTCTTTTAAGTTGGTGAAAAAGTTCCGTGTTATTTGAGAAACACTAAATACTGACAGAAAGACTGGTGTGTAATGTATATGCCCGGGGGAGCCGTATGGAAATGATGGTGACGTTTGAGTCTGAAGCTTTACATTTCCTGCCTTCGCTGTGCTTAGGTGTGTTTAACCGTAATATTTTCATTACAACAGTGGAAGGAATTTACCTTCCTGACGTTAAGGAGCCTGGCTTCTTTAGAGAATGAATCGCAAGCAACAGCAAGGTGTTTGCTGATTAACCTTAGCCCGGCCGAGTGTGCACGGGGAGGTGCAAACCTTCCACACACACCTTTGAGCCACGCTGTAGCCTCTTCTCCGAGGAAGCCGCTTAGAATGGAGGATGCTCGCCCATCCACGGGACGATGCTTTCTGGGTGGGAGTCGGTGGGGAATCAGGCCAAACGAGAGGGAGCTAGAAAAGGAAGCAGAAGTGTGCTTCCAAGGTTCACAAACTGCTTGAATAGCAGCTTTATTTGGGGAGCAGTGAACATTCGGGATAGATGGACAGCATGTGTGTGTTTCCTCTGAAGGATTAGGAATAGACTGAGGACGAACTGTCAGCTCTGAACTCAGAGTGCAATAAGAAACAAGAAGAAAGGACCCTGATCAGCCCAGTGAAATCACCGTGGGCTTCCATTTTGCTGCTGGTAAAAGAAAAGCTTCAGTTTCCCTCCTGCACCATTGCAGCCTCCGAGGTTGACGCCAACGGGCTGGGCTTCCCAGAGAGAAGCCCTGAAAACAAAGATGTCCCTTCCACTTCCCCAATGGCCAGGCCAACTGGAGTGATTCCCCCCACCTTTCTCCCTGCCCCCAAAGCTCCATGGGGAGTGCAAGAGACAGGAATCCTGGGTCTTAGCTCATCTGGCTACAAACATGATCACGATGGCCAAATACCAGCTTGGTTGGTTGGCTATGGGCTCCTGAGATGTTTTATTTGCTTTATTTGTTTCATCAGCCATCAGTTTCCTGGGGCAAATGCTTACAATCCCATCTCATCGGAAAGCTCAGAGTCTGGATTCAGCCTTTCTGGGGGTGCCTGGTCCCGGCATCTTCGTCCTGTTTATTCAGACAGGGAGCGTCCGGACTGGCCCCGCGGAGAGGGTTGGCATCCACCGCCGTAATTTACACCATCTATCTCTTTCTGGCGCTCAGGCCTCTGGCAAATTGCATGTCTTTGTGCTGGATTAGTTTGGAATTTAATCATGCATTATTTTCCTTCCAATTAAATTATTTATATATTTGATTAACCTTTTCACTGCCAGGAAGGCAAATTTTCAGTGAAACCACAAATAAACACAGGCCCATCAAATTTCAGGCCGGCGTCCCAGGGGATCGACCTGTTTGTTGAGTGTTAAGAATTCGCTGCGTACGACTCTTCTTAACTGCCTAGGGTTTTGGTGAGCAAAGAAGGGGTGCTTTTTCCATCCAGTCCCAGGACCATGATGCAGAGGGGGACATCTGTCTATCTCCCTCCCCTCGTGTTATCCCAGGACCCTGACTTTTATTCCTTTTTACTGCCTTCCCTTTGCTCTGGCGCTGAAACATACCTCCTTCTAATTTTACTTCCTCAGGCTTCAGAGCCAGCCTGACCGAGACTGTCAAGGGCTCTGTTAGCCCAGAAAGGAAACTTTGAAGTCATCTCGTTCAGGGAGAGCGAATGAATGGCCCACAGGCCAAATCTAGCTACTGCTTGTGTTTGTGCAGCCCATGAGCTAAGAATGATTCTTATAGTTCTAAATAATTAGAAAAAAAAATGTAACGGATACCCCAGGATATGTGAACTTTTCAGCCTCCATAAACAAACAGCTGCACCGTGTGCTGTCTATGCTGCTCTCCTGATCCAGCAGCAGATGAGAGCTGCCCCAACAGAAACGTTTTGGCCTGCAAAGGCCTGAAATATTTACTCTCTGGCTTTTTACAGAAAAAGTTTGTGGACATCTGATGGAGTTCATCACGCTCATTTTACAGACGAGAAAAATTAAGGCCCGAATAGGTGAATTGTCCAAAGGTACACAGCTTATCACAACTTGGTCTGGGGGGCATCTTCCAATGCACCCACCCCCACATCTCCGAGCTCATGTTTTATAAGATCTGCCCTAAGAGGAGCCCTCCATGAGCACCCCACTGCAGAGGCCAAAGCAGCCGTTTTAGCAGAGTAAATATTTAGGACATCTGGACGTGTAAAATCTATGATTTCTTAGAATTTTAAATTTCACCTGAAATCTAGCTTCGGGGAATGTTTTAAGCTCAAAGGTGCAAAATGACATATACACACTACTTACTATGTTTAAAATAGATAACCAGCAAGGACCTACTGTATAGCACAGGGAACTCTGCTCAACATTCTGTAATAACCTAAATGGGGAAAGAATTTGAAAAAGAATAGATACATGTATGTATATAACTGAATCACTTTGCTGGACACCTGAAACTCACACAGCATTGTTAATCAGCTATACCCCAATATAAAGTAAATATTTTCATGAATAAATAAATAACCTAAATAAACAGAAAGATTTCTGTGTTTCTTTGAAGTAATTGATTATGTCTGTGCTCAGTATTTGGACCCTAAAGACAAGGAAGGTGGACCTGTTCCCTGCTGGCTGAGGTCATAGAATCTCATTTAAAGAAAAATAACTTGTAATCTCAATCCAAGTTGGCCCTCAAGAGCGGTTTCAGAAAATTACAAAAGCATATTAGACAGGCCTTAGGTCTCCTCTACGGGGCAGAAAGGGAAAATTCCCAAGGTGCTAACCTTTCTGAAAGTGACATTGCTTCCACGGTCCCGAGAAGCTTGCCTGTCCCTCCCCACACGGAGACAAGACGGGGTGCTGTGTTTACTGATGGGCACTGGATTCCCGCCACTGGGATTTTCAGATATTGTCCCAGAGGCCAAGGCCGATGCAGCTTGGCCAGGTTTTAATCTGAAATGGTTTGCGCTTTGCAGTCACTGGCCTCACCAGCCTGTTGTCAGCTCTACCCTCCCAGCTCGGTGGCAGGTACCTCAGCACCCTGGTCGGCAGATTCTACAACGTCTCAGCCGCTTTTGGTTACTAAAGTCCCATCCGATTTAAACCTCTAACCTGCTCTCCACTCAGAGCCTCCCCTCCATACACCAGCCAGGCTCACAGCTCTAGGGGGCTGGCAGGCTGTTTCTTCTTCCCCTACCGCACCACCCATCCAGGAGGGGACCTCTTCCCTCTCCTCCTAGAGTCTGGCTCCCTTCAGCATGATGGGGAAGGCAAGAGACAGGGTCCATTGCTTCACTAGCTGCTGGTGGTGCTTCCGTGTCGGTCATCCCCGTTCCCCTGAGTGACTCCAGGTCGCTTGGGGCAGGCGTCCAAGTGCTGGCTTTCTGGTGGGGTGCACTTGAGTTCTATGCAGGGGTCTATCCTACAGTCTCCCTGCTGGACACCTGACCCAGCACTCTGCATTTTAGGTGGGCCCAAGCTTGGCTACCTCACTGGTATCCACTGGACCCCTGGAAACGCGTGCCTTCGTACTACACCAAGCAGTGGCAGTGCTGGAAGCCTCCTGCCTCAGCCTGGCCCATCCTCACCTGCCCTGCGTGTTCCTCACCCTGTTCCTCAAAGGCACTAAATTCTGTCCTCCTCCAGGGGCTTCCGTCCATCTTTCTCCCCACCCACACCCTTACCTGCACACCTGCCAAGTCTCCACTCATCCTTCAGGTCCTACTTCAAACGCCGCTTCATTGGAGAAGCCAACCCTGGTCTCTGGTGTTCCCCACGGATTTGGGACCTCCTGTTCATTGTTTTTCTAAAACTCTCTTATTTCCCTTCAAAACGCTGATCACAACTATAATTGTACTATAGTCCTTTAAGCCATTATCCGTGCCCCTCCAGTAATTCCGTGTCTCTCCAGTAATTCCGTGTCCCTGCCCTGTAATTTCCTCAGGGCAGGACTCAGGTCTGTCTGATTCCCCAGCACAGGGCCTGGTGTGGAGTGGTACCCAGTACATACGTGTCCATATGTGGGCGATGAATGAAATGTCGGCAGTCGCTGAGTATTTGTTTTATTCTCCCCGGCAAGACGGGGTTCTCACTGGGCTATCATTCGAATCGTTCAAGTCCTTTTGAATTCTTGATGGTATCTTATTTTAAAGTAATAGAACACCTGCCTTAATACCTTACTGTACGGATACTGGATGAAATGCATTTGAAGTAAGCTAGGCAAAAGCATCAAGTATAATTTCTCTGGTCCAGAGAAAGTTCAGTTTCTCACATGAGCCGATCAGTCCGGCAGATATTTACGGAGGACCCGCCAGGTACCCGGGCCACTGTCGGTTGCTGAGAATGTGAAACCGAAAGGCGTAGATCGCGACTCAAGGAGCAGGTTCAGCCCAGATTCTCAGACCGTTTCCCAGTTTTAACTTTGCCTGCCTCCTTTTTCCCATCCTCCTTCGCTCCCCCCCTTCCTTCCTTCATTTTCTTTTCATGCCTCTTCATCCAGGAAGCTTGATGCCTAATAACTTGGAAAAAAACGGAACCAAGAGCAATTTGTATGGAGTGGACTTGTGCGATCATTCATTGCTTTCCCTGGAAAGGAGAATTCATAGAACCTCTCTGTATCATGTGGGCTTAAAGACTGGGCTCCAGCACCCACCTGGGACAATCCTGGGTGATGTGAACAGATGCAGACATGTTCTCGAAGCATAAATTTAGAGATGGCGTGTTGTCCCCTGGCCGGCACATCTGTTCTCTTCATCCACGTATGTGCCCCTGCACCACGTTTTTAAAAATTTTTTATTGGAGTGTAGTTGCTTTACAATGTTGTGTTAGTTTCTGCTGTACAGCAAAGTGAGTCAGCTATACGTATACATAGATCCCCTCTTTTTTTGGATTTCCTTCCCATTTAGGTCACCACAGAGCATTGAGTAGAGTTCCCTGTGCTATACAGTAGGTTCTCATCAGTTATCTATTTTATATATAGTAGTGTATGTGTGTCAGTCCCAATCTCCCAATTCATCCCACCCCCCCTTCCCCCCTTGGTATCCATGTTTGTTCTCTATGTCTGTGTCTCTAGGCTGTCGGACAGAGTGAAGTAAGTCAGAAAGAGAAAAACAAATATTGTATAATATCACTTATATGTGGAACCCAGAAAAGTGATACAGATGAACTTATTCCCAGCATCACGTTTAAGAAACACTCATACTGAGGCAGTTGGCTTTCTATAAGAAACACACATCTGTCTGCCAGGGGTTGGGATGCGGTCGTGAACCTGAGTGATTCTGTGTGGTTTCCTCGTTGTGTTCAGAGCTCCTGAAAGAGTCCTAGTTGTCTGCCTGCGCCCTGGGCTGTGTCACCCACTCTCCCCTGTTTCTCGGGCTTTCTGAGAGCTGTTCTAGGAGAGGAGAGTACACAGCAATTGCTTTTCTCTGCCCGCATCCAGTTTTAAACTCCCCAAACAGCACAACAGACTGCTTTTTTTTTTTTTTTCCCCCTGCGGCAGCCAGCTGCCTAGTGGAATAACTGAGAAAGGTCGAGTGATGGTGGAATTTTACCACCAGCTCCCCAGAGACCACTCAGTTAGGAACCAGAGCCTACGCAGGAAAGTAATTAAACGTCATGTCACTGTTACGGGGCTCAGGGAACCCAGAGGAGGTTTCTCTCATTGCACATATTTTTTAGTGATGTGTTTCCACGTATGTGGGAGAAAGGACTCACAAAGGCCTTGAATTAAGGCAAATAATAAGAGTGACCAGAGAATGAAAACAACAGTATCAACCTAGGGCGCACACTGCCTCCGTCATCCGTGACTGGACATTAAAGTCATAGACTCATCTTCCTGGAGTAGACTTGAATTTGGTCCAGATTAAGAACCACCTGTTCCTCTGGCGCTGCTGTAGAGTTCACGTGTCTCCCAGTTGTAGGACATTTGATGTATGAATCCAAGGAACTCTATCAAAAAATGATCCTAAAACTTTGAATTGGAATTCGGGGAAATTCGTCTTCATTTTAAAAACCAAATTAACAGAATTCTAGAGCGGGGAAGAACCTTAGAAACTAGGGAATCCATTCCTTTATTTTGTGTATGAGGACAGCAAAGACCCTCAGACACTAAGCGTTTTGTTGACCATCACCTGGCTTTCATCTTCAGCATCAAGGACATTTCTCTGTGATTCTTATCAAAGGGGTGAGCCCACTAATTGGAACTAAAGTGTCGTTTGAAAAAGTGCTTTGGTTTTTCTTGGTCCTTGTTACAGACTGTGTGTGTGTGTGTGTGTGTGTGTGTGTGCCCTTTCTGCAGTCTTGAGCCACAGCACTAACCCAAGGTGCTACCCAAGGCCTGGAGGGAGTGAGAGCTGGAAGTCACCTCTGTGGTCAGTTCACCTTGACCCCGACTTGGCCGATGAAAGATAACGGAGGACCAGAGAGGACGTGGGTGTCTCACCCCGTTTCTGCTCTTCTGATGCCCTTGAAGGACTTTTTCTGGGACACCAGGCTTCTTGCAAACCGGGTCACTCCTACAAGTTAGGAAGTATCCCTCCACAGTCAGTAAGAGCAAATTTACTTAAGAAACATCCTCAATATAGTAAAGGTATATAGTAAAGGTTTGCAGTGTAGTAAAGGTACCGTGGAGTCTTTAGGACTTAAGGTTGGAGGATCTGGGGCACTCCGTTCTTTTGCCTTCAGAAAAGAGTAGGACATTTCCATTTTATTTCTGTCTTTCTTTTTCCAAACTCCAGCATATAAATAACGACCATATCCATGGAGAAAAGAAGGAGTTCGTGTGCCGGTGGCTAGATTGCTCGAGAGAACAGAAACCCTTCAAAGCCCAGTACATGTTGGTAGTGCACATGCGCAGGCACACGGGGGAGAAGCCTCACAAATGCACTGTGAGTACCGAAGGGGCGGGGACCAGCTGTCCACTTAGGGGAGTCCTGCACCTGTGGGCCCTTCCTTGTACTCCAGGGGCCGTGCAAGGTGATGAGTGGTGGGAGAAGAGGGTTGGAGTGCTGTTTGTGATAAACTCCTGGGGTTTTGAGAGGGGTTTCCAAAACGGAGGGGAGGTGAGACATGGAGAAAGGATGCTGACAGCTTTGGGGGATGCTGGCAGGAACTGATCTAGACCCGCCCCGTCCAACACGGTGGCCATGAGACACATGTGCATTTGAGATGTGACTAGAGCAACCACAGAACTGATTTTTAAATTTTAACTTAAAATTTTAAATTTAGATAGCCCCACGTGGCTAACAGCAACTGAGTCAGACAGCCCAGCTCTGCAGAGTGGCAGGCAGGCAGGTGGCAGTGGGGACGTGCCGTCTGGCACTGCGAGTGAGCATCGGGCCACTGGACCTGACCCAGCACCAGTGCCTGTCACACCAGAGCCTTGGGGAGCACGGAGAGGGGCCAGTTTGGACTTGAAAAGCTTAAGTTGACTTTTTAAAACTATAACCCTTAACGGCTTTAGAGTTTTTCCTCGCCCTCCTCGTCTGTCCCCATGGCCCAGTACAGACCTAGGAAGGGTTGGGATTCCCGCAAGGCTAAGGCTTCTTTCACTGAGGTGCCCGCCAGGCAAGGCTCAGCCCTGGTACTTTACATCTTAAAGGCCCTTTACAAACAGGATCGAATTCCGTGCCTTTGTAGGCACACAAAGCCATATTAATGAACTTTGTGCTGAATCTGAAATCAGTGGGAATTCAAGGAGATCCCTGAGCAGATAATGAAACCCATTGTCCACACTGAGTGGCCTTTAAAAAAAAAAAAAAAAAGTCCAGGATTTTTACTTAGCCCTGAAAACGCTTTCTCTCGAACGGCCCTGAGCCCCATCTGAATCCCAGTAAAGGCAGAGTTCACTGGACTTTTGTTCACTGGTTTTGAAAAGCCGCCAACCCTCCAAACGTCCCCGTCTTTTTTTTTTAATTAATTAATTAATTAATTTTTGGCCGCGTTGGCCCTTCGTTGCTGCGCGCAGGCTTTCTCTAGTTGTGGCGAGCAGGGGCTACTCTCCGGGGGCTACTCTTCGTTGCAGTGCGCGGGCTTCTCATCGCGGTGGCTTCTCTTGCTGCGGAGCACGGGCTCTAGGCGCGCAGGCTTCAGTAGTTGTGGCTCGCGGACTCTAGAGCGCAGGCTCAGTCGTTGTGGCGCACGGGCTTAGTTGCTCCACGGCATGTGGGATCTTCCCGGACCGGGGCTCGAACCCATGTCCCCTGCATCGGCAGGCGGACTCTTAACCACTGCGCCACCAGGCAAGTCCCCCAAACGTCCCTGTCTTTCATCCACGCGGAGCGAGTGGGATACATCAGCCGTCATCGTGTGGGATCATCCAGATTTACCTGTTTCCTCCTCAGTTTGAAGGTTGCACAAAGGCCTACTCGAGACTCGAAAACTTGAAAACACACTTGAGATCTCACACTGGAGAGAAACCGTACGTCTGTGAGCACGAAGGTTGCAACAAGGCTTTCTCGAATGCCTCTGATCGCGCCAAGCACCAGAACAGGACACATTCCAATGAGGTAAGGCCCCTCCAGGAGACACGTGTTGGGTCCAGAGCTTGTGGTGGAAATAAAAAATCCTCTGGGGAATGTACTTGGAAACGCAAGCCTGTTCCGTTGTATTTGCTTCTGGCCACTCCCAGCACGAGTGGGTTTGGGGCCCCAAAGGTAGGCCTGAAACCTGGGCCCGGATGGGAGAGACGCGCAGGGTGAAGGGGGAACGAGTTTCACGTTGTTCGGTACTGCCACCTACTGGTCAGACAGCAGGAGCATTTAACTTGGAATTCCATCCACTCGCTCTGCCTGGGAGAACAGGAATGCGTTCAAAGGACGACCCTGTAAGCACCAAGGAGAGATTCAGAAGCAAGGTGTTGACAGCCAACAGCTTACTGCTAAGACAGCCACTTTTATTTGCTTTCTCCAGGTGGTATCTTCAAAGGCGCTTATATCAAAAAAGACTTTTGCAGAGTAACCCACGTTGGCTAAATAGGGCTTCCAGACATCCTAAATTCCAAAGGATCTTGGAAGCTAGAAACCCAGAATGGTTTCTAGTCAGTTATTTAAGATAATATATTGAGTAAGGCTTCATGGTCGTAGTTGGTTCCTGTTGTGTTGTTATTTTTAGATATTTATCCCCCCAAATTTCAGAGAAGCGTAAGAATGAGCGAAAATGATTTCCAATTCATTTTGTTTACATTTTAATGCACGTCTGCCTGCAGACCTCCAATTTCTCCTTGAAGATCTAGCTTAGATTCTTCCTCCTCTGTGAAGTCTTCGCTTGAATGTACCAGAGATTAACACAAAGGCTCCCCACGTTTGTGGTAGAAATAGGCTAGCTACCCAGAATTTGTTCCCATGAGATGTAGTTCTGCCCCACAAAGTAGGTCATCAGTTTGCTTGAAATTGTGTGAGAGGAGCATTTTGACCTTGGCATGACTCTCATCTGACCCTACAAAGTGCCGATTAGGCCCATTCTTGATCTTCCAGATGGAGAGCTGGGAGAGGGAATTTGGTAAAAGTGGACCATTCAGCTTACTGGCCATTGGCTTGAAGGCGGCAGAGATGGTCCTCACCAAGTTTCTTTTCAACCTAACTGACAGAGCAAAAACATCTCTAAGAGGATTAGCCACACTAAAAAAAAGCACACTCACACATAAACTCACACACATGAGCTCCCTTATACAGACGCTTTCTCAATGGTTCATAGTAGAATAAGGAAGCCTGAGTCCTCTAGGATCTCATTATTGATCCAGCGTTTGCAGATGTTTTAGAGGAGATGCCACATCTCCATCTTTTACGTCAAAAATGCTTTACAGTGTGCGATAGTTGCGGTATAATCCGCTGTACTTGTTTTGTACCAACTTCTAGGGGGTCTAGAAGAGGCAGATCCATAGAGACAGAAAGTAGATTGGTAGTTGCCAGGGGCCGGGCGAGGGGGAATAGGGGTGACTGCCAATACGTGCAGGGTTTCTTCTTGGAATAATGAAGATATTTTGGAATTTGATACCGGGGACGATTGCACAAGATTGTGAACGTACTAAATGCCACTGAATTGTGCAGCTTAAAAGGGTTATTTGTATGGGATGTGAATTAAATCTCAATTTAAAATGTTTTAGGGGATTTGATTAACTTAGAATTTAATTAATATGTTTACATTTCATGTATTTAAGTACAATTGTGACTGGAAACTTAGAGGGCATTCATTCCTGTAGATTCTCTCCTGTTACTGTGGATCAGTTTGGTCCCTGGGTATGTTAGGACTTTACATATAAACATAGTGACAGAGCTTTGTATCTTTTTATGGACTTCAAATGTGTGCCCATGTCTCTTTGCTTTAATTAAGTGCATTATATTTAAACATGAATTCTTCTGTGCAGTAAAAAGTGCAATGTTGTAGAGAGTTTAATATCCATCATGAGATGAAAACATACCTTGGTCCACAATATCTTTCACCAAGGTTGAGCAACTTACCTAAAATAAATTATTAACATTGGCCATAAACACATAAATATAATTTTATTCACAAACACGTAAATCATTTTTTCTCTGTTCCACATAGAGAAAGCCCTCGTTCTTGCGTATGAATGATGGACGGTTTCAGATACACCAAAATTAAGTGTATCCAGGAAATCCAGACTTGCATCATCAAGCAATTGTAGACAAATCTAGATGTCTTCTTTCATTTCTTTGCTCTTTTATTTGTATCTTAGTTCTTTCACTGAACAAATATTGATAGCTAGTTATCTGCCGAGCACTTTGCTATTCTAGATGAGGCAAGCAGGGTGGAATAGAACAGGAAGGGAGCGATACCCATTCGGGTAATCTAGGTCTCCTCCCTCTCGCCCCCATGGCTGCCCTGCCCATTTAGGGTCACTGAACCATCGCAGTGGCCTCTGACCGGGCTCCCTACTCCAGAACAGGGAGCTCCCGTTCCTCCCCAAACCAGACGAAGCCAGTTTCCTGGAGCTCTGATTCGGTTGTATCTTCCTCTCCAGAAAGTTCCAGTGGCTCCGTTTTTCCCATAGGAAATGTTTAGACTCCTTAGGCTTGTATTTGCTCTCACTGGACCCAAGCCTTCCCTTTCACCATTCCCTTGACCTCTCACAATGGTGACCATGAATGGCACCTTCCAGACAGCCATGCCTGCATGCCTGAAGTGGTCCTGCTGCTGGACCTTTGCTCTGGCTACTTTTTTTTTTTTTTTTTTTTTGCATCCTCTTGCCCTCATTTTTATCCTTCAGCATCTTGTTTGTCTTTCAGGACCCAACTACGACGCCTCTTCCTAATCAAATCTCTGTTTATTGAGCACTTATTATGTGCCCCACATCACATCGTGGTAAGCACCACGTGCACATGGTCTGATTTAGCCCGTACCCTGACCCCATGATCCGGGCGTTATACCCAGATACAGAAACGAAATTGATGCCTCCCACGATCATCCCAAGGGTGATCTGTCCACATCTGTCCACATCCTTCTCTAGCATCCACACTTTGTACTGTAGATAATTCATGCTGTCTTATTTTTCCTACCATATTTTATACCCCTTGAGATTTGATCCTGTCTTATAAAACTTTGTGCTCAGAGTCTTGCCTATAGTAGGGGCCATTAAATGTTTACCAAAAATTTTATTTGGATCCATTCTACACAGTCAAGTAGAATAAGTATCCCCACTTTCACAAAATACCTTTCAGTTCAGGGAGTCAAGAAGGCAATGACAGTACCAAAAGTTAAGTATCCAGGACAGGAAATACGGGTAACTCAGAATCCTGACAACATTTATCTTTACCTACCATTAGATTGCATTTCAGTCATTCATCACAACAGAATCTGGGGGCCAAGAAACGTAACTGAGTTAATGTGTTTTCTTGTGAAGTTAAGTTTCCTGACCCTGTGTTCTTGGAGTTTTTTTGTAGGTGGCTGTTATATATGTCCACATGCGAGGGCACATGGGCACACATGTACTTGTATGTTCTGTTGGTCCTGGAAATGCAGGAGCTCATGAACATTAGCAGATTCATTCCACCTCTAGCTGTGTTCCCATTTCCAAGCTAACCCGTGATATGTACCTGCAGATATTTATGGGAAGAGTAGCTCTTCAAACATGTAACACTGGCCTGGCTTTGTGTTCCCTCTCCCTACCCCATGCATTCCTGTCTGTCTGTCACAGCAGCAGAGTGAGCAAAGCACAGGGCCGAGGTCAGATGCTATACGGTAATAGCACTAATCATCAGAGCCATTCTTCTGTCCCTAATGCATAGAATTTGATGTGCTCATTTCATTATATATATATGCTGCAAATCACACAGGCTCCTGAGTAGAAGTAATTTGTGGTTAATGGGAATCAATTCTACCCAAAAGAATCGCAGATTTGGAGGTGAGGTCTCTCAAGATAATTTCTGGAATCTTTATTTCACTCCTTTAGGACATTTCATCATTTTAGGTAGCTCTCAGTCTGTTCTTGGGCTTTTAGGGAAAAAGCATCATTCTATAAGACAGGGAATCTTTTTAATATAACTGTAATGGATGCATTATATTAAGCATGACTTTTATGACTATTGTTTACCTAATAGCACATATTCTGGTATACACAGAGGTAAATATAGACTCATATAAGTATCCTTGAATATATTAGATTTCAAGGGAAGTAAACGAAATCACAGTTCTGACGTTGGTCATGAATACAATGCCATGAGTTCTGTGATGCGAGTAAATACTCAGCTATAAGGGTCCATATAATTTTTTATGACTGTATCTGTAGGCTTATCACTGGCCCACGTAGAAAAGAAAAGTACCTAATTTCTAGATCTTAGTACTCGCGAGCAGAGCCTCATGCAGGAATCCTCGTCTCCAGGACGACATCCATCCGCCCTCATCGGTTTACGAGTAAGCATTCGTGGACACTCGGACAGGGCTTACGACTTCGAAGATGAGAAAGGCCCTGGATATTCTGAGCCCTGAACAACCCCCGCAGTTGTAATACAACCCAAAGGAAAGTATTTTAGTGATATCTAACCCGGGAGAGGCTGCAGGCAATTTTTTTTTTTTTTTTTTTACTGTGTCAATGTGTAAAGAGCTCATTTTCAAAGGAGGTAGAGTGATACTAGGTCTGAGAACCAGGACATTTGTAAGAAAGGTCTTCACACCAGCTCTCCCCAAAGCGTTCTTCTCATTAAAGGATGGGTGTCTTTTAGCCTTCTTCTGTTGTCATCAGCAGTATCATCACCACCATCCTCATCATCAAATTATCCCTTGAGCACCACGTGACACCACGATACTTCTTCCTACTCACAGGATAAATGCTTCCAAGAACATAAGCGCAATTTACACGTTCTCCACGCACCCTGAGCACTCTCTAAAATAATAATGTATTCAAGCTGGATTCTTAAAGGTTTATTAAACCTTTGCACCACTTAGAGGGTTTCGAACACCTCACAGCCTTGTGAGCGTGCTTTGAAAGAATTAAAAATATAACGAGTAGCCACAAAAGACCGTCGGGCGGGGGAATAATCGCTTTGATAACAACCTCTTCTTTCATCCTGGGGGCATTTGGCAGAAACCGTACGTGTGCAAAATCCCCGGCTGCACCAAGCGCTACACAGACCCCAGCTCCCTCCGGAAACACGTGAAGACCGTGCACGGCCCAGAGGCTCACGTCACCAAGAAGCAGCGTGGGGACGTGCATCCCAGGCCCCCGGCGCCACGAGATTCCGGCGGCCACTCACAGTCTAGGTCACCCGGCCGGCAGACTCAGGGAGCCCTCGGGGAGCAAAAGGACCTCAGCAACACTACCTCAAAGCGGGAAGAATGCCTCCAAGTGAAAACGGTCAAGGCGGAGAAGCCCATGGTATGTCATTCGCTTTCCTTCCGGTTTTCCCCAAAGTTCTCCCAGGTGTTTAAAGGGACCAGGTAGGGCGCTGAGGGCAGGGGTGTGAGGGGCGGACTTCACTGCCCCGTTCTCACTGCATCCCACTGTTTGATTTCCGGAGGTCAGAGCTCCCTGAGCCGGATGGCCTACCCCAGGTTGATCTGCACGGCAGAGCTCAGCTCAGAAAAGAGTTCCAGGGTTTCCTAACTGGTTTTTGAAATCCATCTGGAAGCATCCCACCTTGCGGCGGGTCGACAGACACCACAGTGCACCTTTTCAGCAGGTCTCTAATGCAGAGAATCCTCCGTTCAGTCCTTCTGTAAACATATTTCCTGACTTTTTTGCCCTGGTGACCCCAAGATAAATAAGCCACGGCCCCTATTCTTTATGGGTCTGTAGTCCAGTGGGATAGGGAGACCAAGAAACAAACGCAACTCAGTGTGATGGGGCTTTAAGACAAGTCCGGGTCACAGAGTTCGGAGCTAGTGCACTCGAGGACACGACGGGAAAGCAGGGGGCAGGTGGCCGCCAGGTTCAGTGCTCAGAGAGGCGAAGGACCGCATGCTGGAGAGCAAGACCGGGAGCGGCCAGGCCCCAGCCTTGGGGCCCCGGGGGAATGTGCTAGAGGAAAAAGTGGGGGAGGATATAAAGGGATTTTTTTAGGTTTTCTAAGTTGTTAGAAAAGACAACCCCAGTGCCAATCTAGAGACTGGTTGATAGACTTCGAGACCATATCTGCAGTGGTGCCTGAACTGAGGAGAGGTGGAAAGCAAGGGAGGGATTTGAAAGATGTCATCAGCAAAAATCATATGGTTGGATGACAAATAGGAGACGTGGATTAAGCTACTGTTGCAGCTCCTTTCAAACTTCACTTGGTGATTTTGCCTTATGCCTGGGCCAGAATGAACTATCTAAAATTTTTCCAAAGACAACGAGAAAAATGAAGAGAGTAGCGATCAGAGGAGATTTAGTACATTTGTATTTGGCATATGTATAATGCGGTCAGCTCTGCGCTTTGGGTTCTAGTCTGTCAATCTCGGGATGTGGAAGAAACGTACTAGGTAGAAGTCACAGGCTTAGACTTCCAGATGCATGGAAATGACCAGACAGGCAGATTTCTACTCAGTTCAAAGAAGCATTTGCTTAAAATTAGAAAAGTCCAAGAATTGTATGGACATCCTATGAATTCCTAAGTTATGTCATTCCTAAGCGGTATGTCTGGGCGGGAATTAATGCACATAAAACTTCAGAATCGATAGAGTGGAATTTAATGACTTACTGAGTTTGTCTTTAAACTCTTTCGAGTCTTAGAAGGTGACACTAAGTCTAGCCCCAAATCATGCAAATAATCTATCCAGATGTATCATTATTTCCCAGTGGGTAGCCCTACTTTGCTTTTAAAAAAACACCTTAGTAAGAAGTTTATATACGTGTTATGACTGATCACTATACTTTTGAATTAATCAATTTGTAAACTGTGTTTTATGTACTTTTTTTGGGGGGGAGCATTTATCAATTTCCGAAAATAAAGTCCACCTATATAATAATTGTGCAAAAGATTCAACCGTTTATCCTCAAGTGTTTAATGAAACAAGGAAAGTGAATTTGTGGTCTCCTAGATTATGTCATTGAAAGACAATGATTTATGTTTTTAGGACATCATCCTAGGAACCCAGAATCCCTTGTACTTTTAATGTACATCCATAGCAAAAAAAGTTTTAAAAAAAAGAAAAGAAAAGAAAACTTATCTCTTCTCCAAACACCCATTCTTTAAAAAGAAAATTGGTAGAAATAAAAATTTACAGTGGGGCTTCCCTGGTGGCGCAGTGGTTGGGAGTCCGCCTGCCGATGCAGGGGACACGGGTTCATGCCCCGGTCTGGGAAGATCCCACATGCCGCGGAGCGGCTGGGCCCGTGAGCCATGGCCGCTGAGCCTGCGCGTCCGGAGCCTGTGCTCCGCAACGGGAGAGGCCGCAACAGTGAGAGGTCCGCGTACCACAAAAAAAAAAAAAAAAAAAAAAAAAATTTACAGTGATTTTGCTCAGTGACATCTGAGGTTCTCCAAGATGTGAAATATTTTGTAAAATAATTAAATCATAGAAACAAAGGGCTGGAAAGAGTTCACAGAGACTGAGACTAGACCCCTTATATTACCGGTGTGGAAACTGAGGCTCAAATTTCCACGGGAGACCATTTTATGAATATGTACACACACATGTAAATATAAGTAGATATCTTCATAGGCATTTACTAAGGTACAGAAATACATTTCTAATATTCTTTCTTCAAAAACTTGTCTTTGATTTGCTCATCATGCTATAAATTAAATTCTTTCTCCTTTTTTTCTTATTATTCCAACTTCTCTTCTGTGTAATGCTCCTAAATGTCTTCTTCTCACTTCCTAAGGACAGTGGGTAATAAGGTGAGGGAATTTTGGCTTCTCTGCTCTCTTTGTTTTGTTTTCATTTAACTTTTATTTGTTTCACTTTTCTTTCGTCTTTGTCCTTTGTGATATTTTTAGTAGTGGACGTTACTCAGATATGTTTCCAACATAGAAGTGATGTGTTTTGAACATTCAGCATGTGGAAATGTGGAGTTAGATGTTGAAATCCATCATTCTATTTGTCTAGGTTTTCATGATAAATCACACTGGGGCCGGCCAAGCAGATGTTCTCAAAGACTATTTAATTGTCATATTGACTAGTGTAAATTTATGCTTGGACCAGACGTGCACCACCTTCTTAGAGCAAGATCTGAATACACTTGTGGGCAATTTAATCTATATTGAAACGTCTGCGCTCCTTTACGCATTTTCTAATTGTAGGTGCGTGTGAGCCTTCTTCCAGGCCCTGTGGAAGTGTGAGCCTGCATGTGCGTGTGTACATACACACAGATTCACATCCACACACACACATGCTGATTTGACAATCCAAGCGTAAAAGACATCCAAAGCCCTGGATGATCTAAGTTCTCTGCGAAGGAGCAGGTGGTCTGGCCGTTCAGGACACTGCAGAAGCAAAAACGTAAGACAGGCTTCATGCATTCACGATCACATTTGTGTATCTTATTTTTCTCTGCTTGGTTGCCCAGGACACGCTTAGTGTACCATGTGGTGCTCGCTTAGAAAGTGTTCATTTGCTTGGGTGTATGTACTGTGTTCTCAGAAAAACCGTTCCACGGAAAATGACTGTGTCCAGACCCCTTGCTGACAGCGCTGTGGTTCCACCAGAGACCACAGCCGTCTATACTGGAGTGTGTATAGTTATCTGTCCCTGCTCTTGGGCTGCTGTCAGGCTTTAGTTTTTAGGTAACACCGGAGAGGGTGCTACAGAAGAATGGAAGGGAGGCCGGTCTGGGAGTCTAGGTCATCACAATGTTCGCTTTGTGACTTTGGGCAGTCACTGAACTTCTCTGAACATCACTTTTCTTATCTCTGCCTAAAGGATTAGAATGTTTATCCACCAGGGCACCACTGGAATTTTAGATGGGCCAGTTCCAGGTTGTGTGGACTGCTCAATGCAGGCCATTCTATAGAGGGCTCCCAAATGTGGAGACAGTGAGCTTTCCAGTCCCCACGGCCAGGGGCCCGTGGAGGGCGTTCTCTCCCTGAGAACCAGTGGACCAGATTAAGTTCCCATCGAGTTGCAGAACTGGCTTACCCAGTCCACTTGGTTGGGGTTAGGGAAACCGGGCCCAATTCTCCTAGTGCAATGCGGATCCTCTCTGGCTATAGCAGAAGCCAAGTGATTGAAGTTTTCCCTCTCACAACTGCTTTTACCTACACCCTGCTTGGAGTTCTACAAAGCAAGAAAATGTAGAAGGAAAGTAGAGAGGTTACAACAGCCTGGAATAGTATAGAGGGGCTGGCTGGAGGGGAGTTAACGTGTGCTCTTGGAACATATATTCCGAGGACTAAAGCGATTATAATAACTGCTAACGCTCTCCGAGCCAATTAATTACTGTCATCCAGGTTTTTTTGAACTTTGTGTGTTTTCAGGGCTTTACACCTCTTTCCCACAACAATCCCTAGGATAAATAAGTTGTCCCCATTTTCTGGATAAGCAAACTGACGTTTAGAGTGGCTAAGTAATTTGCCCAAAGGATAAAGTCATGGAGGTGGGGTGGGAACCAACAAGGAAGTGTGATGCAGAGCCGGCATTTGGGGCAGGGTTCCATGGCTGATACATCATATCCGGCACCCCCGCTGTCCATCTCCTCCGCTGCACGTCCGCCGGCGGCGCGGTCACTGAGGCTGAGGGAGGCCACCTCCACTCACCGGAACGTAGTTCTCCTCATCCCACCCACTGAGAATCCCGCAGGACTTGGTCTGCGTGATCTCTCGTCCTCCGCTCCCTGGCCTTTATCATTCGGCTGACCTTTCTTTCCTTTCCTCTTGACCGCACAGACATCTCAGCCAAGCCCTGGTGGTCAGTCTTCATGCAGCAGCCAGCAGTCCCCCATCAGCAACTATTCCAACAGTGGGCTCGAGCTTCCTGTAACCGATGGAGGTGGTATGGGCGACCTCAGTGCCATTGACGAAACCCCAATCATGGACTCGACCATTTCCACTGCAACCACAGCCCTCGCTTTGCAAGCCCGGAGGAACCCGGCAGGGACCAAATGGATGGAGCACGTCAAGCTAGAGAGACTCAAACAAGTGAATGGAATGCTTCCGCGACTGCATCCCATTCTACCCCCCAAAGCCCCTGCGGTCTCTCCTCTCATAGGAAACGGTGAGCTCTGGCCAGTCCTCGTGTCTGCGCAGGGTTTTCTGTTCTCTCAGGGGCAGCCGGAGCACTAAGCAGACCCGGGCCCTTGGTTTTTGCATTTGCTTGTTTCCCCACCAGCCCTAAAATGATGCTGGAACCATAAATATTAGTGTTGCCTTTCTGGAGAGTCCATGTTTTAAAAGCAGGCAGTAAGAGGTTAATCCTGAAATGAAAAGTAAGACTGTGCATGACTCGTATTCTGATGGTGAAATCATACCTCTCAGACCAGGGGAAGGAAATCCCAGCCACAGAGGCATCCCGGGTTAGCACCTGTCTCTGGCTTCCATAGTCTGCAGCCAGGAAGTCAGCAGCCACTGTGACTGATGGCCTAGTTCAGAGAAAGGCAAGCCCACTTTGTCACCGTCGGCCCCCAGTCAGTTTGTGTTTCTGAGATCACACTCAAAATCTGCAACATAGCCCAAGGGTGAACCTCCCCCACCCTACCTGCTCAGGTGCGCTACACCCGCATAGGATGTCATGGAGAAGCCCTGAGCTTACATATATGCCTTCTGCCCTGGTACTTCCTATAACTTGAGCACTGTATATACTTCCAGGGACCCTTCACTTGGCCCTTACACTGCACCAGTGAAGGAGCTTAACTCATCCAGGGAGTTGTTCCTGTTTTCTTTAAACCAGGCGTGGGCCATGTACAGCTCCCACCTGCTCTTGTAAATAAAGTTTTATTGGCACCCAGCCTCACCCACCCCTTTACTACTGTCCCCAGGCCCTTTGGTGCTGCAGGGCAGCGATGGGTAACCTTGGCCGAGGCCGCCCGGCCCCAGAAACCGAAAAGAGTCACTGTTCGCCGACACCTGTGTTAAGTCATCCTGAAATGAACCCCTGTCTCCCCGGCTTTCTGTGCAGGCACGCAGCCCAGTACCAGCTGCAGTCTGGGCGGGCCCCCGCCCCTTCTCCCGAACAGAAGCGACCTTTCTGGGGTGGACATCACCATGCTGAACCTGCTCAACCGGAGAGACAGCAGCGCCAGCACCATCAGCTCCGCCTACCTGAGCAGCCGCCGCTCCTCCGGCATCTCGCCTTGCTTCTCCAGCCGCCGGTCCAGCGAGGCGTCCCAGGCCGAGGGGCGGCCCCAGAACGTGAGCGTGGCCGACTCCTACGACCCCATCTCCACCGACGCCTCGCGCAGGTCCAGCGAGGCCAGCCAGGGCGACGGCCTGCCCAGCCTGCTCAGCCTCACGCCCGCCCAGCAGTACCGCCTGAAGGCCAAGTACGCCGCTGCCACGGGCGGTCCGCCGCCCACCCCGCTGCCCAACATGGAGAGAATGAGTCTCAAGACCCGGATGGCCCTGCTGGGCGATGGCAGGGAGCCCGCGGGGACCCTGCCTCCCGTACATCCTCCCCGGAGATGCAGCGACGGTGGCGCGCACGGGTACGGCCGGCGCCCGCTGCTGCCCCAGGATGCGCTGGGCAATAGCGTGAGAAGAGCCAGCGACCCGGTGCGGACGGCGTCCGAGAGCCTCTCCCTGCCCCGGGTGCAGCGGTTCAACAGCCTTAACAGCTTCAACCCTCCGGTGTTGCCTCCATCCCTGGAGAAGCGTAATCTAGTGCTTCAGAACTACACGCGGCCAGACGGGGGCCAGTCCCGACACTTCCACGCGTCTCCCTGTCCCCCGAGCATTTCTGAGAACGTCACCCTGGAGTCCCTGGCCATGGACGCCGATGTGGGCCTGAACGATGAGGATCTCCTGCCCGACGACGTGGTGCAGTATTTAAATTCCCAGAACCCAGTCGGGTATGGGCAGCACTTCCCGGGCACCGTCTCTGATGACAGCAAAGTCCCCCACGGGCCCGGCTTGGGGAGCGGGCCCGGCGACTTTGACCCCCTTGGGCTGCCCGGCAGCCACGCCAGCCAGCAGTATCGCGGGCTGGAGCCGCCCTGCACTGATGCCGGTAAATCCGACCTGCCCATTCAGTGGAACGAAGTCAGCTCAGGCAGCGCCGACCTGTCCTCCTCCAAGCTGAAATGCGGCCAGCGGTCCACAGCGCAGCACGCCCGCGCCTTCGGGTTGTACAGCCACGTGGGCGTCCACCCACAGAATCCCTTGAGGAGCGGGGCTGGCCCGACTGGGGGGTATCCGACCCCCGGGGAGCACGGCGGCTCCTTCGGGGGCCCGGAGCACTTGGTGAGCCACGGCGGCGGCGGCGGCGGAGCTGCGGGCACCAACGGGAACGCCTTCCACGAACAGCCCTATAAGGCCCAGCAGTATGGGAACTGCCTGGCCCGGCAGCCCAGCTTGCTCGACGGGGCCTGCGGTGCCGGGATGCAGGCAGCAAAGCTGAAAAGCATCCCCGTGCAAGGGAGCGGGAGCCAGCCGGATTTTGGCCTGTCGGCACCGAACGAGTCAGCTGGCAGCACGGTGAACGGCATGCCCAGCCCAGACCCGGTGGGACAGGGGTACCTGGCGCATCAGCTCCTCAGTGACGGCATGCACCCCCAGGGGGCAGGCCGCCCCGGGCAGCACATGCTGGGGCACGGTAGCGCTACCTCACATATCCACGTCTATCAAGGGCCAGAAAGCGGCCTGCCAGGGCCTCCCAGCACCGGCATCCAGCCGTCGAGCCTGGCAGCCGTCAGGGGCTACCAGCCGTGTGCCAGCTACGGGGGCAGCCGGCGCCAGGCTGGGCCGAGGGGCGGCCTCGCTCTGCAGCCAGGACAGCTCAGTGACCCAAGTCAGACCTGCAGGGTGAATGGCATCAAGATGGAGATGCCAGGGCAGCCCCATCAGCTCTATTCGAATGTGCAGAGTTACTCTGGTCAGTTCTATGACCAAACCATTGGCTTCGGTCAGCAAGACATGAAAACTGGGTCCTTCTCCGTGTCAGAAGCCAACTGCCTGCTCCAGGGGGCGAGCGCCGAAAACTCTGAATTACTCTCCCCAGGTGCTAACCAGGTGACGAGCACAGTGGACAGCCTCGACAGCCACGACCTGGAAGGGGTGCAGATTGATTTCGATGCTATCATAGATGACGCGGACCACGCCAGCCTGATGTCAGGAGCCCTGAGCCCCAGTATCATTCAGAACCTTTCTCATAGCTCGTCCCGCCTCACCACGCCACGCGCCGCCCTCCCGTTGCCAGCTCTGTCTCTGAGCACCACCAACATGGCAATCGGGGACATGAGTTCTCTGCTGACTTCCCTCGCGGAAGAAAGCAAATTCCTTGCAGTTATGCAGTAGGCATTAGGGGGAAAAAAAAAAAAAAGACTGCCAAGAGACCTGAAACTTTAGGAGTTTAAAAGATTAAATTGACCCTTTTTTTTTTTTTTTTTGGCTGTTTCGTTTTTGTTTTTTTTAGTTCTGTATATGTTTTAGCAATCTCATCTCACCTAACTGGGATGTGTTTCAAGTATATTCCTTTTATGGAAAAGGACTCTGAAAAACCCTAAAGTATTCTAGGGAGAAACTGTCTTCCATTTCAGTTTTGAATCAGTATTGTTACACTCGAAACACCCTCTTTTTTTAAAAACTGTAAGCCTGCCCCCCTCCTTTTTTTTTTAGTAAACCGGTGTAAGTGTGTGATGTGCATGTTCTTTCTTTCTTTCTGGAGAGAGGGCAGATGAAAGGATTTGACATGTTTCTCTGTTACTCCAAGGAAATAGGAACTGGTGTGCTTGTGACCAAGGGGTTACACTTCCAGCTTTTTTCCATTTTCCTTTACGTGTGTTCAACGTTTGTTTTCGTGTTTTGTTTCTTTTGTTTTTTAATTCCCACACTGGGCACGAGAATCAGAACATGGAGAGGGAGTTCGGGAATCTCTTGTGAGTGTACTGTATCAGAGGTCACAGGTTTTTGAGGCGCTCCTTGCCCACAGTTCAGTTCAGAGCATGCTTTAGACAGATACACACAGGTCGAAATTTGGGACTCCTGCACATGACATGGTGTGCCCACCACTGGGGTTTAAAATTCTTCCTGTCCATACGTGAGCTTGGGGTGGGTACGTCTGTACGACCTTGCCTCCTGTCTCTCTTTCTGTCCATGAATGTTCAGTGCTCTTCCAGGGAGACGGGGAAGGGCGCTGGGTGACACTCAGACATATGCTGTTACTTTCATCTGTTCTGGTAAGAAGGTAGGTGGACTGGAGATTCAAGCAACCGTGGAGAATTTGTTTGGGGAATATTTGTGGGTTTGCGTATTTGTTGATAGTTCCATCTCTTGCCCCATTTTCATAGATAACTGAGAATTGATGATATCTAGTTCTGAGTATATAGGTACTTGACCCCACAACTGGCTATGTCATTAACATATGTTAATTCCACTATCGTGAAGGAGTATTTCTATTCTAAGTGCCCTATTTTAGGGGATTTATAAAACTTGGTTGTAAAAGAAAAAAGCTCACAAAGATATTTGGAATAAATCGCTTCAAATATTTTTAGTATTTAAAAGCACTGGGGAAGAAGTATTGTAGCTGTGTGGATACCTTTCTTTTGCACCCTATCTATGAAGTGATGCATCCATTTAAGAAGTTAAGTGTTGTATGCAGTTTGTCCTTCATGTGGACTTAATCTGGACTTTTTTGGATTAAAACATTTAAAGATTTAAAAAGTGCAACTACTCCTCAGGTGCAGTTGCTACACATAAAAGACATACTAGGTGTGCACAGAGTATGTGGATTATCCAGCATTTTACTTTTAAAACTACGTAAGCTATGAAAATAAAACATCGACACCTCAGGCTACCTGCTGTATTCTGTCCCCTTGACCCTGGAGTTGGATTTTTCCAAAGTGATTCATGAGTCCATTATGTGGCTTTTTCCCTTTATTCCTGCCATTTAAATGAGTATTAGACAAAATCAAATAAAAGTATTAAATAGAAAGAATACTAGGAGCAGTCCATTTTTCTCATGTTTACGTTCTCTCATTTGGACCAAGAATCTCAGTGTGGAAGTAAAATTGCCCTTTGGGACTTTGGCTAAGACAGTCGGTTTGCTTTCAAGTAAATGAAAGCAGAGAGATGCTGAGGTTCTCCGACCATCCCCACTCCCTTCCCCGTGCAACACCTACATTTAAATCAAAGGAAACATCCACTTCAGAACAGAGTCTAAAATCAAAAGACAAGTAGTGATCTGAGCGAGGAGAGTTGAGTCTCTACCACTTTTCAATGGAAAGATCAAGGCATTTTCTGTGTTCTTCAAACAGGTCATGATCTGGTTACAAAATCAGTAATCCATTCCATGAATCTTGTTTTTGCCACGAACTCAAAATCTCCAGGTCCTGGTCTGAGCTCGCACGCCCCTGTGGCTTAATCCAATCCCTGTCTTCCTTCTCCTCCATCTGAATCCTTTCCCCAGTAGCATTCCTAGATGTGTCCTGCATTTATCAATTGCTATAATTTCCCATGTCACCTTTGCCACTACATGGAAGGATGGATGGAGCCTGGGATGAGCACGGTTGTCACCTCGTGCCTCTGTTTTTCCTTTGGTTTCTGGTGATTCTCCGGGTTACCCCCTATCTTTTTCTTTTCATACTTTGTTTTCTTTGCTCCCGCCTTCAGATTTGCAGGAGACACTCATGCTTCAGCTCAGTATTTGGCTTCTCTCAGTATGGAAATCTCAGAAAGATGGAGGAAAGGAGAGGTGGAAGAGGAAAGTGTATGTTTTCAATCTGTTGTGATAGTGTAAGGAAGATCTGGGGCCACTTACAAGTGTCCCGTCTGGACATGGATCTCTGTAGACTTGGCATCTCCTGTGATGGAACCCATCCCCAGCCTCCAGTCTTCTCTCCACTTCCCTGTCCCTTGCATTTAGGGAGATAACGCCAACTCTCTAGGGCCCTGGCTACTTTTTAATGCAGGCTTATACACGGTACCGCCGTTTGGCATCCATGTTAAGCATGTCGAATCCATTTTGTTTTCTAAAGAACTAATCAGACTGTCCCTGCTCCTCACTCACTGGCTCACCCTCTTGAGCTGCAGAGTTTCGATTCTTGCGATGTATGTGCCTTATTTTATGTTAATGTTGTCGAAGCGAGGGACCACGTGGTGTTGCCCAGTCAGGGCTCGAGGCTGCGTGCTCCCCAGACAAGAGCACACGATTGTAGCAGAGTCTGAGCTGTCTTGTAACCTGGCTTCCCATGTTGTTTTGAACTGATAGGAGGATGTCCTCTTCTGACAAGTTACTGTTGTGTATCCTGCAAACGTGTAAGATAAAATACGAGTTCATTGTTTTCACCTTTTTTAGATTTTTTAAAAAATAAAATGTGTAATCCTTTTTTTAAAAGAAACACGTGTAAATACATTTAAGTATTGTAGGCATAGTGTTTGGATGTGGCCGGCCCCGGGCCTTCCTCGGATTAGCCTGCAGCCCGTGCAATGCCCACCCGCGCCCACCTCTAGCCCGGGGCTGCAGCCCCGCCACAGATGGACTCTACTTTTGCTTTCAGAACCACTTAGTCTTTTTATAACAAAGAGAAAGAACAATGTTTCTTACAATGTCAATAAAAAACTCTTTGTACTGAAATTTCTTGTAGGTGGTTTATTTAATTCACAGTTGAATGGGAAAAGGGCTTTCTTTGGAAAAATCCAGAACCTGTTTAGACCCAGGCCCCCTGACCCCCGACACACACACACACACACACACACACACACACACGCAGAGGGAACTTTTGCTCTGAGACCCAGATTCCTCATCCCAAAGATGGAGAATGGGGCAGTACACCCTGCTAGGGTGTGAGGACAGGGGACCTGGGAGGCACACCAGTTGTAACCTGGACTGATTTTCTTAATTTTCTCTCTGCCAAACTCTAGGAGGAAAGACATGAATAGGTTTAATGTCTAAAAACTTGTCCCTCTTTTATATATTATCCTCTCATTTCAGAGATACCCTACCACATGTCAAGAGAAAATCTGACATGGTAGAAGCCTACCTTTATGTGGTTTTTAATAACTGACATCAGACAGAAACATAAGCTATTTCTCTCATTTGTCTTTTCTTGTCAGCTTGCGATAGTTTTCTCCAGATCACTATAAAAGACTCCAAAAGAGTTCCCTTCCTCTTCCTGAGTAGTATCAGGTGTCTTTTGAGCCACCAGCTGAAGGCATTGGTTGTTTCTGAGAAGGACAGGTGGTCCTGGTTGTCACTATCACAGGGCTACAGAGATGGGTGCAGCCCTCATACACAGGTGCACACACACACACAGGTGCAATAGCACTGTCTCAGGGAACCTCCTGTCCCGTGGGTGGTGAATGTTTCTCTCCTTGTCCTATAGCAGAGATCGTCCAGTCATAGGGATGTTTCATGCTTTTCTCATTCACGAAGGAGAATTTCCTCCCATAAATCCAAAATTCTTTGCTTTCATAACTAGATCCTTCCCATAAGGTGTCCAAATGCGTTCAGAAAAAAATAGGAACTTATGCCCTGTCTTAGGTATAAATTGTCAGCTTACAAAGACGCGTACGAGGTAGCAAGTTAAAATAAATAAGACAAATGAGGCTAACAGAAGGAAAAAGTATGAAATGGGACACTCCTGGGAATGAGGCGTATGACAGACTCCTGTAAGTTCATGTGAGCAGACCGCAGGTACGACTCACAGCTTTGTTTAAAAGATGCCTCCTGTAAAGGAGATGTGAAGGAGGCAGAGTCAGGTAAAATGGCAAAGCTGCAATCCATTTGGTATTTCATAAAGATTTATATTAAGTAATTTTGGTTCCAAGATGTTATGTGTTACCCAGAAAAGAATATGACAGGAGAATTCCGGTATTAAGATGGAAAATTTTAACCAAGTGCCAAAACATCTTATTCATCCCTTTTTTTCCTCCATGGCTTTCTCTTTATTTTCTTGGCAGTTTTCCCCCTTTGGTTTGTTAAAAAAAAAAAAAATTCAACTGAGTAAATCTGAAGATCTAATTGGCTCTATTAAACTGCTCATGAGTGGAGCACCATATCCTCTAGGAGGCAGAGAGAGACGCCTAGGTTTGCGCAAAATGGAAGGCTTTTATGGAAAAGAGAGTGGGACAAGAAAGTCATTAACGAGAGAAAAATGAAAGTTCACTGGAGGAAAGTGAGCATTGGGATGATGACGGCCCCTTGTTGGCTGAGCTGCATTTGTTCATGGTCGGGAAGAAAATCTTCCTTCTTCCTACTGGAGCAGTAAAGTTGTTGTACTTCCTGTTTGGGAGTACAAGGTTGTCTCTTCCTATGGGGGTCTGTAATTGACATCTTCCTGTTTGGGGTAATTGACAAGGAGTGGTAGTATTCTGTACTCCAGTTTTCTTTGAGGTTTCCCTTTCATTAATTTTCACAGGTTTTACTTTATGGTATAATCACTATTCCAAATACAACCTGAGCTAATCTCTCCTTTAATGTTAGCTTTCTTAAAATTTCAGTTTACCAGCATAAACCTGGTTTATGCCTTCTCTACCTAGTTATTCAAACTCTTTACTATTTTTAGGAATAGTCATAGAATCTAGAATAGAATCTGGTTTTAGGCTTTTTTTTTTCTTTCTTTCCATATGGTTTGTGGCCCATACTCACCCAGCAGAGGCATGGAATCTTAGGTTCTCCAAATTTTCTCACCCTTCCCTGAATCTTCCACTCCCTCCCTTAGAGCTTCCAACCTTCCTCAATGCCCAGCGGTAGGTTATGATGGTCTCCGCCTTCAGAGAACTTACAGTTTATCTGGGGATATTAGACAGACAAGAGTTACACATTCCATTCGTTCAGCAGCGCTGCCTTGATGTCTACTATCCCATTCAGATTCCCTGCTAGGGACTGGAGACGGGAAGATGAATAAAGCAGCGGATCCGTAGGCTTGTGTCGCAGTGAGAGGGACAGACATGTAACCACAGAATACAACGGCGTGCCATAACAAGAAGACACTCAAGGGCAGGTTCCGTTTGGGGCGTTATCCATCTGAGGTGCATATGGCCGGGCTTCTCAACCTCGGGATTGTTGACATTTGGGGCCAGAGGATTCTTTGTGGTGGGGGAGTGTCCCATGTACTGTAGGATGTTTAGTGGCATCCCTAGCCAGTACGCACTACCCCCAAGTTGTAACATCCAAAAATGTCTCTGGACATAGCTACATGTCCCTTGGAGAGAAAATAATTCCAGATTGAGAAGTTCTGGCTTAAGGAGTGAAAATACAAGGAGACACATACTGTAGGCAGGTGCCCGGAAGAGAGATTTAAGTACCAACCCAGACTTGGGAGCCTGTGGTATACAGGAGAGAGATGAAGCAAAGGATAAGAGCACCATTAACAGGCACAGGGATTGAACAAGAGGGAGACTGAGGGGCTTCCCTGGTGGCGCAGTGGATGAGAGTCCGCCTGCCGATGCAGGGGACATGGGTTCGTGCCCCGGTCCGGGAGGATCCCACATGCCGCGGAGCGGCTGGGCCCGTAAGCCATGGCCACTGAGCCTGCGCATCCGGAGCCTGTGCTCTGCAACAGGAGAGGCCACAGCAGTGAGAGGCCCGCATACTGATAAAAAAGCAAGCATGCAATTAAGCTGTGACATCATGCTTCCTATCCTCTAAGAGACAGATTACAATTGCAGTGGTGTCATGGGCACCTCGGAGAGTATGAAATACATTAACTCCAAGGGAAAGAGACTGGAGAGGTGGAAAGTTGGATTTTTCTTGTAGTTGTTCCCCTTCCTTTCTTCCATTTTTCCTTTTTCCCTTCTTTCTTTCTTCCCTCCCTTCCTTCCTTCTTTCATGCAAAAGGCTTGACCGTGTTAATCATCCAATAGGAAAGAGGCAGAGGAGAGGGGGTGCTTGATGTCGCGGTGAACAAAGCAAGCATCATTGGAACTACCTGGACCGTGGGATGGAGGCTTCTCCAGGGAAATGAGGGAAGGACTGAAGGATGCAGGCAGGTTTAGACAGAAGCGAGGTATGGGTACCTCGAGGCTGAGGGAATTCAACCGTGACTTAGACCTGTGAAGACACAGGATGGTCTGGCACGTGTCAGGAAGACCAGTGACCTTGAACTGGGCCTTCAGAACGAGTAGACAGTAAAGAAGGGAGTGGAAGGTAGGAGGGAACAGCATGAAGTCGTGTGAGGCTCACCCGTTCACACCGCCTGCTCCGTGCCTACAGGATCCAGATCCAACTGACCGGGGGACAAGACTCAGGTGGGAGATGATTGTGATCTTTGGGGGGAAAATAACTTAAATACCTTTTGGCGGTGATGGTGGGTGGCATGTGGAAGGGAGGGGGAGTGGAGGTAATGCCCTTGGACTCAGACAGGAAGAGCCCAGAGCTGCTGTGCCTTAGGGAGACAGGAGAGCGGGCAAGCGAGGGCCCCTCACCATTTTCCTCCCATTCCCCAGGAGGTGGGGTCCAGCCCAGCCCTGCAAAGGCAGAGCAAGCCCAAGGGAGCTGGAGTGCTAGGGAGAACAGGGACCAGCAGAGCTCTCCACCACTGGCTCGTCACCAAGTGAACAAGAAACTTTATGTGGTATTTCCAGTTAAGAGTGCATAGAGGGTTTGGTTGTTCTTTTTTTTACATTTTCATATTAGGAGACTATTTTAACAAAGTAACAGGCGTGCTTCCCCACTCTTATCTCTGCTTCCCACCTGCCACGGCAGCTCTGCAGGGCTCAGCTCACACCTCCTTCTTGCTTCTAATTTCCCTTTTGCTGGAGATTTCCCAGGCCCGGGCTCTGTGAGTACGTGTGAGGTGGCCTGAAAGCTGGCCAAGCAAGCTGGAAGAAGTACTGGCAGACCCGGAGAGCCGGCCAGCCTCGCCCCAGCGCCGGCCCCTCGGGAGAGAGGCCCGCGGCTGCCGGGTCCACAGCCACTGCCGGGCCAGGGCAGGGAAGCGGGGGGATTGGCTGTGCTCTCTTCCCGAGATGCTTCTGTCTGATCGGACTTCTTGGTCAAGCTCTAGCTGAAGAAAGATTCCCCAGCCACCCCAATTAGAAGCAGCTAAACCCCTAGCCTGTCCCTGCTTTGAAAAAAGCTCTGGAGTTGGCATGAGGGCTTCTGATGCCAGTGGTAAAGGGATATCACGGGTTCTCTGTGCCTGAACCATTGAACTAAAAGCCCCCAGAGATGTGTTTGGTCGTATTTTTGACCCAGTGCATCCCTGGTGTCTACTAATTTCCCTGACTACCAGCTGGAGGGCTTAGGAAACTTTATCTTCTCTGAGGCCAGGGGGAGGGAGGCAGGAGAGAACCCCACAGACTTCTCCTTCTTTGCTGGGCCTGCCTTGGAGCCCCTGCACTCCTACAAGGACCCCTAAGGAGACGGGAAAGGGTCAGCTTGCCCCTGGAGCAGCCCCGCGGGCCTCCAGATCAGAGATCTTCCCCCGCAGCTGGGAATCCTCCCGTGTTCAGTCTCGGCCCATGTGATCCGTGCTCAGCAGTTGGGCCCTGGCTCCTCCCATTTGGCAGGCGCAGGCCCGCAGCCCTCAGGGCTTGCAAGGGCCAAATGCACTGCAGAGGTGTGATTCATTGAGTTCCCAGAGGAAAGAGAGGCAGCCAGCTGGCAGAGGAGTACTGAACAGCCAGTCCAAGGAATTCCGTTGCTGTTTGGACGGCGATGAGCAGCTAGCTACCTCACTTCTCCTCCTCCCCCGCGGAGGCGAGGGGATGGAGGCCGGCCAGGGCTTGGGGGGCAGAGGAAAGGAGCCAGGCTGGCTTCACTGACCACCAAGATAAGGGTCTGTAGCCATGTCCCCAGGGAGTCAAGGCAAGAAATCCTTGCATTTTCATTTGAAGATGATTCTGGGTGCCCCCAAATGTTTATCCGAAACACCCCAAGATGCATTGCCCAGAGGTAATGTTTTAATAAGCATCAAACTTGTTAGGCAAGAAAAATAATATTGGCTAACAAACAAAACAAGCCCAGCGTGTACGTTACAGGTCAGCGATGGTCTAGTCTCCCGGATAGAGGATTTCTTTCCCCTGCACGTTGACTATCTCAGGCTCTCCGGGTGTCTACCAGTTACAAATCCATGGTAGAGTCATTCTTAACCCTGTGACATTTAAGAAACTGGCTGCTCCTTGAACCCAGGCCCCTGGACACCTCCCACTTGATCCACACCCACACAGATGATGTCATGAACCATCCCGGTAAAGATTTCCTCTGAAGTTCACGCAAAGAAGCAACCCCAAGGACCCCATCCAAGCTCCCTCCCCTTCCAGCTTAGCTTCCTGCATCCCTTGAATTGAAGTAACAGGTAACAGGGTGATCCTTTTTCAACTACCTCTGCCCTACCTGCAGGGCAAACAAACAACACTGTCTCCGAATCCCAAGGCAGTTGGGAGAAGAACAGAATGTTCCATTGACTTTCAAGACAGAAGGTCAAGGAACAGCCTTTCCTTGGGTTGCCTCGACCTGGGCTGTCTTCACTTGCTGTGCAGTTTTAGACGATTTAGTATCACTTTCCACTGTTCCGACTGAAAGGCCGACGGCTTCCAACACGGCGGCCTTCCAGCTGGTTGGAAAGGCGTTCTGAGGCTCTCTTAAATCAACTGGGCTTAACTTTCAGCCAAAAGGAAGGTTTTCGAAAATAAGCTGATTTCAGTCCCTCCTTACTGGCCTTGTGCACCAGGATTCCAGCTTCATTCAGACACAGGGTTTCCCTTTCAAAGAAGAAGTACAAAAGGGGTACAGGCAAGGGGGTTGCTCTGATCCCACCCCCAGCTGGCCCCTCCCCCTGGATGGTGATGTTAGCACAGATCCCATACGTTAAGACCTCAGTCTTCTACAAAATTGCCCCCATTTCAGAAAGCCCGCCATAGGTTCAAGGGGGTCCCCAGGTCACTTGCACTTCTGACTGACTAGTGACAAATGTAGGCGTTCCCGTGACCCCTCGGGTCGATAATTCTCCAGAATGACTCACGACTCAGGAAAGTGCTCTACTATGTTTACAGTTTTATTACAAAGGATGCAACTCAGGAAGAGCCAAAGGAGGGGATGTATAGCTTGAGGTCTCTGGGGGTACCCTGAATGCAGAGCTTCCGTGCTCCTCCACGTGTGGAGTCAGCGCCTGTCACCTTCTGGGCACGTCAGTGTGGCCCCCACGGAGAAGCTCCACTGAGCCTCGGCGCCCAGAGGTTTTATCCAGGTTTCATCACGTAGGCACAATTGATCAAATCAGTGGCCACGTGATTAAAAGCAATCTCCAGCCCCCATCCCCTGCCCAGACGCCAGGCTGGCTCAAAGTCCCAACCCTCTGATTTCATGGTTGGTTTCTCTGGTGACCAGCCCCCAGCCCTGAAGTCACCTTGGAGACACCAAGTGTCACCTCATGAACATAAACTCAAGTGTGATCCCACGGGCTCGTGAATAACAGAAGCACTGTTATCACTGGGGAGATCCCAAGGGCTTAAGTCTCCCCAAATTCTTTACTACACAACAGAGAGCTCCTTGGAAATGCCTAGAAAGGCAGCTCTGAGGTCCTGGCTCACCAGAGAAGAGCCAGCCCTGGCTGGCATGGGGACAGAGGGCCAGCACCTCCTCCGCTAGCTAGATGTCATCCTCTGAGCATCAGTGGTGTCATCTGCAAATGTGGCTTAGTTATTTCTGTCTACCCCAGAGTTATCACGAGGAGGGCTTCAGATGGTGGATAGAAAAATGCCTGGCATGTGGAGGAACCAGCGAGCATTCAATGCACATGTTTCTCCCTCACCCGGGCAATGATTCCACATGATTGAAGTGCAGGAAAGGAGACCCACAATGTACAGGAAGATGGAGGTCCCCAGAGCCAGGGATCTTACAAAGGGATGCATTTACGCCTTTACCCGCCAGCCAACCTGACTGCTTGCCAACTCTTGACTCACAAAGCCAACAGACGTGTGCACCTGGGTCAGAGTTCTCAGACTGAGAACAGAACACTAAAAGGATATTTCCGTCTAGACCGACCTCAGAGGAATCAACAGGTCCACAGAAGCAAATACTGAAGCCGGTATTTTACCCAAACGTCTGAGATGCAACAGGTTCCTGGTAAACAGTAGTGCTAGAATTTAATCTTTTTTTTTTTTTAAAGAAGATGCTGGGGGTAGGAGTTTATTAATTAATTAATTTATTTCGGCTGCATTGGGTCTTCATTTCTGTGCGAGGGCTTTCTCTAGTTGTGGCAAGCGGGAGCCACTCTTCATCGCGGTGCACGGGCCTCTCACTATCGCGGCCTCTCCCGTTGCGGAGCGCAGGCTCAGTAGTTGTGGCTCACGTGCCTAGCCGCTCCGCGGCATGTGGGATCTTCCCAGACCAGGGCTTGAACCCGTGTCCCCTGCATCAGCAGGCAGACTCTCAACCACTGCGCCACCAGGGAAGCCCTCTAGAATTTAGATCTTTGAATCCTGGGAGAGCAAAAGAATATGACTTATTTACAAGTCCTCTGCGGACTTGTAACGAGTTCCGTTCCGAGAGCATGTTCATAAGTTCAATTTGTCCGTAGGTCCAACAGTGTTAGCCTAGGTACCCAACTAACACAGTCGGCGATATACTGCTGCTTTTACACTTAATCTGGATATCCTGGGCTTGAAATAAAGATACTGTACTACGGTACTCTCTACAGTACCGTACAGTAAAGTACACAAAAGCACAACTACTTGAAGAGGATGCGCGCACATGACAATGTACGCCAGACACATGAACTAACTTACGCGATTGGACGTGTGAATGCACGTTAGCATCTTCGAAAGTTCGCACCTTACTGTATTTATTTATTTGTTTGTTTGTTTTCTTTTGGTCATGCCACGAGGCTTGGGGGAATCTTAGTGCCCTGACTAGGGGTTGCACCCAGGCCCACGGCAGTGAAAGTGTCGAGTCCCAACCACTGGACGGCCAGGGAATTCCCCAAGTATGACTTTTTAATAAGACATTTTATTACCATGTATACGCACACACACACACACAGATACATTTACAGAATCCAGATCCACCCTGCTGCCCTTTCCGTCTCTGCCCTCCGCCACAGCAGGGCAGCAGGATCCACACTTCTTCGTCTGGTCTCAAGATCAGAGCTCAGAGACAATCCCCATGGAGCCTCACCAAACACCATTCCAACTTCATCCTCAGCTAGTTGCTTGCAGTAGTTTTGAAAGCGGAGGATCATTTCTTCACACTTATTTTATCACTAATTTTGGTCTTTGGATGCTTCAAGTATTTAGAATTTAAGATAAATTATCTTCTGTAGAATAAGACCCAGTGGTTAAGTCTGATGATTAGAAACATATCCCTGTTCTTTGCAAAGACAGCCACTCAATATTTTGGTGTGTCTTCTCCCAGGCTTTTTGGGGATGCATTTCTTTGTTCCAAATAACATTTATTTTCTTATCATAAAATGAATACATACTCTTTGTGGAAAACAGAAAAAAAAATCAGAAAAAAAATGTCAACCACCCAGAAATCACTGCTGTCAACTTTTTGTGATCTAGTTCTGGGTCTTCCTTATACAGGTAACATTCAATGATGACCATTTTTCCATGTCATTAAAAATTATAGTAAAACATGTGGCTATGGGCAAGGGAATGGAAAGACCGGTGACGGGGGGTCAGGAGATGGGACCATTGCTTCTGTGCCAAGGTCCTCCTACCTCTCGGCTGCAGGCTGGCCACATTCTTTCTTTCTTTGAGCTTGTGTATCTGTAATACCATCACGATTTTCACACTCAGCCTAAGATACGAAAGAGGCAGACAAACGCTGCTCTGTGCCTGGTGGCTACTGGAAAAATGGGCAAGAAATGAGGCACACTCATTAAAGGTGGAGTCACAGGAGCAGGGGCTCTGGCACTGAGACCCAGTGAAGCTCTCCAGCTGCTACAGCAGCTCAGTCCCTGAGCTCCCCAGGAGGCAGACAAGCCGGATCAGAAGATAAAGGAACGTACACTACAGGCTGCTGAGGACGAGATGGGTAATCCGTGCCTCTCCACTTACCCCAGGTCCTACAACACGCAAGGCTGGAAAATGCTCACCAAGGTTCCAGGGTACCTTGATAATCTTTCCGAACCTCCGCTCACTCCTGCAGGCCACGTGCGCATATGCAAAACCGCAGCGGAAACCTCATTGGCTGCTGGCAGCGTCCGCAGGAAAGGCTAGGGATACGCTGAGGGCCAAGGACCCCGTTATCTCAGCGGCTGGAAAGAGTCACCTGCAGTCCCGCCCGCGCTGCCTGCCCTCTTGTCACTGTCATGGGCACCACCCTACACATGCTTCCACAGGCGCTGGCAGGACAGGGGTCTGCGCCCCCGGAGGTGGCTGAGGTAGAGGAATGGGGGTGTGGGGAGCCGGCGGCCGAGGTTTCGGGGGAGAGCAGACCGGCTGAGGGGCCTACAGTCTAGGTCACTCAGGGCAGCGTGTTGGATTCCCCTGGAGCCTCCGTATCACCCTCTGGCCGGAGCTTGGACCAGAGGCGGCTGACAAGCGAGACCCAGGGGAGCGTGGCCTGGGGGTGTGGAACTTTGGAACGGGGTGGGGGGCTTTTATGATGGAGACACTTTGAGATGGCCTGAACCACGGCCAAACTTTAACATGCTGGTGCAGAGGCGGTGCCCGGCCACACCTCCCCCACGTTCCCGTGCCTTCCTGTGCATTTCAGCATTGCCGTCTCCCACCCAGTCCCTTCCCGCTGCCCCCCTCCATGACATCCACGCCACCTGCTGCTTTCTTTACTTGGAATCACGCACAGTGTCTGCACGTTAACCCCGCAGTTGTCCAACAGCTGCCTGAGTGGCCCTTGGTCCAACATACTAACCCGCAGGGGCTATTGGTTCAGTGCCCGGCTTGGCTTCCTTGCACTTCTCCCCGGACAGCGGGACAGACAAGCAGAGAGAGGCCTCGGGACTTCCAGAACTAGCCCCCCAGAGAGTCAAGGACAGTGTTTATTGAGTACTTACTACCGGTGTGTCCAAAAAGAACATAATAAGTTCTTGTTTTAAGGACCTGTCTTAAGGACCCCACAGTCCAGATGGGAAGAAAGAAAAGCACGCAATAATTCCTGGAGACAGTGAGACGTGTTGTGAGAGCAGAGGCCCGGGGTGTCAAGGAGGGACAGAGCTGCCAGCGTCAGTGAAAACAAGGCGAGCGGAGTCTTGTACGCTGCCGGTGGCACCAGGCAAGCAGTGCACGTTAATACTCTGGACGTCAGGGAAGGGCTCTAAGGATACAAGCGAAGGTCGGGACGGGTAGGTGTCTTTCAGAAGATGCAGGGGTGGTGGAGGAAGGTATAGGAATTGGTGTGAGACGGCAAAGTGGACCCCGCGGCTGGGGGCAGGAAACAGACAAGTCTGGCCAGAGAAGGGAGGGGATTGACAAGAGCAAAAACTCAGGGCTACGACCCCCGATGAAGGAACCTGGGCTTGGTCCCGAGGACCAGAACTGAAGGGAAACTGCAGGTAAAGTAGGGGGTGTGCTTTGGGAGAGCGTTTAGAAGGCAGAGTAAGTCAGTGGTCCCCAGTCTAGAAGCCATCCCTTTGGGAGTAAGGAAACCCCAAGTACAATGAGAACAGGCTGGTCTTTGGGAGTTGAGGATCCAAAGGCAGGGTCTGTTGCACCGCGATGGCAAGAGAAAAATTCCTGATCCTCTGCTGCCATCTCTAGCTCCCGAGGTCGATGAGAGAAAAGAAGGTGAAGTGCACGTGCAGAACGTTCAGCCATCAGATACAATTTCTAAAATTTGACCGCCACTTTTCTCCCTCCCTGCACACTCCCCTCATCCCACATTCGGAGAGCTCCCCGGGGGTACAGCCAGCCCGGAGGGCGTTCAATAGTGGCTTCTCAGGGGGCAAAACTGAAACGTCTCAGCCCCTACATGCTGAGCTGCTACTGCCACCCCGTGGTGGAATCAGGAATTACACCCACTCCTCCTACCCGGTTAAGAGCCCCCAAGCCCACCTCCACCTCTACCTCTGCCCTCTGGCTGATGGAAAAAGAACAGGTGGACCCAACGCATAGGAAATGTTTCCCTGTCGGAAAGTGTAATGGAAAGGTTGAACGTTAGGTAAAAAATAGTATCTTGGGAGAGGGGGGTCTTAGTTCAAATGCGCCTGGGAATTCTAAATTTTATGAAATGAAACTTATTTAATGTAAAATAGATGACCAACAAGGACCTACTGTATAGCACAGGGAATTATACTCAATATTTTGTAATAACTTATAAGGGAAAAGAATCTGAAAAAGAGTATATATATCAATCACTTTGCTGTCCACCTGAAACTAACACAACATTGTAAATCAACTATACTTGAATTAAAAAAAAAAGAAGTAAAAAAATAACTTATTTAGAGAAACATCTCTCTCGCTGATACTGTGATTTCCCTTCATCGGAACCAGAGACACTGTCTTTGTTTTTTTACTAAATACAAAGAGCAGAGCTTCCCTGGGCTGCCTGGGTTGGGGAGGCGGGTGTGGGGTGGCAGTAGCCCCACTGCTGACCACACCTGTGTACAGTCTGGATAGAGCCATCCAGTCCAGCGGACTGGGACAGCTCTCAGCCTCTCTGTTTGCCCCGTCCCCGGAGTGATCCAATCCAGTATTTCCTAGAGTGTCCTCGTGTATTTATCATTTCCCTTCTCTTTATACAGCTGTGGCTCTGTTTTTTGAAGGCATAAACAGGACGCCCTCGGTCAGTGCCTCCATGGAACGGGGTGTGAGCAGATTTGCAAGGAACCACGAGTTGCAACAGGATGAGGATGAATTCTGGAAACACAGCTATGAGTTCAAGTTGCACCCCAGAGGTGCAGGTGACTCTGAGTGAGTTATTTAACCTCCTGTGAGCCTCTGTTTCCTCATCTGTAAAATGGGGCTGCTCTCTATCTAGCAGACGGGTTGTAAGGATCAAAGGAGGTGTGTTTTCTCTCTAGTGCACTCACTCCAGACCATTTGACAAGGTCCTCTTCCCCTTATTCCCTGGACTGTTTAAACTAATGGGCTGTGACCCCTATAGTCATGTCCAGGTAATCTTTTCCAACACGGATGTAAGAGAAGTCTGTACAGCCGGAAGTATGTGGCAACCCTGCCCTCCCAAAGGAAAGGACAGGTACAGGTCGTGGTGACAATCACAGGTCATGGTGATGACCGTGGGTGCCCTAGAGGAAGCCCATGGATAAGGAAATTAAGGAATTTGAAGAGCAGAAGGTAAGAGAGATTAAGGCAAGTGCCCAAGGTTCCCTACCTGGTCTTACGGAGCGAGGTGGGGTGCTCAGCCAGGGTGGGGGCAGGGCTCACGCATCCGCCAGTTCACTGGGCTGCCTCCCTGGGGACAGCAGATGAGGGGAGAGGGCTACAGACTCAGAGGGAGGAGGGTCTTTTGACCCTGGACGTGCAGAGCGAGCTGGATCTGTGGGTGAGAGGCAGGTGGGGTTTCAGGTGAGGTGTCGCAGCAAAGGCCAGGGAGAGGAGATGAGAGGGGGCAGAACAAGGTCATGGGCAGTCGGGGTGAGATGGGGGCTGCCGGACCCAGGGTGCTGGGGAAGGGAGACCGTGGATGGGGGGGAGTGGCACGAGGATGACTAGCTGTCCTGGGGCCATGCTGAGGGCAAGGAGACATCGTGTGCAAACGTCCAGGAGGTCAGGGAGTCGGAGCGCCTGTGCGTGGGCATCTCATACTCAGAGTTCATCTCTGATGGCCTTGTTCATTTCTCAAAACAGAAATGATTTACTTCTAGGTGAAAGGAAGGAGAAAGACAGAAAAGAAACATAATAGACTGTCCCAGACAGGACCCAGCACCTTCGGGGCAAAGGTCAGCCACCCCTTCCTTGCCCATTGACGGGTAACGATCGATCTATGATTCTTTGTCTTTATACCCTTCTCCGAGTTGTCTGGGCAACCAAGGAAACATTTTCCTGCCACTAAGAATGCCTCAGTATTATGTAACAACATAAATGGGAAAATAACTTGAAAAAAGAATAGATACGTGTATACGTATAAGTGAACCACTTTGCTGTACACCCGAAACTAACAGTACTGCGAATCAACCATACTCCAGTGTGAAATGAAAAGTTTTAAAAAAAAAAGAATTACTCAGACTGCAGCTGTTGTGGACTTTTTGGTCAGGAAGTTCAGTTTTATCACTCCGGAGAAGTTCTGTAAAGAGAGTCAGTGAGGTCCATGACTTAGAACCAGCGAAGTGGAGGCCTGTTTTTTTGGAATAAAACTGCTTTGAGGTGTGGAAGAAGGGAGCCCAGGGAGAAACGGTGGTCACACATCGCCCCCTGGTGTCCGCAGCGTTTATTGCATGTCAGCTACCTCTAAAGGCCGGGAAGGGCGGCAAGATGTCCAGGCTCATCTTACCTAACAAAACTCCTTCCTAGGTCTTAGGCGGGTCTCTCACTGCTGCGGTCTCTCCTGTTGCGGAGCACAGGATCCGGACGCGCAGGCTCACCGGCCATGGCTCACGAGCCCAGCCGCTCCGCGGGCATGTGGGATCTTCCCGGACCGGGGCACGAACCCGTGTCCCCTGCATCGGCAGGCGGACTCTCAACCACTGCGCCACCAGGGAAGTCCCTTCCTAGGTCTTTTGTGTTTCTTACAAGTGTTCATCCCAGCAGTCAATGATGAGAACCAGTTTCTGTGTTTACCACTTATTTGCACACTAGTTGGTTGCACAACCCCACCTGGGAGGCGGTCTGTGTGATAGTTAAAAAGCACGCACTTGTGTGAGTTAGCGTGAAGGAGTCAACCTTCAAACCATGTGGAATTAGTACCAAGCAAATGAAGTACCAATGAGAGGCAAAATTAAGGTGGATCAGAAATTGACAGCCTTGCAAAGGAAGTCAATCTTCAAAGAAGTGAATGGAGCAAAAGTGCAGAGGGACGCACCAGTGAGACACTGCATGGAGAGAGGCTGAGAGAAGATACAGAGAAATACCAGATGACTTTCTCTTTTCCACTGGACGTGGAGTTACTTCTTACATGCAGGTTCCATAAGTTTTCCTATATGTTGGCTGCTGCCTGTCTAGGAGACAGCAAATCAGGGCTTGTTAAAGGGCCCCTCAAAGATCCTTCGCGTTAGAATCCCTTGGGCTGCTGCTCGAACAGAAAAATTCCTGGGCACTGGCCCATCCAAACTGCTGGCCGCTAGGGATCGACATTTTTGAGAGGCTCCCCCAATGATTTAGGGGTCCAGACTCTCCAGTGCAGAGCATGCATGGCTTTGGAGTACAAGATGATATGTTTTCCTATTTCTCGTGCTTCTTCTTTTGGATTACGTGTCTGGAACAGTGTGGAGGTGGTCATTACGGCCCGTAATTTGGGAGGTGACCATGACTCACTTGCCTGTGTCCTCACTCCTTCTTAGTGATTCCCTTCACCTGGAGTTTAAACTTGGCCATGTTCAATCACCTCCACCAACAGCAAGCATTCTCTCTTGCCCGTGGACTTGCAGGCACATGCAGTGAATTTCCCACAGTATCTGAGGAGGCATTGCTTACCTCCACTGGGACACCCAGCCATGTCCACCAACATCCCCATCCTGTACCCTGGAATGTTCCCTCACCCTGCCCTAACTTCCCCGCCCAGAGGAGCCAGAGGTAGGAATTTCTAGGTATCTAGTCCTCTCTCTGATTTCTCTCTCTCTCCTCCATAGAACCTCCTGCCATAAAAGCTTCTGTGTATGGAGGCAGAAGAGCAAGAGATAGGATAGTTCTATGAAGGGAAAGCTGATAGAAATCAAGGCATTTCATATTTAGAAATAGTAGCTCCACACTTAGGGTGTCCTGTATCTTGGATATTATATGTTAAGCTATTTACTCTGCAAATGTCTCCAAGTGCACCAGCTCATCTATGTCTTCCAACACCCTGAGAGATAGCTACTAGATCTCATTTTACAGATAAGGAGAGTGAACCTCAGAGAGGTTTAGGAACTTGCTCAAGGTCACACAGCAAGTAAGTAGTGGAAACAGTGTCAGAGCCCACAAAGACAGGAGAGAAAAACTCAGTGATCTGAGTCATGACACTGGAGTCCTATTCCACCCCTTTTGAAATCACTAACCATGTAGCTTAACGTAAATCTTTTACTTTTTCTGAACTTCACTTCCTTTCCATGAAAATGTGATGGTCGAGCTACGCAGACTTGATCATCTCTTTTCTGAATACTCTTTTACCCACTTGTCCTAGGTCAGGTTTCTCTGCTGGTCTTGTGGCTTACTGGTCAGTGACTCAGACCCACATCCTTGAGGGATCTGAGCCCTTAGTACCATGACATTCTCCAACCACGGCTGCTTCTCTGTTTCTTGCCAAATTCGGTCTGAGAGTAACGAGAGATGGCTGGATCACGTGGGGTCAACCCTTTCTTGCCCTCATTGCATAACAGCAACCGTACCTCCTTCTAAATGTCAGGGCCAATGAAACCTGCAAGTCAGGTGATTCCTTTCTGAACTGATGGACTCCTGACACAAGGAGCCTAAAGTTATCAGGCTTCAGACAGAGCTCAGCGTTGAATGGGGTCCTTCCAATGTTTCTTGTGATCCTTGTCTGGGAATCAGGATTTCTACTTATGTAGAGCCTCACGTTTTAGGAATGGAAAGCTCAGTTTCCCCAAGTGGACCTTTGGGAATAATGGTGAGCAAGACACTGCCTATTTCAATCTTGCTTCCTGGACTCTTTGTATTCTACTTGTCAGGGTAAGAACATAGTGTAGGATTTAGTGTGTACACTTCACATGGAGGGCGTGTCCCATTCTTACATGGCATCCTCTCCAAGGTGGCGCTAAGGCTGATCATTCCATTGCTCTCAGGCTGGCAGCTTCCGGTGGTGTGATATGCCTAGGATCATGGGTCCTGTGACATCCTGATACAGCTCCTTTGTCACGCTTGGTTTGAAGCAATGCTCTACGGAATCCCATGTTGGTGGGTCAAATACTCTGCAAGCCTTTGGATAGGAGCCTGCAAGCAAGAAAAACGAACCTGTACTCAGAATATCTGCGTATCCAATCAAGATGTCTTTCTACCCCTTCAAGGATGGAAACGGTCTCGTGTAATCACCTTGCAACCAAGTAGGCATTTGAGAAATGCTGCCATATTCCATGGCTCAGCACTGGTGTCTGTTGCTGGTACGTACGGCAGCAGCAGTAGCTAATCAGACTTGCTGGGTGGGAACCTGGCTGTGGGAGCCATGCATAAGCTCCTTCTGAATACACTGGTCATGAGCTCATTGCACCAGATGTGAGGTGGCCAGTGACAGAAGGTGGCCGTTGTTGAGTCTTATGGTCATTCTGTCTGTCTAGTTGTCTACAGGCTCTTTAGTGGGGGCTGCTTTCTGGCGGGTATTAAAATGTGATACAAAATCTTCATGTATGATGCCCACTCCATGGGCTGACACACATGCCTCTTCCACAGACTCCTTATTCCTGATCTGCTAATCTGTTTCCCCATGGCCATGACCGACAGTCAAACCATTCACTACTGCCCATGAGTCTGTCTATAGTCTCACCTCAGATCACTTTTCCTTCCACACAAAGTGAATGACCGCGTGCATTACCCAAGCTCTGCCCATCAGGAGGATCCACCTTCACCACTGGCTTTCAGGGTCATTATCTGAGTCTGGCCGTATTTCAGGATATAGTCCATTTTCACCTTGCACCCACATACTTAGCCAACCCTTCTGTGAACCAAACTTGGCCTGCCTCCTCTTCTGCCAATCATAACTGCTGAAGAGGAGATTCCAATACAGCAGTGATCATTGACATGGGGGTCTGGGCCATGCGCCCCTGCAATTACTTGCACCCTCTTCCCATCCCTGTTTGTTCCGGTCTTGGACATGCCACATCTAACGTAAGGTGAATTGTTGATGAGCCCACCTGACCTTACGGCCTCATGGATCTAACCCAGCTCACGATGGGCCGTTCTGGCTCCATAGTTGATCACGTGATGTCCTATCGTTCTGCCCTCTAAGATATCCCAGTAACAGGAGCTACTTTCCAAACAGTGTATAATTCTCTACTGCAGATGAGATGGCCTTGTGCCAGAACCGTCGCAGGGATGCATGCTGCGATTTTCCCATCAGGGCTTGCCAGAAACTCTACACCAGACCCCACTGAAGCCATAGGTGCTTTGAGGTCATATAGCCCACACGGAAAGACGGTTTTCACTGCAGCCTGAACGTGTTATGGAGTTCTGATCTGCTCACGGCCCTGCTCAAAGAACAATGTGATACTCTGAAGAACTGTTACATCAATGAGCCAGAGATGGCCTCTGTATGTGAGCCCCTAGATGGTTTATTCTTCGCAGCAAGCTGAGACTGATAAGCTCAAAACCCACTGGAGTCAAACTCAAAATTTCACACGTTCAATTGTATTAAACATAGCTCAAATAATTTTAGCCACTTAGAGCCTGCTTGCTTTGTATACCCTGCCAAAGTACACCCAACCTCTGATAGCACAGAGAAGCCTCAGGGCTATAAAAAAATCCCAAGCCTCGCTGTCCTTTGCTGTCTGACCCAGAGATTCCCTGCTGTCCTGCTGAGTGACATCACTTAGATCCATAAATCCCCTCCTGCCCATGAAACATATTTGAAAATGTTCCAGAATTGGTTGTTGTGATGGCTGACCAACTCTGAATATACAACAATTGAATTATGTAGTTTAAATAGGTGAAGTGTATGGTATATGAATTATATCGCAATAAAGATACAAAACTATAAAAAAAAAAAGGCAGGGTCAATTCTATGATTGAGTATCTACATAAATCTTTTTTTTTTTCTTTTTTTTTGCGGTACGCAGGCCTCTCACTGTTGTGGCCTCACCCGTTGCGGAGCACAGGCTCCGGACGCGCAGGCTCAGCGGCCATAGCTCACGGGCCCAGCCGCCTCTGCGGCATGTGGGATCTTCCCGGACCGGGGCACGAACCCGTGTCCCCTGCATCGGCAGGCGGACTCTCAACCACTGCACCACCAGGGAAGCCCTATGTAAATCTTATCTAGAGAGGGAAGAGCAGAACAAGGATAAAACTGTGCTTGATAAAGACGTAAGTGGTAAAGTCACTCATTTTTGTCAAGAGGGGGACTTGCAGTGTTTTGTCATTGACACAGCGATCTTGGCTTTGTCTGTGCTTAGACGAAAGTCTGGAGCAGCCTGGCTTTGTCTCACTTTATCAAGTTCTAAAACTGACCTTACCTGACACCGATGCTGGCTGACATTGGTGAGACTGCCGGGGACCCACCCACCGGGGGCATAATGCAGACCAGCTGTGAGTGCCCACAAGCCTCTACCAGCCCTTAAGTGCTGGACCAGTTCTTGGATGTCAGGGGCTGATTTTCTCCTTTCCCACACGGATGCTGGGGAGGTTATGGGGATGCTTTGGTGGGCTTGTGATCCCCTGAAATTATGTGCCACATTTCAGAGTGAGAGCATGAATTCTTACAGTGAGAAAATCCATAGAATTTATTGGATTCTTTAAAGTGGTCTGTAACCAGAAAAGATTAAAAAACACTGGCCCAGGTTAAAATGTGAAAAACAACAAATATGAAACCCTGATGCTCCAGACATTTTAGGGGCAGCTAGAGTAAGAGGCTAGAGGATGCCGTAGGGGCTAAGGAGCCCTGATGAGACAAAAAGGAAACCGACCAAGACGGATGAGTGCTTGAAGCCCCGGGCGGTGGCGGGCCGGGGGGGGGGGGGGGGGGGGGGGGGGGGGGGGGGGGGGGGGGGGGGGGCGGGGGGAAGCTTCAGATGCCGCCTATGTCTGTATCAGCAAGGACCACAGAGAAGTCGGGAGAGGTCAAAACCAGACCAAGTTAATTACACAGTTACGTCCTGGGGCTGAGCCATCAGTGTGGGCTACTATCCCAAGAGATACTTTTGTAAGAAAAATCGGTATTCATTTTCCCTGAATGGTTTAGTCATCGACCTGCACGAAATACCTTATGGTTTTCGGTTGCTCTGGGTCTGTGAATTTGAGGCGCCACGTTTCCTTCTCCAGAGGCAGGGTCAGGATACAAAGGTCATGGGTCTCTGTGAGTTACTGAGAAAGCCAGGCCGGCTGTGAGCCTCCTGGAGCTGGCTCTCCCAGAGCAGCTCCCTGACTCACCCCATCCATCCTTCAGTGAGCTATGGAGGGTGACAAGAAGTGGAAACTGTAAAACTTCCCAAATGAATGCTTCTGAAGCAGCCATCAGGGAAACAGGAAGTTGCACACCTCATAGGTCTGTGTCTCCAACTTATGGATGTGTTCCCTTCATTCAGCCAGGAAGAATTTGCTCACAGCTCTGCCCCACCTGGGAAAAAAAAAAAAAAAAAAAAAGCCAGAGATGGGTTTTCCTGAAATAGAGTGGTCTCTCCTCATCGACGACGTGGTTCCCAGCTTCTACCAGCCTCCACTTCACACGGGAAGAAGTAGAGGGGGAGAGGTTAGTTCTCCTTCTGACTGTATTGGGAATATTTCTCAACCAACTCAAGGACTCTGATTATGACCCACGATCAAGATTCCAAGTGAGAATCCATTACTTGCCATCCAATTTTGTTCCTCTTAAGCCCAGAATATTAGAAAGATTCTGTAGCTAATATTTACTGAATACTTACTGTTTACCAAATAAATACTCGACACACATCAGCTCATTTAATCCACACAACTCTATTCTATAAGTGTTATCATTATCATGATTCTGCAGATGAGAAAGTGAGGCTTGGAGAATTTAACTCTAAGTCCTACGATTACTTATTCCATACATACTGTATAGCTCTATTCCATAAGAATGTTATTATTATAAATATTCCCCCATTACTGATTCAATCAATAACAGTATGATTCCCATTTTATAGAAGAGAAGATGAGGCACAGAGCATGTTACTAACTTGCCCAAAGTCACACAGCTAAAGCTCTAAGGGGGATGCCACTGTCATATATGGGGATCTCTGCCTTTCCTCTCATGAGCAGCGTATTGTTGACTAGTACTCACCTTTCCGGCAAATGCCAGAGGCTCAGAAGAGCTCAGCTGGCTGTGATGGGGGTGCTCGGTCAGGCACATGTGGATGTGGCCTCGGTCTTTCACAGCAGGACCTCGGGCATCAGCAGTGGGCAGTGGTACCCACGTGGGGGTGGGAGGACAGCTCTCAGATCAGGGTGTCTGTGCAGCGCCTCCACTGGGGGCTGTTATCTTTTTCTCATTCTGCAGATCACATCCCTGCCTGAGTGGGATGAGGATGGTTACCATTCCAGTGAATTTTCTATTCTATCAGTTAAGCTGTTGAGTGTTTCAATTATGTAAACTTTCACTCAGCATCTAAGAGCTGTGTGAATAAACCTGCCAGACGCAATGATAATACTGAGAGTCAAAAAATACATATCGTAATGCCCAAATACCAGTGGACCCAGTCTTGGACCTGAAAGTCTTGTGAAATGAGTCCTGGAACTGAAGGGTCTGAGGTATCAGGATGTGTGCATAGATGCCCTGAACAGATAATCTATGCCCTCTATGCCCTTTGGAGATAGAGGACTTGGAAGAAAAAAAAATCTATATCTATATCTATCTATATCTATGTATACATATGTATGTATATATACACACATATTTTATATATAGGCTGATATAAAAAATATATATCTTGGGCTTCCCTGGTGGCACAGTGGTTGAGAGTCCGCCTGCTGAGGCAGGGGACACGGGTTCATGCCCGGGTCTGGGAGGATCCCACATGCCACGGAGCGGCTGGGCCCGTGAGCCATGGCCGCTGAGCCTGCGCGTCCAGAGCCTGTGCTCCGCAAAGGGAGAGGCCACAGCAGTGAGAGGCCCACGTACCGCAAAAAAAAAAAAAAAAATATATATATATATATATGTATACATGTGTATGTGTATATATACACACATTTTATATATAGGCTGATATAAAAATATATAAAGAAAGGAAAGTACCTCCCATATGAGCAGACCAGAACATGAAGATGTTTCCTGAGCACATCGGCGTTACAGAACTTCCATAACTCCTTGACCTTGCCAAATTGGCAAACACCAAGCATTATGAGCACTTATCCATGAAGTTGATTTTTTCTTAACTTTTTAATCTTATATCAGAATCTAGTTGATTAACAATGTTGTGTTAGTTTTAGGCATACAGCAAAGTGATTCAGTGATACACATACATGTATCCTTGTTCAAATCCTTTTCCCATTTAGGCTGTTACATAACATTGAGCAGAGTTCCCTGTGGTATACAGTAGGTCCTTGCTGGTTATCCATTTTAAATACAGCAGTGTGTACATGTCTTTGCAACGTACATGGCTATAGCATGGACTTCTGTAAGGCAATCTGGAGTGGCGGATGGGATGCGGCGGCAGAATATTTCGATGGCAAAATGTAGGTAGAGAGAAAAGAGAGGATTCTCCATGAATCTGAGTCCCTGGTTTGAAATGGAGACCTAATTAAATATCACATTAGCTATACATCAGAGCAAATATGATACTATATCTATCATGAGGCTTCTATTTCTTCCCCAATACACTTACTTTAAAGAAGTATTAGCCCAAAATGTGATGTTTAATTGAAATGTACTCACGTTTAATTTGCCTGTCACCAATTATATTTTCCTTAAAAATTAAGGCTTGAGAATGTGTGGTTATAATCTTCAGATATATTAGAGAGCTGTACTGAAAACTCTCTGGAGTGGTGTAAGCAGATAGGTTAGGGCATTCCCGGAGAAAGGGAACCAAGCATGGCTTTCTTGACATAAGAGAAGCCATTTTGGCCTAAGACGTTTTGTGATCTAAACCTGGCCACAGTACTTAAACCTGGCCACAGTACTTGCCCTGGAGCAGTTCTCAGTAATTAACAATCTTAAGGGAACAAAGGAATGCAGGAACAGAAAAAAAGGCGGTCAAACAATAGTGCAGAGATAAAGCAGATTTCTAGTTCCCCCTCAAGGGATACACATAATAATATATCTTGGAGTTCTGCAGGAACTAAGACCCCCACCCAAGTGGAGGACGGAAGGATGGTGTTGACCCTCCAGACTTCAAGCCACTAAGGCTTGGACTCTCTCGACCTTTGCCCCAATTCTATGCTGAATTCTCCTCTGCTCAAACCCCTTCATGAATATGCATGTGACCTTAGCTTAAAATTTCCCCAATTTTGCTGTTCGGGTAGACACTGCTTTGGGGAAAAAACCCAGCGTCCTCCTTACTTGCTGCAAGTAATGCATCCTTCCTTCTCCAGCACTTTGGTTTGGCTGTGTCTATGGGCTCGACACCCACCAAGAGGTGAACCCAGTTTCTGGGTAACAATGGTACATCCCTCGGCTGATGTACAAAGTGAGAGGGGTGAGCTATCTGCACACCTGAACTTCATGGACAGCAAAGGATGACACGTCCTCAAACACGCCAAAAACTGATGGGTAAGCAACCCCTTGACAGCCAAATAATTTTGCTTGAATAGTGTAAATTTGGCTTCCTGTTATTTTGCATATCGTGGGAAGGGGGAAAGTGACTTTTCATGGTGGGAGCAGACGGCATAGTCAGGATGATGTGCGGTGACACACCGGGTGACGCCGAATCAGGCTTTGCTTTTGCAAGGCCAGGTGGAGGGACGTCTCTGGAATGGAGTGCGAAATAGTACAAGTGAGAAAGTGGAGCAGATAGGATATGCAGGTCCAAAGTCCAAGATCAGAGATGCGCACGCACTCTCTAAGGAAGGGCAGAGAAAGTCAGATGCAGAAAGCCAGCAGCCCAGGGACTGTTAGCAGAGCCTAAGAGCACGGGCTGGAGAGAGAACAAAGAGTTAGGATTCTTGAAAGAGGAATAGAATGAGGTTATGGAGGGAGGTGCCTGGAGGGCAGGTAGTTCTGATGAGAAACCACAAGAATTATTCACAGAACCCAAGAAGTGAAGGATCTGCGTCCTTGACCGTCTAATTGCAGGCCAGTGGCAAAAACTGACTCCGGCTGGAGGATGCAGGTAACCTATAAGAGCAGAGGAGGGAACTTTCAGGTTACAGAAGGGAGTGGAGACAAGGGAAGATCAGAAAGGGACGTTTGGCAATAAAAATCTTTCCCAGACAATCGAGAAAGTTCAAACTATCCAGGGTTTCCTGTTGGCTTCAATCTGCACATGGTGGCACCCTTGAGTTTTGCACTTGGATCAGAGAGTGTTCTGGACTGAAATGACCCAGGTGATGGAAAGACAGGGAGCCTATACAGGCCACAGTGGCTTGATCTTTGACTCCCTTCATCAGCAGGGCGGGGCTCTCAGCTTCAGGTACTTGAGTTCAGCCTTTCCACTACGAATCCAAAATGGCTGGGGCTGGGGGGACACCAAGGCACGTGGAAGGAGGGAGGGACGAGATTAGTGAGATGAATAAAAGATCTAATGCGGAGAAAAATCACCCTGACTGCAGTGGCGAACTTAGAGTCTGAGAACGTGGCCACTCTGAGACGACCCTGTGTGCCTGTCTAACCCTTCGATCTATGAAAAACCCACCTTTATTTAGTGAGTTTGCTACACGAGCTTCTCAGTGTCATCAACAGAGCAGTTGTTTCCCTTTAAGCTCACCGTCTATCAGGACATGTTTGAGGAGTTTAGGTCACAGCGCCTAAACACGGAGCTCATTGCCTGAGCCTAACAGCCCTGACGCTCTAATAACAACACCACTAACGTCACTCTACTACTACTACTAATAACCTCACAACAGCAAACACCTATAGAGCCCTTGTTACTTGCTGGGCACTACTCTGTGCACTTTGAATGTACTATTACCTTATGAATCCTGCAGAAACCTTAGGAGGTTTCTGTAAGAAACCTTAAGGAAACTTCTGTAAGTAACCTTAGAAGGTTTCTCATTTTCAGTAAAATGAGAAAAAGTCCTCATTTTACTGTTGAAGAAACTGAGGTTCAGAGAGGTTAAGAGACTTGCCCAAGGCCACAAAGCTTAGACTATTTGCTGGAGTTAGAATTTGAGACTAAGCAGTCTGGCCCCAGAGTATGTGCTCTTAGCCCAGTACATGATCTGAGTATAGACAGGTGTGATCAAGCCCACCTGGTAGAATGGAATATGTTCCTGGACAGCAGTGGACGCTGTACTCTACCCCCAAGAAGCCAGCTTGCAATGTACCTCAGAGGCCTTTATTTCTCTTAATTTCAAATTCCTCAAATAGCGATAATAATACCCCTCTCGCCTACGTCGTCAGGTTTTGGGTTATAGCACGTGAAATCAGTTTAGGGAAGGGCTTGGTAAATTGTGAAGGAGTATGAGGTTGCAAGTGGTTGTTATGGCTCCATGGAAACTTCTTATCACAGCACAGTGAATGGCCAGCCTAGCGTAAGACCGTACGATCACTGTCACTCACAAAGGGCAGCATATTCATTGTTCTATGTCACTGGGAAAGTAAAAACAGGAAGCATCCCAGCTTCTGGAGTGATGGGCTTGAGTCAGAAGACATTACCCTGACCCATTATGATAACTTAATTATGTTCTCTTTGGGAAAGACCATAAAAGGCTAATGTACTCCGGGTAGTGATGACATTAAGGGGCACTGGTGAATATCCATCATCTTTGGGGTTCTTACACTACATTCCTTGCACTATCTCTCAGGAAGATTTCCAAAGAGCACAAAGAATCTTGCTCTCTGACTTGTTGAATCTTACTCCAAAAGTAGGCATGGTCCTAGATAGAAACTTTCTTCTTCAAAAAACTAATGTGAGTGCCTCAGAACTCAAGGCCACAAGTTTAATTTCAATTCACATCTGGGTGATGAAATCTTCTACTAATGACTGTTCAAAGGCTGAAGAGGAAGACATTGGTCAAGTTGGGAAGCTCCCGGGAGACACATCAGCCTCAAATCACAACCACAGCAGACACCATCTAACGGTCTTGATGACTCTTCAGTAGACACATGGAAGATGTACATCATAGAGAGTAAATTCGAGTGAAAAATAGGAGAAAACACATGTTCAGAAGAAGAAATATCCTGAGGAACATTCGTTTAAAACTATGTCATTTAAAAGTTCAAGTATTGCTGATAAAAAACACATATTCTATGTTTGTTGGATAGAATGCTCCATATTAGATCGATTAGGGCTACCAGATCTCCAAGACCCATTAATTCATTTAGTAATTTTTCATTTAAAAGATAATGATCACAATAAATTGATATTAACAACAAAATAAAACAAAGAAAAAATAATAAACACAAAACTTTTAAAGATAAATATTTAAGAAAATATGTGATCACTCTTATTTGTTAAATTTTATTCTGTATCTCTACCCTTGCTTTTCTTCTTTCAGAAGCATATTCCCTGGAAGTTCTTTTGAGGAACTCTTTGGATGGTAAACTTCCACAATCTTTACAAGTTTGAAAATGCCATCATTTTCCTCCCACTCTTCAATAATAGTTTAGCTGGGTATAAGCTCCAAGCTTAATGGTTATTTTTCCTCTACTCTTGGAAGACATCTTTGAGAAGGCTGCTGTCTAATTTTCATTCCTTTCTAGGAACTATTTTATCATTTATTTTATCAGTCTCAAAGGCTTTAAGATTTTCTCGTTATCTGATTTTATTTCCTTTATCTGTTTTATTTTGTATGTTATAATGATATTGATACTTCTGGGTGTGAGACCATCTTTATTCTTGGTATTTGGTATCTATGTTCAATCTCAAGACTTTCTTATTCCTCATTTCTGTAAAATTCTTTTCTAATGTTGCTTCTTTCCTACCATTCCTTTCATTCTTTTTCGTGGAACTCCTTTCAGACATAAGCTGAGTATTTAAATGATCCTCCATGTCTCTGAACTGGACTTTCTTTCTTGCTCTGTTTTTTAAATCTTTGTGTCTTTCTGTGATGTGTTCTAGTCTTAATCCTGTTAGATACAGAGGGCAATGCTCTTGTCCCCCTATATGGCATTAGCAACCTAAGATTGTGATGTTTTTCATGTGAAAATAAAGCACATATGTCTGTTGAACAACTAAAGTTGTAAACTGAAGACTGAAACTCTTATTTAAGCAAGTATCGCACTGCCTTATGGGCTCCAGTAACCCTTTAGCATGCCATGAAGGAGCCATTCCAATCTGACCTAAGGCCTCCAGACACACCTCCTGCAACTTGCACACGCTTTCCCTTTTTAACTGTGTAGACACAACGTTCCTTCATGACTTCAAGTCTTTGTATATGCTATTTCCTTCTCCTGGGATGCCTGAACACCTTTTGAGACCCACTTCAAAACCAACATTTCTGTGAGATCATTCCCAAGTTCACCAGAATCAGCACTTTTCTCCTTGCTCCACAAAGTCTATAAAATCACAACATACTGTAATTTTCTACTTACAAGTCTATTTCTCTAAGGAGACTTTAAGAGCTATTTGAGGGCAAAAAATAACAGTCTCTGTATATCCAGCAGATCATTGCCTGTCAAAGTTGTCATGAAATGTTTTTTGGATAAGTTTTCAATGACAAAGAGAATTCATTATGGTTTAAAATGAATCTCCTTCTTCTTCTAAATTTTCCTCTGGACCACCCTCCACTGACAGTTGGAGCTGCTTTTGATTTGGTAGTGTTCATTTTTTTTTCTCCCAGGAGGTTGCAATCACATCCTGCACAGAGGAACCAGCAAACCCAGCTCTGTCCTCTCATTATATGGACTCTGACGCTCTTTTGCAAACGCTTGAGTTCAGCAAGTTCCCAGTCATATTCAGCAATGACACTTCCCCTGTTGCATTTTGAAGCCAACACGAGAAAGACAATCTGTTTGGTTTTGATTGGTTAACACTCAACTGGTCAAAAATGTGTTTTGTAACACATAGTTCATGTCCAAGAGGTCTTGCGAGATTTCCAAAGCTTTTCCCACACCATTTTTCTTCTCACTCTCAAAAAAAGAAACGCTGTTTTGCCAAAAACAGATTACCTCAATTCTCAAAAAGGACTGCTCTTGACTAGGAATCTTCAACCCACGAGAGTTCATTCGGGGCCTCATCTCGGCCAAAACTCACATCCATGTTGCCTGTTGCATATCTAATTGGCCTCCGGCTCAAGAAGCCAAGCTGAGTAGCATCATCACCTCTGCATCCATCCCTCAAGGCTGCCGGCCCTGAGTCAGCGTGGACTGGAGATAAACAGGACACTGAGTGGGAAAGTGGACCCGGGAAACGCCTGAGGATCTACATACTGGAAATGTTCTCTGATGGCCAGCTGTGGTCACAAGCACTATTGGCCACAGGGCAGCCTAAGATTCTTTTCTTTTTTAAGCCAAATGAGGACTGGTTGGACTTCACCTCAAATTGTATCTTGTCACCAGGTAGAACTGGCCTGGAGGAAAAGACAAGCAAAATTCCAGAATAAAGAACTCCCTGTTTATTCACAACAGGAGCAACTTCACATAAAACCTGAGGTTCTCAATCATTAAAATGCCTTTAAAATGGTTTTGTAGAAAGGAAACAAGAATTAATGTAAAATTGTGTCAAAGCAAAAAAAAAGTGCAGGGGAGGAATATATTAGGAGGTTGGTATTAACATAAACACACTACTATATATAAAATAGGTCATCAGCAAGGACCTATTGCATAACACAGGGAACTCTACTCAATACTCTGTAATGTTACAGTGTAATATTCTGAGAAAAGAATCTGAAAAAGAATAGATATATGAATATGTATAACTGAATCACTTAGCTGTGCACCTGAAACTAACACAACATTGTAAATCAACTATACTCCAATATAAAATAAAAATTTTTAAAAATTGCTGTGGAGAAAAAGAAAGAAAGAAAGAGTTGGAAATGTATATAACCTGTAGAAGTCAAAAAAGTGACTAAGTTATATTAGTTAGTCATAGTTGAACTGTTATAAACAGGATGCTGAATGATGTTTTTCTCAAGGAAGGTCAAACTGAGAGACATAGAGTATCTTTCTCACCACGCTAGCCTCATTGACAACTGCCAGAGATATGTCTTTTCCGGAACAATACAAGAGCCTCCCAGAATCTGACCTCTGCCTCCCCAGTGCCATCATACCTACTACTTACTGTCAGAGAACTTTATCTGAAGCGCATATCTGGTCATTCCAGTCTGCTACTAAAACCCTGCTTAAAATATCTTACCTTGACCTCTAGAGTCCACCATGACCCACTATATCTCACACAGCTCCCCACATGCAGCCAGCCTACAGTCTGGCCAAAGCAGGCTAAGGGACATAGGTTATACACACGATTATTAATAAATCTAGTGAGTGTTACTAAAGAAATAAAGGAAGGAATACAAATATATTTAAAAAACAGACACTAAAAAATAAAGTATGTGTATAGTACTAGAAATGAAAAGTATGGTCATTGAACTGAAGCCCTTAATAGACAGTTGAAATGGTAGAGATTGTAGAGAGAATGAGTGAATTGAAGGACAGAGCAGGAAAAATCACCGATGAAGTGGCACAAAAAGATGAAGAAATAAGATGTTAAGAGTTATGGAAAAGAGAGGATTCAACATTTCTTTAGTAGCAATTCTCAAAAGAAATAAACTAGAGAGTGAGATAGGAGCAAATTTGAAGAGGCTATGATTGATAATTTCCCAGGATTGAAGGAATACATAAATCTAGGATTGAAGAGCCACGGCTTGAAGAAGTAAACCCAAAGTTGAAAAAAAATATATCCGCACATCCACACATTATATCAAAACTTTAGAATTACCAAAGAGAAAAATTCTAATAACAATCAGAAGGAAAAGACAGATTCTTTTGAAAGGAACAAAAATTAGACCAGCAGAAGGGTTCTCAACAGCAAAATGAGACAAATTAATGAGAAAATATCTTCAAAGCGTGGAGGCAAAAAACCCGTCATTTTAGAATTCTACACACCACGATATTATAATTTAACAGTGAAGGTGAAATAGAGACATTTTTGGACAAAGCCTGGGAGAATTTACTACTCACAGGTCTATTATTGGCTGTAGTTCAGTAAGAAGTGAATTTAATCCAAAGGAAGGAGCGGTATGTGGAGATGAACTTGAATGCTATCTTGGAGGCAAAATTGACTTTACGTAACTCCCAGACCAGGGCTCCTGATAAAGTGGAGAGAAGCAAAATACGCTCTTGGGAGAGTTTATTACAAGTGCTGCTTTCAATTTCTACTGTCATTTCAACATTTTCTCAATGTTGATGAGAACTAAGGGTATATTTATTTAGCCCTTAGTTCACTGGGTTACTGATTTCTAGCAGCTGGGTGCCTCCAATAAGGTTTGGGAATTTAACTAAACAGTTATTTTGTGTCAGGGTAAAAGTTGGAGTCACTCCAATTAAATTCTGGAAACATCTTAGCAGAATCTATTCATGGCAAAAACACTGGTTCTTCATTTTCATTTCTGTGTTCTAAATTTACAATCTACTTGTAAGTTTTGTAAGGATTCCTGTAGGGACCATTTTTATCATTAACAGGATGTAGAAAGAGCACGACACAGAATAAGCAAGGGTATTTCCAGTCTCTCCATATTGGCATTATGAACTTGTACAAGTTACATACCTTCTACGAACTATAATTTTCCTCATCTGTAGTATGGAGATAATAATCATTTCCTCTCTGAGTTATTATGACAATTAAGGAGACTATTGTATGTGCACTCCTCCCAGCTACATGTCATATCAGAAAGTCCAGCACTGGTGCCCAGGAAAACTGTTCCCTGGGACCCAGGAGTGTAGGAGTGTAGGCCTCACCTCGCCTTGACTCTTGTGTGAGTGCACGGCTGACAGTAATCCCCCCAGCACCATGCCCACCCCATCCACCTCTTTAGAAATCTGAGATTTCAGGTCATGGGAACTGTGTCCAAAGCCACTTCCTTTGACTCTGTGGAATCTATATCAGTTGTGGTCACTGAGTGTACAAGAAGGGGGTCCTCATCTGGGATGAGTGTTGTCAGACAATTTCTGGTCATGGGCATCACGCATCCTAACCTACCGAGTTTCCCCAAAAATGTATCATAGACGTGTGGCTTTCCTTCTCTTTCAGGTCAGTTTCCCCCATAGCGTCTGTGACTCATACGAGTAACACACGTTCTTCTCGTGGGAACTGATGTTTATTCACAGTCCTGAGCAACACTCTGCCTAACCCAATGGTGTAAGGATTTTAGCTTTCTGAACAGAAGCAACTTACATAACTAATGTAGTTTAGGAGAAAGAAATTCTCAGCATCCTCTGGTGGTACCATACCCTGTACTATGGAAAAATGACTTGGAATTGACTATTTGGGTCCAGTGACAGATATATGAATGGGGCTTGAGTGGTCCCTTTGCCTCTCTTCCCAGCTTAGTGGTGAAAAAGAATATTTGTTTATATGATGTGAAAGGACATAAAGGAAAAGGGGAGAGAAGGAAGGAACTGAAGGAACCTAGCATGGGCCTTGCATAGAGTCTGTGCCAGGTTGTGGAAGGTTCTGGGCAGATGTTACCCTATGATGCTCCCATTTTATAGATGATGAATCAAGGAGGTCAAGTAACTATAAATCCAGTGCTTTTTCTAGTATACCATCTTGGGATATTATAGTTCGCCCAGCTTTGAATTTCGATTGTAGAGGAAGCCCTGTGTGAGTGACACTTTAGGATACTCAGAGGACTTAATCCCTGCCCTTTAGGGACTTATGATCTAGTAGGGGTCAAAGATCATAAGTGCTGATTGACAAACAGATGCTGATTGACAAATGGATGCAATGGTTCCCAAGAGCAAGCAGCCTGCCAGACCTTCCTAGAGGGCATTTGGAAATTAGGGTGACCTGGGCTGCCACTGTGACTGGAAGGTGCTTTAGGCTGAATGGGCAAGGGCTGGTGATGCTAAAGATCTCTACTGTGTGAGACACTTGAACAAAAGGGAACTTATTCCCTCCCCAAATGCCAAGCTTTGCCTGTGGAGGAAATTCTTGTTTAGATAGAAGCTTAAAAAAATAAAAGTAGAACTACCATATGACCCAGCAATCCCACTACTGGGCATATACCCTGAGAAAACCATAATTCAAAAAGAGTCTTGTACCACAATGTTCATTGCAGCTGTATTTACAACAGCCAGGACATGGAAGCAACCTAAGTGCCCATCGACAGAGGAATGGATAAAGAAGATGTGGCACATATCTACAATGGAATATTACTCAGCCATAAAAAGAAAGGAAATTGAGTTATTTGTAGTGAGGTGGATGGACCTAGAGTCTGTCATACACAGTGAAGTAAGTCAGAAAGAGAAAAACAAATACCGTATGCTAACACATATATATGGAATCTAAAAAAAAAAAAGGGTTCTGAAGAACCTAGGGGCAGGACGGGAATAAAGACGCAGACCTACTAGAGAGTGGACTTGAGGACATGCGGAGGGGGAAGGGTAAGCTGGGACAAAGTGAGAGAGTGGCATGGACTTATATATACTACCGAATGTAAAATAGATAGCTAGTGGGAAGCAGCCGCATAGCACAGGGAGATTAGCTCAGTGCTTTGTGACCACCTAGAGGGCTGGGATAGGGAGGGTGGGAGGGAGGGAGACGCAAGAGGCAGGAGATGTGGGGATATATGTATATGTATAGCTGATTCACTGCAGAAACTAACACACCATTGTAAAACAATTCTACTCCAATAAAGATGTTAAAATAAAAAAAGGAAATGCTGTAAGAATTTGGAACAAAAATAATTCTGGATTCATGGAAGAAAAAGTCTACATCCAGGAGGAACTCTCAACTGTACTTTTAAGGAGAGATTGGATTTAGAAGTTAGACATGTGGCAAGGAGACTTTCTAAGTAGGTAATACTTGCATCATTTTTCCTGATACAACATAGCAGTGGTGATGATTGACGAGCTCTGAAGCAAGGAATGGAAGGGCAGGATGGTTAAGGAAATGTCTGGCAGCTTGGTGAAAATGCATGGAGAAGAATGCCATTGGCATGGTTCAGACCAAGTCCAGTCTGGGCCTGGAGAAGGAAAAAGTGAATCAGAGGTTTAGAATTTAGAGCTGGAAAGGATCTTGGGTGTTATCTAGCCTTGTATTTCATAAAATATTCCTCAGAACTCTTGTCTCACAAGATGCTCAATGATGAAAAAAAAAAACCTCCCATCAATTATGTTTAAGGAATATAGAAAACCACATTCCCCTGGGTAAATTAGAGCCCAACGCATCTGGGAAGTCCTATGCTAAAGACACCTGCTACCTGAGGTTTTCCAAACATAATTTTACCTTTAAACACTACTTATATCTAACAGTTCTAATGTTCTGGAAAATTCATTCTGGGAACCAACGATCTAGTCTTATCCTTACGTATCACAAATAGTAAACTGAAGCTTGTGAAAGCTAAGTGACTTCTCCGAGGAGAGACTCAGAGCTAAAGAACTGATTTCAGTGGCCCTTATCACTTTATAAATTTTAAAAATATACATTAATATCTATTCTGCACATAATGGAAATGAACATTACATATCTAATTACTGTTTACTCAACAGAGCATTAAACCCATACACTTGAGAAAAATTCTCAACCGAAGAAGGATTTTTAGAGACTAACTTTCCATCAAGGAGCAGCTCCCACTCCTGCACGCATCCTGGATCCTGGATTTTATACTTTACAAGAGTTTCGTTTTTGCTCTCAATCTGCGTTTTTTGCTTCCTTGTAATATAACAGCTAACAATAACGAGGCACAGTTGATGTTCCAGGCGCTGTGTGAAGGGCTTCGTGTGCATTTTCTCTGTTAATCCTAACAACAGTTCTACAAGCTAGTTGACATTATCATCGCATTCGAAGCCGAGGAAGCTGCGACTCAGGGAAGTAAGGAACTCGGCAAAGTTACAGAACTCCTAGGTGAAGGAGCTGAGTGTCTGACCCAGGTCTGGCTGACTCCAAAGCTTATAGGCTTAACCACTATATTTTCACAATATTCAGGAAGCTCTGTGGATTTAGAAGGTTCCACACTGACGTCTCCAACTGTTCCATATCATCAAGTCCCATTAGGAAAAGCAAGGGACTCAATGGCTAAAGAACTCATACTAAGGCACTGACATGTTGAGCAAGCCTCCAGCCTGCTAGTTATTCTATGGCCTTCTATAAATCATGAGGAAAAGAGGTGGGACTTTGTGTCGTCAACTTGGAAAAAGACAGCAGAAGCCAGAGTTGCATCATCAGGTTAGGTCTGTGACTGACCACCTACTTTGTCATCACTTGACCAGTTGAGTAAAATAGCCCATGAGAGGAAACATCAAGGACTCACATGCACACATACAGGCATGCTATATTTTTGCCTTCCCTTTTATTGGTGACCTCTTATGGAATGCTGTGGGAAAACACTCAGTTCCTGAAGTTCCACTGACTACCAATGAAGATGTCTAGACTAACTCTTGCTAAGAAACCGTAATTCAGAAAGACACAGACCCTGCCGCAATTATACTTGTGAATTTCATTTTGTTTTCATTTTTTCTAAGTGAAATTGCCTCAGAAAATTGGAGGGCTATCTTACTTTCCATGTGTAGAACTGATTAGATATGAAAATAATTCATCTTCTTATAGGTAGACATTGTGATTAACCTTCAAGGAAAACTAACATCAGAGTAATAAAATCTTCCACGTGCAGAGTGTGTACGTTCAAAAACTATGGTCACACCCACTTCCTCTCTCTGATCCTCACGAGAGCGTTTGAACGCTGGCAGGGCTGCTAGTATGAGTCTTTTTCCTAGCCGTTCATTCATCCATCAACTATGTATTGAGTGCCTATTTTGTGCCAGGCGCTGACAATGCACTAGCATACGAGGTAGGTAGGTTCTTTGCTCTTAGGAAACTTGTATTCTACCAGGGGTGGCAGTCAATGAAAGAATGAATACATAATAAGTAATTAAATAAGGAAATAAGATGGAAGAGTCATAGGTGCTACTTAAATGCAAGGGACACGTAGGTGCTGTGAGATAGAGAGCCTGGGCAGATACCTCAGATGGGGTGGTCAAGGAAGGATCTCAGAGCAGGGACATTTTAGCCTGAGACCTAAATGATAAGGAGCTAGATCTGCAAGGATAGGGCCACCCATTCTGCATAGAGAGGAAAATTGAGACTCAAATAGATTCAGTGACTAAAGATTATATAGTTAGCCCATGATGGACTTAGACTTCAACCTTAAGTTTCTGAGTCCAAGACCAGTGCTATTTCTGTCCACCATCTCCTTCAACAGTAAACATGGCAAAATACATAAATAATGCTCATCACTGCTTTTGTACGCTAGGAGCGCCAGGTTAAATAATATAAATGGTCATTTTGATAATTTAATACTTACATGTTGATTATTAAATTTCTTCTAAATGAGTAAGGCAATGGTAGTTTGAACTTTTAAGAAATATGTAGTTAAACTGGACCCCTGCCTCGATGATGGCTTATTTTCTGATCAAAAGGAATTTATACAACAGTATTTCCAAGAGGTTCTTTCTTCTTTCTGCCTCCTTCCCTCTCATATTTACGTATCTCTTGGTTTCAGGCAGGAACAATGCATAACAGCCCTGACTATTCTGCCCAATCCCTAGGACTTATAATTTCTCGTTTCCTCTCTACTAGTAGCATGCTGGATGATGCAAAATATTTGAGACTCTCTTTGCAAATCTATTAACAGGATTATAACGCAAGCCTTTTTGGTGGAGTAATACTGCTATTACAGCTTGAAAAATTACCCTGGAGTTCATGACCATAGGTGATTAAGGAATCTTTTAAAATTCCTTAAGTGAGTTTAAGTGTTGACAAGAATCCTTCCAGGATGGGTTAAATATAAATTCAAGAAGGGGGAAAAAATACATATATATATATAATATATATAACACATATGTATAAATGTGTATACATATGTAATATGTATATTATATCTATTACACATATGTATATAAAGACAAGAGCTCTTAGAGGCTCTTTCTGATTCTTTGTAGGAAAAAGAAGCAATTAATACATGTACATTTAACAAAATCATTTGGTATTGGGACTTAAAATTTTCATTCAAATTGCGAAAGACACAAAAATATCATGTCTAATAAACACCTAATTAAATGATAGTCATAATTGACCAAAAAACTTGTTTAATTAGTTTTTGTTGGTATTAATTCATATAAGTATACAATTTTAAAGTAAATTAATTTTATTTATTTATTTTTATTGAAGTATAGTTGATTTACAACAGTGTATTAGTTTCAGGTGTACAATATAGTGATTCAGTATTTGTATAGGTTACACTCCATTAAAAGTTATTATAAAATAATGGCTATAATTCCCTGTGCTGTACAATCTATCCTTGCTGCTTATCTATTTTATACACAATAGTTTGTATCTCTTAGTCCCATACCCCTATCTGGCCCCTACAGCTTCCCTTACCCCACTGGTAACCACTAATTCGTTTTCTATCTCTGTGAGTCTATTTCTATTTCGCTATATACATTGGTTTGTTTTATTTGTTGGATTCCACATATAAGTGATATCATGCAGTATTTATGTTTCTCTGTCTGACTTATTTCACTAAGCATAATATTCATAGGTCCATCCATGTTGCTGCAAATTGCAGAATTTCATCCTTTTTATGACTAATATACATTATACCATATATATATATACAAAAATAAACTAAAAATGAATGAAAGACCTAAATGTAAAAGCTGAAATCATAAAACTCCTAGAGGAAAAGTAGGCAGAACACTCTTTGATATGATTCGTAGCAATGTTTATTTTTGGATCTGTCTCCTAAGGCAAAAGAAATAAAAGCAAAAATAAACAATGGGATGTAATTAAACTTAAAATCTTTTGCACAGCAAAGGAAACTATCGACAAAACAAAAAGGCAACCTACTGAAAGGTAGAAAATATTTACAAATGATATGACCACAAGGGGTCAATATCTAAAACATATAAACATCTCATACAACTCAATATCAAAAACATAAACAACCTGATTTAAAAAATGAGCAGAAGGGCCTTCCCTGGTGGCGCAGTGGTTAAGAATCCGCCTGCCAATGCAGGGGACAAGGGTTCGAGCCCTCGTCCGGGAAGATCCTACATGCCGTGGAGCAACTAAGCCCGTGCGCCACAACTACTGAGCCCACGTGCCACAACTACTGAAACACGTGTGCCTAGAGCCCGTGCTCCGCAACAAGAGAAGCCACTGCAATGAGAAGCCCGTGCACCACAACAAAGACCCAACGCAGCCAAAAGTAAATAAATAAATTAATTAATTTAAAAAAATGAGCAGAAGACCTGAACAGACATTTTTCCAAAGAAGTCATAGGGATGACTGACAGGCACGTGAAAAGATGCTCAACATTGCTAATCATCAGAGAAATGCAAATCAAAACCACGAGATACCACTTCACACCTGTCAGAATGGTCATCATCGAAAAGTCTACAAATAACAAATGTTGGTGAGGCTGTAGAGAAAAGGGAACCCTTGTAAACTGTTGGTGGGAATGTAAGCTGGTGCGGCAACTGTAGAAAACAATACGGAGCTTCCTCTAAACACTAAAAATAGAACTACCATAGATCCAGCAATTCCACTCCTGAGTATATCAGTAGAGCCAGAAAAAAAATGAAAACACTAATTTGAAAAGATACAAGCACCCTAAAATCCACATTTTAATGTGAATTACTTCATACACTATACACTTAACCTTTTTGTTAATATTAATTCATAAGGTATTCAATTAACTATTTTAACATGAATTGCTTCCATAGTTTTTAATGTATTCACAAGGTTACATAACCATCACCAGTATCTAATTCTAGAACACTGTTATCATCTCAAAAAGAAGGCCTCTGGCAACTAGCAATTGCTTCTCTTTCTTTACAAATTTGCCTATACTGGACATCTCCTATGAATGAAACCAAACAATAGGTGGCCTTTTGTGTCTGTCATCTTTTATTTAGCATGTTTTCAAGACTCATCCTTGTTGTAGCAAGTATCAACACTTCATCCATTTTACGGCTGAATCGTATTCCATTATGTTGGATAGACCACACTTATTTATGCCTTCATTGGTTGATGGACATTTGGTTTGCTTCCTTTTTTTGGCTATTAAGAATAATCCTGCTATGCACATTTGTGTACTCGTTTTTGCGTGGACATATGTTTTCACTACTCTTGGGTATATACCTAGGAGTAGACTTGCTGGGTCACCTGGTAACACTCTGTTTAACTTTTTGAAAAATTGCCCAACTGTCTGGCACAGCAGCTATACTATTTTCCATTCCCATCAACAGTGTATGAAGATTCCAATTTCTCCACTTCTTCATCAGCACTTATTATTACTTTTTTGCTTGTGGTTATTTCCTTGTGCTATCTCATGAGTGGTATCTCATTGCAGTTTTGGTTACATTTCCCTAGTGATTAACGATATTGAGCATCTTTTTGTGTACTTATTGGCCAGTCGTATATTTTCTTTGGAGAAACCTCTATTTCAGTCATTTGCCCATTTTTAAATCGGGTTCTGTTTCTTTTTATTTTCAGTTATAAGATTTTTGTGTGTATTCTGGATACTAGACCCTTGTCAGATATAGATTTTGCAAATATTTTCCCTAATTCTGTGGATGTTAATTCACTGTTATAGGTTCTGTACGGTTATGGATCTGGACTACAATTGTTAGTATAGCATTCGTGTATTATTTTTGTCTGCATATCACTCCTTCTTCCCTCCTCTTTAGCTGACGACACTCTCCTCTTCCCTTCCATCTGTGAGTTTCCAGCCTAATCATCCTTCCTTCCCTCCCCAGCGCCTGATTCCCTCATGTCCAGGACCCAGGCTAAGCCAATTAAAACCCATCGCCAGAATTTTTCACTTTGGTTGGAGGTTATTTAAAGATCCTTTTCCCCTCTGCTCGAAAACCTGTGAGTATGTAACAGAACTGCTTTCTTCATGTTCCCCGCATGGCAAAAAGCCCTTTGGTAGTAAGAGACTGAAATCCACAAGCAGAGAAGCAAAGCAGAGACAGACAGAGCTGTGGCTGTCCATTTGTCCCCAGCTATACCCCTGACCTTCTTTGTTGTGTGAGCAACTAAAGTCCTTTTTAGGCTTGACTGAGCTGAAGTTATCTGTCACTTGTAGTGTAATACTCACTGACTAATGGAGTATGTATATGGCTTATCAAAGATATTACCAGCAACTCTTGCATAGCGAGAGTTTGTAATCGTTAGTCTGTGGGAAGAAATGCAAGGAAAATATAACTGGGTAGAATTTGGGAAAACACAGACTAACACATCTGGGGAAACAGGATAGTATGTTTGAGTTTATGGGAAAGAGACTTGCAGGGAAAAGAGTCATTCCAAAGTAATTGCAATGAATGGCAGTTGACAGTGAATCATACTATATGAATCGATGATATGAAATGACAAGTAAAACAGCCTTTGAGGTATGGAAGAGATGACAGTCAAAGGTACTGTGAGTCACAGACATTTGTGTTATGCATCCTTTGCAGAGCCCTCCATGGAGACCAGTTGTCAGAACCAGCTGGCATGTCTCACATATGAATGTGACTGTTTTTTCTCCTTCTCCCTTCTGTGTCATCTCTCTGTATCTTTCTCTATTCTTCCTCTATTCTCCCCTAACAATCTATCCTTTGGTCCTTCTTTTTTTTTTTTTAAAGATTGAAAAGACCAGGTAGGTATTATGAATAAACAGAACCAACAAGTAGTCCTTCCCTCTTTCTTTGTTAGTAATTTTCTTTTTTAAAATTAATTTTCATTGAAGTATAGTTGATTTACAATGTCGTGTTAGCTTCTGCTGTACAACAGAGGGAATCAGTTATACGTGGGGCTCAAATCGCCCCATTCCAGGGACTATTACTGTTACTTTTCATTCTGTTGTCAGTGTGAAGCTTGCTAAGAAGGATGGAGGATTTATGGAGTGTTTCTGTGATCTAAAATGCACAGGCTTGGATATGGTGCACAAAATCCTGCCTATGGCAAGCAGCAAAGTGCGTCCTCTTAGAAGACTGTCTCTGCATTTTTGGATGGGCTCTTTCCTCTCCGGAAATCAATGAATGCGTTGGACTCATTGGGAGGGTAGGTGAGTGGTCACTTCAAGATACTGGAACCAGTGTACTGCAGGAATAAAACAGTACTGGGTTAATATCTCAAAAATATCACCCACATCACACATGGATCTGTGCATAGTTGAGAAGGAGATGGAAGAGCTAAACCTACACAAGAATAGTTGCCCACGTCTTTGTCCTTTAAGTGTGAAATTAAAAATTATAGAGTCTAAGTAATAGTAAATTTCCTAAGACATCCCCCAAGAAATGCACCATTGTATAATGTGGAGCAGTATGACGGTACAAGAGGATGCAGGCTCAGGAAGAGGGGGAGAAATGTCTGACACAGCCTTCTCAATCATAACTCATCTAACTAAGACAGAAAGACTCTAGTATTTTAATATTTTTTCTCTATAAGTTGCTTAGATTCAATATTTAAGATCCTTCATATATTTTTTGACTCGCAAGTGTCAATGTTTCCTGTTCAAAAGTACAAGTTTAAAACCCTCTAGAGCATTGTTTGGTTGAGTTACAACCCCGGGGTCATGTGGAGCCCACCAACAATCGTAGTTGAGATTCTGGGGTTGAGAGTGAGCAAAGGAGAGTTAACAGTGCCCCCTACGACCTGGAATATTGTCAAGTATATTTCTGTCTGGGAAACAGCATATACTTGCTTCAGGAAAGGAGTATCTGAAGCTTGGGTCTTGAATGAATGATTTTTTTCTTTTGTCTGGTTGATCTATCCATTGTTGAAGGTGGGGTATTGACGTCCCCCACTATTATCGTATTGCTTATTTCTCCCTTCAGATCTGTCAGCATTTGCTTAATATATTTAGATGCTCCAAGTGCTACAATGTTGGCTGCACATATGTACATGATTATATTTTCTTGATGATTATATTTTCTTGATGAATTGAGCTTTTTTATCATGATATATTGACCTTCTTTGTTTTTTGTTACAATCTTTGGCTTAAAGTCTATGTTATCTGACATAAGTATAACTACATCTACTCTCTTTTGGTTTGCGCTTGCATGGATACGTTTTTCTATCTTTGCCCTTTGAGCCTATATGTACCCTTAAAGCTAAAGTGAGTCTCCTGTAAGCAGCGTATAAGGGGGTCTTGGTTTTTTTGTTGTTGTTTTTTGTTTGTTTGTTTTATTCATCCATATACTTCTTGTCTTTTGACTGGAGAATTCAATATAATTACATTTAGAGGAATTGATAGGTAAGGACTTACTAATGCCCTCTTATTGTTACATTCCTCTTACTCTTTTCTTCCTCTCTTGCTGTCTCCCTTTGTGAACTGATGATTTTCTACAGTGGTGTGCTTTGATTCTCTTCTCTTTATCTTTTGTGAATCTACTGTAGGTTTTGTGGTTACCATGACGCCCGTAGCTCATAGATATAACATCTCAGATATAACAGTCTATTTTATGCTGATAACAATTTAACTTCAATCACATTGAAAAACGCAACCCTTTTACTCCCTTCTTTTACGTTTCTGATGTCACAGTTTACATCTTTTTGTATTGCATATACATGAACCATTATTGTACCTTAGCTATTTTTAATCCTTTTATCCTTTAACCTTTATGCTTGAGTTAAGTGGTTAGCACATAACCACATTACAGTTTTAGGGTATACGCTTACTTTTAACAGGGTGTTGTATGTTTTCATGTTACTCGTTAGCCTCCCTTTATTTCAGCTTGAAGAAATCATTACATCATTTCTTATAAGGCATGTGTAGTGGTGATGAATGGTGCATGGAGCCTGGTGGATGTCAGGTTAGCAACATGCAGGTGCGCATGTTGGGATCCCTTTGCGCTGGAGGGATCAGCCCTGAGTGCATGCACAGCAGTGAGGGTCAGCCGCAGGGGCCCGGGCTGGTGTTTTGCATTCATGTAGCCACGAAGGCCTTGGCTGCTTGCAAGTGCAGATCCCGGGATCCGGCAGGTAGGGGAGGAAGTGGAAAGGGACTCAGGTGACTGGTGCCTGTCAATGCAAATACCTGTGTGGGGCAAAAGCTGGTGAAATCTGCAGGGGTCCATGGTGGCTGTTCTAGCCATTGGTTTCTTCAGTGGCGAAAGCTGATGGGGTCGTCCACAGAGCAGATCACTGGGAACTGGGGTTGGTCCTGCTTCTTGCCTGATATTAGTGACCCTTGCCCCTTTTTTCCTTGTCCCCAGTCATCTCTATACTTCTCAGCTTTGCTGGCTTCTCCAGAGGGACTGAGGTAGTCACAAAGTTACTCATGGAAGCATTGTTTGAATAGCAAGAGACTAGATACAAGAAAATGCTCATAAGCGGGCCTAGTTAAAGAAACCATGGGGCATTCATGCAATGGAGTCACTCTATGCAGCCATAAAGGAGAATAGGGGCTCCTTTGTGTATCAGTATGAAATGTATTCAAGACACATTCTTAAATGGAAAAAGTACAGTGCAGAATTTTGTGTAAATATGTTACCGTTTGTGTAAAAAAAGGAAAAACATACATGTAAGCATTTTCCTTTGGCCTTGGTGGGTTTTTTTTTGCCCCCGCAGGGGAAAAAAAACTGAAAAGAAGGAGAGGAACTTTGGGAAGGAGGATTATTTGTTGTTTCCGGAAAATAGCACAGTGAGTTTTCTCAGCTTAGGTACTTATAACAACAGGTGATCCATGACACTTTGTATATTAATTCCAGATGTTATGACAGCAATCTCAAGTTCAGGAAAGCTAACAAAAGAAACTTTCTCTTGCCTCTTCCAGACTTTGATCCCCCCATCAATGGCTCAGAAGAGGTGTACCATCCACCAGAAGCCCTGATGTTAGAAATGGAGATAACCAAGTCCTTGGCAACATATATTCTATTCTGAGTGTGAAATATGTGTGAGGATGTTGTGATACGGGGAAGATAATAAATCATGGGATCTGTACCCCCAGCATGCTCAGAATATTGTTGGAGAGACAAGACAAACATTCCTTGAGAGCACTAAAGAGAGGAGGAATCCACTAACGTGACTAACGTGAGTTTTCTTAGATCCACCCACATATCTGGATTGATCGGGAAAAGCCAATAAAGATCCCAAGAGATTGTGTATAGAAAGCACTTTGTAAACTATAAGGTCCTATTTGTGTGAAATGAAAAATATTGCCTGCTATGTCAGTAAACAAAAGATGTTGTCGTAGGCATCAAGCAATCCCGGAGGGTGAGCCCTGTGGGAACTCAGGATGGGGACAAATGGGCTGCCCACTGCCAAGCTCTCAGCCACTGCAGTCACCCCCAACTATACACCCTGAGGGGATTCAGGATGGGGAAAATCAGGATACTGCTCCTAGATAGTTAAGCTGCATATCAAAGGCATGACTTCAATAAGCCCAGAGTCTTGCATCTTCCCATATATAGAAAACTGCTAAATTCTTTAACTTGAGATATCTGATTTTCTTTAATTAACAGTAATCTTTTGAAGTTCCGTCTACCTGATATTTGTTGCAAAAAGTCCTGTATATCCTGGCTTCTCCCTTTACCTCTTGGGAGCTGTCCCTCAGAGGCTGTGTTCCAGGAACAAGTCCTCAGTTTTGTCCACCAAATAAAACATAACTCTCAATTTTTAGGTTGTTCTTTCTTTTTTATTTCAGTTGATAGTAGGTACTGTAATTTACTTTGGTTGTGCTTTTTTTTTTTTTTCAGTCGACAGTAGATACTGTAATTTACTCTGGTTAGAGAAGACTTCACAAAGGAGGTAGGTACAGAAGCCTGAGCCGGAAGCATGGGTGGCAGGTGGCAGAGGGGTGAGGAAGGGCCTTGCAGGTGGGGAGATACAGGTGTTGCTGGGAAGCAGGAGTAGGCGTGGTCAGGAGAGGTGGGCGAGCTCTCCTCACAGCCGACTTGAAAGGTCGGTGTTGGTCTCCATGTTACAGCTGAGGACGTCAGGGAGCCAAGGTAGTGAAACCAAGTAGGACCCTGTGGGGCTCCTGGGCGCATAAGCCTTTCTGTGTCCCCTGTTTCTTGTTTGTAGGTAATAGGCTTCAGCCGCCATGACCGTCCCTGAGTTCCAAAGGGCAGGTTCAAGCAGTTGCTAATCAGGGAAGGGAGGGGATGCAGAGACAAGGGAGGACAAGTCAAGAAACAATAGTGCAGCCTTGGGGCAGGGTCCTGGTTCCGACTCAAGGGCTACACATAACAGTATCTTTGAGCTCTTCTGCAGAACTAAAATCCCCAACGAGTGGAAGGTGTTAACTACTTCATGAAGCATTCTTCATTCCAGAGAGAAGGTCACAGTTTGATAACGTCAAGAACCACAGAAGCTCATCAGGAAACCACCTGAGTCCAGATTAATGGAATGCAGGCCCTGCACACAACCCTGCCCTTGAACCATTGCTATAAAACTCCTCAACAAATCCTCCCCAGCTGCTCACCCCCCGGGTGAGGGCACACAATTTTTGAGGGCACGAGCCCGTGGTTTCCCCCTTTGCCTGATAAAGCAGTAAAGCTAACTCTTCTACTTTACTCAAACTCTTGTCTCTGAGATCTGATTCGGCACAGGTGCACAGAGGCTGAGTTTTCAGCACTAGTGAGAAGCTTGGCAAAAGACATGGTTAATGACAGTCCAGGTCTGTAGCTCTTTCCACTTACGCTATGAGAATCTAATCTGAGGTTTCAAGCTCAAAGTCACAGCTCAAGGTCAACCAGCTCCAGGCTTCACATTTTTCTTCTGAAACTCAACCTGCTACTCTCAGCTGGCATCAGCAGAGTGCGTGGCATGGAGAAGCGAGCTTGGAGGAGACCCATCTTGTAGGTCTTGTCGTGCTTTATAGAAGCTTCTGGGAGAGCAGGGAGCATGGAGGCCCACAGACCAGACTGCCTGATGACCTGGAGGGCTGATTTCCGGTCTTGTTGTTAAAGAGAATTTAGGGAAGCCAAAAAGACACAAAGCAGCAAGAAAAAAATTAAATGAAAGCAACAGAAGAAATAAGGCAAAGGGAAGATAGGAGAGAAAGAGGAATCTGGAAGCATGGTTACTCCACCCAGTACATGCTGTAGTTTCCGTGCATTTGCTGGAACGGACCCTGCATTTGGCGCTACACTGCGTGAACAGGGAAACAAAACCAGTCGGATGATCTGTGGCTTCTCTGGCCACACAAAGGCGGATGGAGGCCTTGCTTTGTCACCTTACACCCAGGAGAAGGCAGAGGAAGTAAGGGAGCCTGGCCTCCCGCCCTAAAGACATTGGCTGGCAGCATAGGCTTACAGAGGGGCGGGGCAGGGGCTGGGGCAGAAGCTGGCCTGCAGTGACAGTGAACCAGTGTTGCTGAGGAGCCGTCAGAGGTAGAGCAGCCCAGCCCCCCTGGTTCTTCTAAGCCTGAGACAGCTGGCCAGGCTGCTGGGGAATCACAGCACCGCTGGGGAGCCTATTCCCGGCAGGGCCCCACTTGCAGGCCTGCGGGTGAGCCTTCCAGGCGCTGCTCTTGGGAATCCACCCCATCTGTCCTGCCCTGCAATCCCCATTCCTGGGTGCTTAGCTGTTCAGGCGGCCGCCTCGCTGGCGAAGAGGCTGCGCCCCGGAGAGAGAGCCGGGGAAAGGGAGGGCCCCGCTCGGAAGCTAAGGCAAACAGATCAGGAGCAATCTGGACTCTGCACCTGCCACATGGATGAACTGTTCTGTGTCCAAGGTTTTGCGATTAGAAAAACATGACTTTGCTGCCTGGAAGCTCTCTGAACGCAATGCTGAGATGCAAAGTGGAGGGGAGAGAAGAGGAAATGATTCCCTTCCTCTCTCTAGTTTTTTCCTACTTTATCCTCTCCACCCTCCTCCCCCCAGATTTGTAAAACGCACACGTGCACACACACACACCCTGATGGGTTAAGTGAAAACAGTGCCCCAGGCGGGTTGAAACGCTGTGTTTGCGGGGTCCGCCAGGAAGCTGTTGCTCTTTTCCTAAGGAGCTGTAGCTTCTTACTCTGGCCTGCAGCCGCAGCTTCCCTTTGGTGTTGCCGAAAGCACTTAGCCAGCCTCCGAGGGAGCCCAGCCCCCGGCCTGCACAAAGGAGCTGAGTCATCCTTTATGGCTACATTGGCTCAGCGGTTCCCTAAGCCTCTCTCAGGTGGTCAGGAGGGAGCCTGGAGTTTCTGGGAGCACAGTGCAGACTCCAGGGGTGAAGCTCCCTCCTCGGTGGTGGGCTGAGGCTGGCAGGGCGGCTGAGAGCCCTAAGCATCTGGGTCAGGAATACTCATTCTCTCCGAGCTCCGAGCCCTCTGGGCCTTGCGGGGTCCATTTACTTATCTGTGCTGCAGGTGGTGGCTTTCTTAGTCCTGACCCTCAGCCACGCCCAGGAAGGAACTGAGTGCGCTTAGGGCCTGTTTGGGACCACTCTTGGTCACGCTGAGGAAGGGAGATCCTGTTTGTGTATTTCTGTGCAATATATGTGTCCTCAGCTGAATAAATCTTCCGCAGAAGCAAAGGCTGATGATTTGGGAGACGCATTCGTTTGCACTTAGCAGGTGGCAACTTAGGACCTGGTGTACAGTTGTTCTGCTTATTCTCTGGCCCAAGGACATTAAGCCCTCGCCCATCTGGAAGGTCATCTGTTTACTCAAAGTCTACCGATTTAGAAATTAATCACTGGGCTTCCCTGGTGGCACAGTGGTTAGGAATCTGCCTGCCAATGCAGGAAACACGAGCTTGAGCCCCGGTCCGGGAAGATCCCACATGCCGCGGAGCAGATAAGCCCGTGAGCCGCAACTACTGAGCCTGCACTCTAGAGCCCGCGAGCCACAACTGCTGAGCCCGCATACCACAACTACTGAAGCCCATGCACCTAGAGCCCATGCTCCGCAACAAGAGAAGCCACCACGATGAGAAGCCTGTGCACCACAATGAAGAGTAGCCCCCGCTCGCCGCAACTAGAGAAAGCCTGCACACAGCAACGAAGACCCAACACAGCCAAAAATAAACATAAAATAAATAAATTTTAAAAAAGAAGAAGAAGTTAATCACATCCAACAAATACCTTCACGGCAAAAACTTGACTGGTGTTTGACCAAATATCTGGATACCTTGGCCTGGTTAAGTCAACACATCAAATGAACCCTCACACAGGTGATCCAGGTGAGTCATTTAATGCCTCCTAGCCTCTGTTTGCTTCCCATTAATGGGGATCATGTAGCACCCACCTCACAGGGATTTAGATAGAATTAAAGGAGACCGTGTCCGATGAGCAGCCTTGACATTGCCCCACTCATGGTAGACAGTAGTCTTGCCTTCAAGCCTCACCCTTATTCCAACCATGTTTTGCCCCAAAGGAAGGGCCGTGTGACAAAAGAGATTCCAAGCGCCCAGCCTTTCCTGCTCTTTCCACACCCATCTCAGTGGAGAGGAGGCTCTACTCTCTTTCCCCTGTCCCTGGAGGCTGGCCGAGTGTGATTCCTTCATTCCATTTCCATACCCTCTGGAAAAGGGGGTTGAAGGGATGGAAATTGCTGAGGTCAAAGTCACATATAGACTCCTTAAAGGAAGGATGGGAGAAAGCTAGATCGGAATTGGAATTCTGCTCCTAGTAGATTTTGTACCCCAGTCCCCCTTCCAGACTCTGGCTCCACACAGGCTCTGGAATCACAAAGGCCGGAACGCAAGGTTTTATTTCTAGCAAGGGGCCTCTGAGTCTGAAGACACTGCTGGTGTATGTGCACATATGCTGCTGTGCTTTTGGCTTTTGTTCTCATTTCCTTGAAATAAAGATAATTTTGTGTGATTAAAAAAAATGCTTAAATGTGAGACCCGTAGACCTCCTTCTATTTTAAGCAAAATTAGCTTTCTTTTTCTGTAAAAAAAGGAAGAAAAAATATTGCCCATCATGTGTGTGGCCTGAACACAACCCTCCAAACATCTTAAAGGTTATCCATCAAGGTTTTTAAAAGGAAATATATTATTCTTAATTGTTCTTATCTTATTATTATGTAATACTTTATGGATTTATTTTTTAACTTATCATCTTATGCCAGAAAGGGCCATTTGGCTTATTTTTATTGGTAGACTGAAACAAAACTAAATATGTGGGACTATGTTTACTATTTTGGACCTTATTCTCTATTACTTTGCCTTTCAACTTGAAAAGGAATTTTGTGCTACGGATAAACGTTTGGCCCCGGTCAACGGTGCTCCCTTCAGGCCAGGAGGGAACGCCTAAGAGAATTCCGGACCAGCAGGCGGCCGTATATTTCTTGCTTAATCCTGTGTGCGTGGGCGAAGTATCAGGCAAAGGTATAAATAAAATGTTCTAACTCCGCATATGGTATTTGGGGTTGAAAAATCCTTCATAAACTTTTTCCATTCCTATCAGCAGTTTTATTCATTATGGGACATCCAGTAACTCTCCTTTTGGGATTATTTGAGAGGCAGCAACAACTTATGAAAAGAGCATTCTGGCTGTAAGATTCAGTGTAAAGATTGACTGCCTGTGGGCGAGTAATCCCCATATAGCCGATCTAAAATGTTCAGTGTGGTTTCCCCCTTTCGTCGGCTTTCCTGTCCTCAGGTGCATGGATTCTTCAGTAGCGTAGCCATAATGACGGGAAAATGCCTTCCCCTTTCCCCCCATTGGACCAGGATCAGGTCCACGGGCTAGCAGATGGGTTTTCTCCCTTCTGTCTGTACCCAGCTTGTATTTTTACTAACATGGGGGTCCACAGCAGGAAATCAGGCCCAAAGGATATCATTTCAAAAATTTAACAGTGCACCACTCTGGCGAACTCCCTGTCTGGCATATCACCACTGGGTGTTGGATGTTTGGACAAATCAAGAGGAGGGAGCATCAGACCAGATGGTGCCACACCCTCTTTTCTGTCATCTTCCATCTCTAAGCATCACCAATCACCTGTCCTTTCGCTACAAGGACACTGCCTCTGCTTAGGTCATTTCTGTTCCTCCAGACAGGTGTCCTCAGCTGCAGTGAGACCACATTCAACATCCTTAGAGAAGGATCTTGTAGCTAATAAACTAGCCTCAGGGCCTCTCCCTACACAGCCCCCCTTCCAAGAGCCAGAGTAGCCCTAACGATGTGCTCACATAGTCACTTATATATTTTAAGTGTATTAACAGTAAGATAAATGCACTCACCGTTGGTTAAGACTGTTTTCTGTTTCCATTCCAACTTCCCCAACCTAGCTACTGTGGTGGGGTTTGTGTAGTCACAGGCATTTGGGGGCTCCAGCTAAAAAGAAGTGGAGTTGGGAATACATTTGGTTTGGGTTTAGTAGGGGATACTTTTGTGATTGGCGGTAGTTTCCAATTGCAGGGAAGTTATAGCTAGCCATTCTGGTGTAGAAATGACCTCTAAGAATACTCCTTTGGCTTCCTGGGCTGAGGTACCCAGCTCTGGGACACGAGGTAAGTTGAGTGTGTCCTACAGCATCTGACACCGAAAGTTAGTGCAGCTTCAAAGAGAAGCAAAATTTAAGATGCACAGAGCAGGAGGCCAGTCTGTAAAGATTGTACAAACATCCATTACATAAAATTGTAAGCAGAGGACTTCGTTTTCAGTAACAACCAGTCAAAACAGAAGTTCTCTCCTTTCCGGAATAGAATACATCATGCTATGTATACAGTTATAAAGACACCATACCATGTTTTTCGCTTTTAATGCAAAAGAGATTTCTTGGAATTGCCATGTTTTAACCCATGTTTGTGGTGTGTTTTTTCACAATGTAAAATTTGTATTTTGTTGTGGTTTATTCTCATTCTAAATAGGTGTGTGCTTTTGTACCTAATTATATATCCTCAGTTTTGAATCCTTTGGCTTTACGAGGGCTCCCCGATTGTATAATCTTCAGGCTCCAGAAAACGTTCAGAAGCCACTGACTGTCCTCCAGACTGTGGTCAGGTTGGTCCTCTTACAGTAGAAGTGCGCCCTGGTGATGACTGCGTAATGTGAACACTTGGGTGACTTTCATCTTTTCATAACCTGCACAAGCTATCCTCCCCTCCTGGGCACCGGAGATCCCTCACGCCCAGGGCTCCTGGAACATGCTGCCCCGTTTGGCCTTCACCTCCTTTGACCGCGTGGGTCCCCCTAATGACAATAACTCCTTCAGTATTGGTTTGTTCGATAAACTTCTATGCGTCGTTCCCCAAGCAGCGAGGCAGAAGATCACTCAGGTGAGTCGGAAACCTGCCAGGACTTGAGTTGGGTGGCGTGGCCGGAAGGGCCGGAAGTGTTCACAAATGGCTTTTTCACAGAAGCTGGGCTTGGTCTGTTTGAAGGGCAAGAGCACAGCGGCCAGTGGGAAGCGCACCTCACATCCCTGGGGGCTGGCTCCTTGGCTGGCCTCCAGCAGGAGCTTAACCCCTGGTGCTGATGAGAGCTGGACCACTGTCGTATGCTGGTAATCATTGAGAGTAGTTCCCAAAAAAAAGCCTTGTGAAAATGTTATGGCTTCTGTAACAGCAGAGTAACATAAAATATAATACAACTACATTTCATAAACCATTTACTATGGCTTTGTGACAATTGCATAGTCATATTTTAAGGGACAGGTGAATTCACTACTTCCTGAAGTGTACTGATGCTCCCCTTTCGTCTTATGTAAAATGGAGTAGTGGTACCCATTTTTCTGCCTCGTAATACACTTGTCTAGGGATGCCTAGACAATTAGAAAATTGGACTACATTTCTTAAGAGTTAGTGTTTTACTAACTCAGATCAGTTTTGGGGACCCTCTCTTCCTTAGAGGTAAATGATATCAGTTCACTGTTAAATGAAATAAAGTGGACATTTTAAAACTAGGGCCATCAGAAGGTGGCCCAACACTGGGATGCGAATTCCTCCCTTTCTGACCTTCTGGTCTCCCCTTAGGCTACATCCCAGCTGCAGTGGCCATCTGGTGTGGGTCCAGGCACCTTCAGATCCCCTCCTGCCCCTCTCACCCTCTCACCCACACTTGCTGACACTCTCGTTTTGTTCCTCCTTTCGAAGCCAGAGCTGGGGAAACACCCCAGAGAGAGTCATTTATTTCTCCTTTCTTCTTCATTTATCAAGGTTGTCTCACTATTTTCCCCACTTTTGATGAGTCCGCTGAGAAAATGGTTTCTATAAATAGACGTCAGCTTATATTTGTGACTCAAGGGTCCACATCACATGTGACAAAACACAGCAGCAAGTGCGGCTGTAGACGCTCTTTGATTTCCGGTGGCAGTATTATTAGCAGCAACACTGATGATGACAAAGCGAAGGCTGATTATTGTTTACACGGTAACTAAAGACTTTTCAGGCAAGCACTTCTTCCCTATTCAGTGGGTGCTTTCATTAATCACAGAGCTGTTATACTGAAGCCATTTCAGGTGATTTTCTCCTCTTCATTTCCTTTCTCGTCTTCTGTCTGAGTGTATAATCCAATCTTCCCTTTAGTTTAGGGATTTACATGTAAGGAAGATTAGGCCAAGTTACAATCCCCACCCTCAACCCCTTAGAAGGCACGCTAGGAATCAAGAAAAGACATAAGGAGACTCTGGGAAACTTCCAGGCCAAAGAAAGCAAATGTTAAATCTATCATTCTTTAAGTGTGTCCTTGGACAACTTTGCAAAGCTCTCCTGTGATTAGCTTTTTGGGGAAAAATGAAAACACATTCCTTTGCATCCCCAAATGCATGCACTTTATCTCTTCTTCCAGATATCCAACTGGCCTGGTTGAAGCCCACCCTCAACCCCAGTCTCTCTACCCGATCTGGGAAACAAAACGCTATACCTCTCCTCACTCCCAAGAGCTGCGACTCTGTGTGGATAAATCTGCTCTTCAGATTTGCTGTTTCTGATATTATCTTACTTAGTTAAGCTGCAGGAGGAGTCCTAAGAACATGGTCTGGTATGGTATGTACCTGTCCTCAAGGCAAGCAGAAGTTCACCACTGCTCTGTCAACTTGACCGTGAGGAATGAATCAGGTAGGAACGCTGCCCCTGGCTTCTCCTGTCCAGGTTCAGAGTTTTATCAGTGAGATCAGGTTGGGAGCTGGAACCCCTGAAGTGTACTTGCTCAATCAGGGCTGAGAAGTTGCCAGGACTCCTAGACTTACTTTAAATGCCTACCGGGTGATGGGGGCTTTCGGGCCACTGGAGGACTGACATGAGATCGATGACAATTTCCCCAATACAGCATCACCCAGTTGGACTTGAAACCAAGTGATAAACACCAGAGAATCATAATCACCCAGTAATCAAGAGTGAAATGGTTTCAAGGACATTGACTGTTATTCCAACAAAACAGCCATCCGATGTTCAGCTCTAGAAAATTCTGATCTTGCTTTCATCTTTTGTAAGTAATAAGGGTTACAGTAGGATCAAGGGTGCAGGCTGGGAGTGTAAGATAAATGACAACGTACCACGCCTTCCAGAGGACACAGAAAGGAGACTATTTATTTTATGCAAAAATAGTTATAACTCTTAGATATGCTCAGCAGATCTATTTTGCCCCCAAAGATAAGTAGCCTTTCTTTCTCTTTCACATAATTAATAGTTTCTTATCTGTAGTTCCCTTGTTTAAGCTCTGCAACAAGGCAGAGTAGAAGCAAAGCAAGAGAATATTTGATATGTTAATTATGAGGTTATGACATTATTAAGTGTACCCCGAATACAAGTGGCCTCAAAGATTCTGCAATCTGTGCCAAAAAGGACGCACAGAGCTGCTGCAAAACATTCAAGGAGGGACCATTTCTATAAGTTTCTTATTTATCCATCATTCCTTTGAATAAAGCTGAGGAGGTTCTTTCACCTTCTTCTATCTGGCCACACTTTAAATTTACATATTGAGTAACTGTCTCTGGGAGATGGAGGGAATGGGCCCACCACCATGCTGTGAGGTTAAGATGGGAGGGATGCTTTAACCTAGCAAGAGATATGCTGAACACACAGGGCTGCTTGTTGGCCTATGGTTTCATTGGGTCCCCAGAAGCCCACATCAGTTGAGAGCCAGTAACAGGCCAAGAGGAGGTTGCCCGAGAGAAGCAGGCAGGCTGGCCTTAGCCTGAGAATTTCTTCCTGCGGTACCTGCACAGGGAAGGAGGGGCCTGACCAAGAGGCAAAGGGAAGTTTTTGCTGCTTCCAATTTCTGCAATAACCTGGCTTGGACTTTAAGCCGCTTCTTTCTAGAGGTGGAGCGAGCTCCTCCTGTTTCTAGAGGTGGAGCGAGCTCCTCCTGTTTTTCTTTCTCTTGGGCTAAACCACTCAGTGCCAGAGTCTTCAGTCAAATCGATGATTTCATCTCCCTTTAACTCTTGTTGCTTGCCACAAATTGTGTTTTTTTTATTTTGAACTTGAAGGAGAGAAGTTTGAAACAAAGCACTTTTTTCATATTGTACATCAGATATTCATTTTATCTGAATTCAAAAATGAAGCCAATGAGTAGAAATAAAAATTCTGCCCACTTTCTAGGGCAAACCACCTCTCCCATACATCTTATAATCAGCCACTGTGTTTTTATTTTTTTTTATTTATTTATTTTTCACATCTTTATTGGAGTATAATTGCTTTACAATGGTGTGTTAGTTTCTGCTTTATAACAAAGTGAATCAGTTATACCTATGCATGTATCCCCATATCTCTTCCCTCTTGTATCTCCCACCCTCCCTATCCCACCCCTCTAGATGGCCACAAACCACCGATCAGCCACTGTGTTTTACACACACGTCTGTATGCCCAGCCCGCCTCTAGTCCAGGGCGTCTTTCAAAGACCAATCTGATTTTCTCACACCTGGCAGGCAGGGGGCGCTGTGGCCTGGGGGTGGTGGGAACTTCTACTCTCCGAATGCTTCTGCAAATTCAGCTGCCTCTGGGACCTTCTCCAAAGCATTTCCCTGCTCTACCCCACCCTCTCCACGTCTTTCCACTCCATCCTCCCTTCTTAGTTTCCAGCGGTGTTCTAGAATCTCTCCAGCAGGGCCCAAGCCCCACCTGCAACTGTCATCCAACACTGGACTTCCACAGAGTCTCTTACTAGCTGACCTGGCGACACTCTGCACATGCTACATGCGATTTTTCCAAATGGCTGGCCTTTGACAAGCCCCAATTATATTTTGTCAATCGCTTTTTTTCTTCAATTTTTCAATCCCTTGTGTTTTTTTTTTCTTTTTTTTTCTTTGCAGTATGCAGGCCCCTCACTGTTGTGGCCTCTCCCGTTGCGGAGCACAGGCTCCGGACGCGCAGGCTCAGCGGCCATGGCTCACGGGCCCAGCCGCTCCGTGCCATGTGGGACCTTCCCGGACCGGGGCACGAACCCGTGTCCCCTGCATCGGTAGGCGGATTCCCAACCACTGCGCCACCAGGGAAGCCCCCTTGTGTATTTTAAGAGGAAATTTAATCTGCTTCTGGTTCGTTTGCAATTACAGTAACTCATCGGAACCTTGCGTGGTAAGACTTATTTGATGTTCAAGAAGTCTTCTGAACTTTCTCAGAGGACTTTAAAGACATTCTTCCTAGAAGCTGGAAGTAGCCTTTGGCTGGCTATAAAAAACTTCAACATGACATGGGGTGCGTTCAAGAGCTAGATGAGCTCAAATGTGTTTTCTCACTCCCATGAAGCAGTGGTTCAGGGTGGACTTGGTTCTTGAATGCCCCAGGAAGAACTTTAACTGGGACTGCTTCTGCCTGGAGGGCAGAGTCTCCTGGAGGGCCAGCAGTTACAGGGTGGGTTGAGGAGGGGGGCCTGGAGAAGGTGACTTTAGAACTTCAGCCCTTTAGGGTAACCCCTGAACATGAATGTGACTGAAAAATCCCACATCCAATCATCCCAGTTCCTGATAAATCTGAACTCAGCAAAGTCCTTAGACACATACACTCACACACACACATCCCAGTGAAATAACCAACAAAACCGCACGGTGGCAGAAGTGGGGACTGTGAATGCAAGTAGGTCTTTGGGGACGGAAGTCCCTGCAAGTGGAGCTGACTGTGGAAATGATGTGTGGACAATTGAAACAGGGGCTGGAGTTTCCATTCCAGGCCATTGTAAGAGGAGTGAGGAGAATAATTTTAACCGATCTTGCTGTGCTCGGGAGGGGAAACTGCACACAGACTGCAGTGTAAACTGGACATCGGGAAGCCTAGACTTACGGGAAGGCTGCAGACAAGGACTCAAGGACCCGAGGAAGGGCTGGGGAAGCAAACGTCCTGCTGAGTGTTCTCTGGGGAACTGTGTCTCTAATGGTGCCAAACAACCAGTACCTTCTGCTCACTCTTTGCAGAATCCAAGTGGAAACTGGGGCTTGGCTGGATCTGCCCCTGTTTGCTACGCAGTCAGTCTGCATCGTTACTAGCTGGAGTCCACTCTGATTGGGCAGTACCCCTACTGAGTCAGTGGTCAATTATCAATATTTTGTAGCTTTCTTTTCTGATTTAAACCTTGTAATCCCATCCTATAGATAAGCTTCTGAGAGCATCTTTGGGGATGCAGTGACAAGCAGAGAATTCTTTTGATTAATTCCACAGGCGGCTCCACTTCCAGCAACTTCCGTCCAGACACGTGTCTTCCACCAGAACAATGTTATACAGAGGACATGGCAGGAGTCACCGCAGAAGAAGTTACGAGGAAAAAGAAAACAATGAAGTAAAGAAGAGAGATCCAGTTTGATCACAGTTAGTGGAGACAAGCTACAGACCACCCTCTGACGTACACCATCCCTGATTCAACCGTGTTGAGATTTGGATTCCGAGTGAAGTCAGATAGGAGATTTCTCTCCGGGGTGAAGGCTGCTGCATGTGGAGAGCTGTGGACCCCTTCTCAAAGCAAGCAGCAGGGCTTCCCTGGTGGCGCAGTGGTTGAGAGTCCACCCGCCGATGCAGGGGACACGGGTTCGTGCCCCGCTCCAGGAGGATCCCACATGCCGCGGAGCGGCTGGGCCCGTGAGCCATGGCCGCTGAGCCTGCGCGTCCGGATCCTGTGCTCCACAACAGGAGAGGCCACAACAGTGAGAGGCCTGCGTACCGCAAAAAAATAAATAAATAAAATAAAACAAAGCAAGCAGCAGTCAGCTCAGTTCCCGTCCTTGTCACCCGAACCCTTTTACTTCCTCACCACATTTCTAAATCCTACTCACCCCTCAAGTCCAGCTCAATCCCCATCTTTCCACGAAGACTTCCTGGGTCTCCGAAGTCCCCGTGGTGCCCCTGTTCATCTCTCTGCCCTGCATACTGGTAGATCATAAAGTTTTATTGACGTTTCCTTGCACTGCTATTCTCCTTTTTATAGATGTCGGGCTGGTCTCCTCCAGTCACATGGTTAAATTCTCCACGACTTAGGGTTGTATCTATACCATGTTGGTTTCCTACCAGCCTAGCAGAGAACTTTCATTAACCAACTGTATGAAAGGCTGTGGGGCTCCCTGAACCCTCTGGACCTTAAGGTGGCTCCAGGTGGCCACACTGACTAGCTTTAGGTGGAAAATAGACTCTTGGGCTCTGGAGGAAAGAGGCAGGGAACAGGCTACAGCAGAAACAAGAACTTGAGAGGTATCCTTGCTGGGGGAGCAGTTGTGTGTGAAGGTGGGTGCAGAGAAGGGCACTTATCTGTGTGTCCAGTGCAGCAGGGGAATCGAAGTCTGTGGCAGAACAAAAGCAAACTGACTCTTTGGCTTTAGGTGCATCTGGCCAGATAATATGAGGCAGCCTGGAATTGCCACCATCCCCACTGGGAGTTTTTTTTCCCCCATCTGCGACCTTTTACCCAAATAAGGATGCAGATCAACAACACGGTGGGTGTTGGGCTTTATATTCTCATCCCCTTTCTCTCTCTCATGCAGAATAAACACAAGTGACCCCAAGGAGGGATACTATTATAATTAGCATCACTATCATTTAAATCAAACTCTACTTAATTATACATTTTTATGAAATGAGGTTTGCCCAATCTCAAGTCTAGGATCATTTTCGGTCACTACCTGAGACCCACTATTTATATATAATGCCACCTTATTTTTAATTTATTCTTTTCTATAATTTTTACTGTACCCGTAACTCCACATATTTTATCTACATCAGGGATTATCTATGCCCAGCAAAGTGGGCCAAAAGGGAACATGCTGTGAAAGAGAGGAAAGCAGAGACGTCAGGCGAGAAAGATTTGCAGAAAGGGTGAGAAGCCAAGTGCCTTGTTAACTTCCCAGTTCTACTAAGAGTCAAGTCAAATGGCAGAAACATTGATGCTGGGTTGGAAGATATGGATGTAGTTGTTCATCTGGACAAGGGCAAGGTCACATATGTCTTTGCGGAGGAAGCGAGATTGGAGTTCTTTGAGGAGTGAGTTGGAGGTGAGAAAGTAGACACCGGTGAGGACAACTTAATACAACAAACTAGTGAACGCAACCAAAAAGAAGCAGACTCACAGATACAGAGAACAAACTAGCGGTTACCAGTGGCGAGGCGGGCAGGGACAATACAGGGGTGTGGGAGTGGGAGGTACGAACCATTGGGTGTAAGACAAGCTCCAGGATGTATTGTGCAACAAGGGGAATATAGCCAGTGTTTTGTAATAACTGTAAATGGAAAGTAACCTTTAAAAATTGCATAAAATTTTTTTCTTACTTTACACCAAAAAAAAAAAAAAAAAAGAATGCTTAGCTATGAAAGAGAGAAGATGAATGAGCTAGGAAGGAGTTTGCTTTGCTTTGTGGACTTTTCTCCTTAACTTTCCACTATGTTGCAGGACTTGTTCACTCTCTTCTCCTCTCACCCAGATTCTGGTCTATTCCTCCAAAATATCTGTTCTTTTCTAATGCTAAGGACTTTTGTTCTCCATACCAAATCAGACTCCAAGCCCGCCTTTGCATTGCCTCACCCAGCAGGATCACCATGCTCTACCCTGGTGTCATACTCCTTAGCCTGACCTGCTAAACCTGGAAAGGCTCCATCCTTAAAAATAGGAAAATCTAGATGAAGCTTAAAAATTAGCTTTTTTTTTTTTCTCTTAAAATAGTTCCAGTCAAAAACAATTACTTAGGCAGGTCTCTACCTCCACCCTCCTCCATAAGTAAAAAAAAAAAAAAAGTAGAAAAATGTATTCTATCCTTCTCTTTAGCTATTTAGCAGATGGCCAAGGGCTGTGTGTGTGTGTGTGTGTGTGTGTGTGTGTGTGTGTGTGTGTGTGTGTGTGTGAGTGACAGAGAGAGAGAGAGAGAGAGAGAGAGAGAGAGAGAGAGAAGAGAAGGCATAGGCTAGAAAGAAATTGAGAATCAGTCAGAGGCACCTCTTCATGTAATTATTCTGCTCTCCAACTACATTGTTGGCAGGTGTGTATGGAAGCATCTTGCATCACCAAATTCCAATCCAGGCCTGAAAGTTACAAGACAGGATATAACAGCTGTTTGTGCTTTCTTTTCTTATACATTTTTTCTAGTAGATTTTCCATTAATCTTAGGGTATTCTGGGTGAACACTTTTAAGTACAAGGAATTTTTTTCTTCTTCCTTCTCAAGAGTTATATGTTAACTTTTATTTCATGTCCAATTTGCATGGCTGGGACTTCAGAACAGTGTTAACTAAATTAAGAAAAAATGGACATTTTTATCTTGTTCCTGAATTCTCATGTTTCAGCATGAATTTTGATATTGGCTTAGTATCCATATTCTTCTTTGTGTTATGAAAACATCCACTTATTCTTAGTAGAGTTTTTGTTTGTTTTGTTTTAACATGAAGAATGGGTGTTGAATGCTGGAGAATGCATTTTCAGGATCTACTATAATGCTAATATGATTTTTTCCTTTTGCACCCACTGAGATAAACTTTGGAGTTTCTAATCCTAAACCAATCTTGCATTCTTATAATAAATTCAATTTGCTCACAAACACTTATTTGTTGGTTGTTCTTGGACTAACTGGGTTTTGTTTAAAATGTTTAGGATTATGTAAGACAATTATTTAGTGTCCGTGTTTACAAAGGAATGTTTATGTTATCTTCTATTATATTGTCAAATTTTAATATAGCAGCTACATTAAAATGAAGTAGATTGCTTCTTATAGTTTTCTAAGTACTAGATTACTTATATAGCATATTAGTTAGAATAATACTAGCTAGTCTCAGAGCTTTAACCCAGCACGTTCATATCCAGTGTGGATACCGTTAGATGTGGGCAGGTGTGGTGTGTCCTGGAGCTAGCTCACTCAGGCTCATGAGAACTGACTACAAGCATCTCCTCCTGACAATGTGTCTAAAATCAGCCCTACTCAGAACATTTACAGTAAGAGAGAGCATGGTAGGTCCTATAGGTCCTTTTATACGTCAGGCCTGGAAGTTACATCCTTCATTTCTGCTGACATCCCATTGGCCAGAACTTGTCACAGGGGCCCCCTTAGATGCAAAGAACATGAAACAGCTGGATGTCATCCTTCTATGTGTACGAGTAGGTCTCCTTTGGGACATGCAGTTCGGTCCCATGGACTGTCTATTATGGTACCAGGACTAACTATTCTTATTACTATAGCATCACATTTTTAGATCAAGTTCTTCCTTATTTGTTTTTTCCCCCAATATTTTATTTGCTATCTTTGGCCATTTGTGTTTCCAGATTGATTTTAGAATTCATTTGTCAAATTCCAAGAAAAAAAATTGCATTTATATTTTATTTAAATTGCATTTAGTTTATAGATTATTTGGGGGTAAAACTAACAAACTGATGCAGATATTACACGAATATGTTAACTAATATTAAATAACTTTGTAATTCCTGGAATTAAACCTCCTAGGTCACTTTGTATTATCCTTTTAATAGACAGTCAAATTGAATGGATACTATTTGATTTAGAATTTTTACATGTAATTGACAAACAGGATTGGCATCATGTCTGTCTGTCTGTCTCTCCTTCCCCTCCCTTTTCATACCATTGTCAGATTTTATTACTAACTTGAGAAAACTAATTGAGAATGGTCTCATCATCCTTTTTTCTTCTTTATAATGGCCAGGAAATTATTCGTTCCTTGAAGCTATCTGATATTGATTTTTATTGATTTTATTTCATTGATTTTATTTTATTTTTAAATTTTTGGCTGCACTGCGTGGCAGGCAGGATCTTAGTATTTGAAAGTTGCAGAGAGTAGCTCTTAAAAGGTCTAATCACAAGGAAACAATTTAACTATAATGGTGACAGATGTTAACTAGACTTACTGTGATGATCATTTTGCAATATATACAAATATCAAATCATTATGTCGTACATCTGAAACTAATACAATGTTATATGTCAACTATACCTCAATAAAGTAAAGAAAATAAAATATGATTCCTCTAATTACCAGTGTCAAAAATTAAGCAGTATCAGCTGATCTCCCTGATGAGCAAAGTAAATATTTTAACTTCTTCTGACCCTCTCCCTCATCTCTTTCTTATTTTAATGTACAGTTTGCCCAGAGCAGGCATTCAATAAATGTTTAAATCAATGAATAATTAGAAAATAGACAAACGTGATTAATCAGCCCTTCTCCAACACCAGCTACAGAATGTATATATTCATAACGCACCACCTTCAGATGGATAGTGGGTTTCTCCTCATTCAAATGGCAAGTTCACTGAGGGCAACGTCCACTATGGTGCTAGGTATTTAAAATGTCCCATGTGTGCTTATGAAATGAATGCAAATTATTCATGAGAAAAGAAGTCTTCCATTGTATTGGTAGGACATCAGAAATAAGAAACATAGGATTGCCTTGGTCTCCATCTGTTGCTTGTTGTCTAGTACTAATGGCGAATGGAAACTTTCACCCAGCCTAACACTGACTGAATAGTGTGTCAGTTTCACAAAGTGTGCAAATGAGGGAAATTTAGGAAACACAAAATAACTGTTATATTCAATGTCAAAGAGGAATTACACCCCGTCTCTGGAAGTGGAGGCTTTGGTATACTTCGTGTACCACCATCTTTTCCCCACAAATTATAATTTGCAATGTAATGTATAATAAGGCTACCGCTATCCTGGTTTGCCAGGGACTGAAGGATTTCCCAGATGAGGGGCTTTCAGCGCTGAAACCAGGAAAGTCTTAGGCAAATCTGAAAAGTCTCAGACAAATCAGGAGGAACTGGTTACCCTAAGTATAGAGCTGAACACATATAGCATGCTTTATATCATAGATAGTAAACAGCATATTATATAACAATGAAGATGCAATGAGACCCAGCATTAAGCTGAAATATTTGAAACACAGGTTATGAACTGACTATAGCATTGTTTCCACAGCAGGTAGAATTCACGCATCAAGTGATTTTTTAAAATGGTGTAAGAGTGTTTTCATCAGTGGTCTAATTCTGAATCACTGGTGGTATTTATAGACTTTGAGGGCAAGGATGCCCATGTCGATCAGTTTGCCACGGTGATTAACCATCATCACCCAGGTTTATGAGACCATGTTGGAACCTACGGACTCTTTCTGACTCTGGTCTGCTGTCATCAGAAATGCCACAAATTTACCAAAAGTGCCAAGTCACCGGACCCATAGGGTTAGTTCATTTAGAAAACAGAACTGGATTTCCTACCAAGATCCAGAAAAACATTGAAAACATAAAACAGCAAAAATCTGTGGCGTGTTTGCAAAAAATGAAAACTCTAACCCTGATCTAAACCAGACTGTTTTCCTCCTGGCTCCCTCCCTTTTTCCCTTAATTAAGCTAACTGGAAAGGAAAGGCTTTCATCAGACCAAAACGGCAATCTCCCTACCCTAATCTCTAGGACAAAACAGAGAATCTGGTCTGGAATTGAATTTGAAATATTAAAGAAAAATGACTACCAGCTTAATGCTGTCACCGTTCTCTGTTTATTTTTCTTTCTTTTATGTCTGATGTCAAGGAGAAAATAATGTCATCTGCTGGAAATGTGAGCATGTTTGCATTTTGAGATAATTAGAATTAATGTTGGAGGGCCAAACTAACACCAAACAATCCTGTGCTTCCCATGTGTGTAAAACATTTTGTAATGACTTTCACTTAATCTGGGAGCCTGGCAGGCTGCCACAAACCACCTAGATCCAAACAGCAGAGTTTCCTTCTCAAAAAGAAAAAAACGTATATGCTGGAAGTTAGAAATCAGAACATCAGGAAAACAGAGCTCTACAAATCCCTTTATCCATTTGGGTTTTTCCTCCATCTCTTTCCTTCTTTTCCAGCTCGGATGGCAGTGCTCCTAGCGCTTTTAGCGATGATCGTTCATCTCACGGCTAGTGTAAAGGCAGGACTCTTAAAGGAAGGGGCAGAAATGAATTTTCCTCCAGGAGCTGTAAACTCTGGGAACCTCGTGCTGAGCCTTCATCTGAGAGATTCATTGAGAGAGGCGCAAACATAATGGCCATTTGTGTGGGGAAGACGGTAGTTGACAGGATGTTTGACTTTTCGATAGGCTGTTTTGCCAACTGTACACACGATGTGACTTATGCATAAAAAAAATCTCTTGCTTAAAATCTTTCAGTAGCCTCTCAACACTCAGAGGGTAATTCCAGACTCCTAAACCCCTTGGCATGAGGCCCAAGGCTTTTCTTGCAATAGGTCATCGTTCATGCCCTGGTTTCTTTTCCCTGCTGCCCATCCCACATACCACAGGTCACAGATATCAAATGCTTTGCAGTGCCCTGTTCTCATTGTGCTGGTCCATGGACACACGCTTCCCTCCATCTGGAAACTCCTATTATCCTTCATGCATAACCAAACACTTAGCATCTAGTGTTGTTGTTCAATATTTTTATTGAATGAATTCCAAAATTCAGCTCCAATGTCATTTCCTCTGACTCCCCAGGATGGAATAAGGAGTCTATTCTCTGTGGGTCCACAATTCCTTGAATGTGCTTTTGGTGCAGTGGTTCACAACCAGGTGTGATTTTGCCTCCCAGGAATAGTTGATAACATCTGGAGGCACTTTTGGTCAGTACACTGGGGAGGACACTACTGGCATCTACTGGGTGGAAGTTAGGGATATTGGTGAACCTTCCATGCTACACAGGACAGTCCTGTACAACGAAGAAATATCTGACGCAAGATATTGATAATGCCAAGGTGGAGAAACACTGTTTAGCGTCTCATCTTTTGAGATAGTCACCTTAGGGACATCTGTTTACTCTATGAGACAGTAAGCTCGTTGACATCAAGGACTATATCTTAATTATCTTTGCATCCCCATTATCCTTCACGATGTTGGGCATGTACAGATGCTCAATGAGAGTTGAATGAAACGGATAATGGAAGAAAGAAATGATGCATTGCAGACGTATTCAGTAGTGATCATTCTCTAAGGAATTATGAAAAATAAAGATATGGCTTGTTCCTAGACATGACCAACTGAAAGATAAGCTCAAAGAAGTTGCCCAGTTTCCAGGAAGTGGCATCTCTCCACTTTTTCCACTTCAAAGGGATTGCTTTCTAATGATGCGTAACCAGCAGTGCCACGTTGGAAAGTACCTTCTGCCTCGGGAGAAGTAGCTTCTACCTCATTGCCCTTTTCTTAGCTCCTAAAATTCATTTCTTAGCTCCTAAAACTCTATTTTTATGCCAGCTCTTGAAATCATGGTCTCTTTGTGATTGGTGTAGCTACAACATTTCAGAATGCCCCATAAATAGGCCCCATTTGGGAGCTTTTGGAAGTACTATTTTGATACCTCCTCCGCATACTCACTTGGACTCCAGCCATTTGTCAGGGAAACCATTTGAAAAGGCAATTTGGAAGCCCACCCACATGATCCCAGTAGCTTTTTCTTCTCGCTGATGGTATTAGGCTAAAATTGGTCTGGTTTTGACCTTACCCACCCCTCTGACTAAATAAGTAGATTATGTTTAGAATAAGAACTTGAAGCAAAATGGTCCAACTGTGAAGTCTTTGCTCCTCAGAAAACTTCACAGGGACCTCCTCTTCACTTTGCAATTCCTCCACAGAATTGTGTTTTGCTTGGAAACACTACAAGCAAATTATGTTCAAAGTTGGTGTCTGTCATAATGAAGATGTGAGGGGTACAATTTTCGTTTAAAGTTTGTCTTCCCAGGAGGAATACCCTGTTTTGCTGAAAATTTGAGTTGGGATTATCCTTACCAACCAAATAAAAGCATGCACAATTCTGTTTAGATTCCCACAAGAATTAAGTTCACTCCACACGGGCAAAACTTTTCTATCTTTCCTTTAGAGAATTCTACCCAATTGTCTTCTTGAAATTTGAATTTATTACATTGAAGACTATGCATTTAACGTAATAAAACAATTTACGAAACTTAATGAATACGGTTCACAATAGCCCTTTGTTTATTTGAAAGCATAACAAACAATTATTACATATTACGATGTGCAAACAAGAGATGGGGATTCAGGGAAGGATAACACAGGAAATTTACATTATCGCCAAGAAACTTTGATTGGGACCCGGGGAAGCGTAGAGGCAAAAGGCCTTCAGAGAGAATACGGCAGTGAATGGTTGACAGATGTTATTTCAGCGGCAGAGAAGTGAGGAATTCGGAAAATGAGGACAATAGAAATGTAAATTTCTTATAGATGCTTCATTAAAGAAGAGGAAGAGATCAATGTTTCTTCATACCCTCTTCCAGACCCTCGTGTAGCTTTGTTTCTCTAGTTCGGTATCCTCAAAGCTGGACTGGTTTATCACGTGTCATCTCCATTCTCTGATATCATCATCTTCTGGGGGACAGAAGACGTAGTGCTCAACGCCGGATCTCTGTAGTGGATATCACAGCGTCTGCTACAGAGATTTCAGTGGACCTTACTTTAAGAGAAAGTGATAACTACCCATGATGCCTTACATACACTGGGCAGAAGTGCTCACATTAATAACATAAAAGAGGAAACAAGACATCAGAGAGTGTGCTATTCAGGTTCCCCCCGGTATCCGAAAGTAGAGTGTTCCTGTGAAACCTTCCGTAAGCCGAAATGATAAAGCGAAGAAGCAATTACTTTAGGACACATCTTGCTAAGGGCTGCACAAAATAAATTGAGATGAAGCATGGATGCTCACAGACACAGGTCAAGGTGATGGTGGCTTGATGCTGAGATGCTGAGTGTAGTTCCCGGGGGAGGAGCCTGACAGGGCCGCTCTCACTGCTCAGAGCGTCTGCTGCCTCTATAGTGACTAGATGCAGAACAAACCCTGATGCTATTTTTGCTTTTTGCCTTTTTTCGTAGAAGTGAAACATCCTCTTCCGATTTCTTTCGGTTAGTGAAAGCACGTACTAACGTGGGTCTTTCGTAAAAAGAGGGTGCAAGGAGGTGGCACAGTGGATCGTAGGTTTGCAAGAGTCACCCCCCCACCATCTGATGCTTCCTTGCACTGTGCCGAAGTCCAATTGCTTTTGTCCCCTTCTGGGCTTATAGAGGATAAAAATGTGCCGTGTGTCCCCACTTTAGGTAGCTTATTCAGTTTTATTCTCCCATGAACATTCCTGAAATGACTAAATTCAAAACAATTTGAAAGCCACCTTAAAAATAAAATTGAAATCCACAAGTCAGTGCCGTCGTCTCTTTCTTCATGGCCTAATTCACAACTTCTTTAGAGTCTGGAATTTACTCCAAGGCAATTCTGCAAATATTCTGTGCTTAATTGCAGCTTGGAGTTTGAGATCATTATTCATGCTCATGAACTGCGTTGAATTTACACATAAATTTTACTTGTCCCATTTACTAATTACTGAGAAGGAGTAATGTGACGGCATCTTAATCTAGGAAAAACATCTCAAGCGCTTTTGCACACGTTTTACATTTAGCATAACCTAAAACACATTTCCCCACAAAACTTTCCCCCTTAACTCTTAAGCCCCTGAGTATTTCAATGGAAACGCAATACTTTTTATCTGGATTCATTTACACTCTCATTTACTCATCAGCATGGTGTTTTGTAAGAGATATTTAATATTCTCCAAGAGCCCTTTTTACTTCTGCACATTTCAAAGTTTTTCCTGTAGGAAACACTGTGTTCCAAGCCATAAATTGAGCCTGAATCCAGAAAACAGGAGTTGGGGGAAGCCGTAAATTCCAAATGAATTCCAAGTGGTACTGAGCTCAATTGCCCATTACCCATATGATGTGGTTTCCACAATAGGAAGTGAGTAGCAAGGGTGAAGGAGACTGAGCCCGGTGACATTGACTGGGATTCGGCGCTCATGCTTAGCAAAGGGTAACTTGTGGTCTCACTCTCACTTTGTTGATTCTAGGACAGCTTCAAGAAACAGGTGTCACAACTGATGAGTCCTCTCTGGGAGTAGTAAGCTGTCCAGAGTGACTTTCTCCTACGGGAAGGAAAGGGCCAGCATGGTGAGTACGCTGCCTGTCACAGTGGCCAAAGGACGCTCCCACCCATGACCATGGGCAGCATCATAGCCGACTTTACCCTTCCTGAAACGGATCCAGGCTTAGAGCTGACTCTCCTGTCACATTTCTTTTGATCAAAAGTGTTCGAAATCAATTCTAGTGAGCTCTTTTAAAAATAAGTGTATTGGAAAGATACCAGGCCTCCCTTGAAATTCAAGGAAAAGTTGAAAATGCAGCTCCTTAAGATGTGGCCAAAGAGACAGTGTAAGGAAGCTGCTAGGAGCCCAGGTGTTGGGCTGAACCCTGCAGGCCTGCAAGCCCTGTAGTTGCCCAGCCTCAAGACAGAAGAAAGAGCCCAGTGACGGCGACAGAGACGTCAATGGTTTAATTCCTATGGGGATCTTACATGTGTGAAGCAAGGTCCTGGAGGGATGCCCCACCGGTGTGGCAGACATTGGGCAGGACGTGGCATCCGTCTTCGCTACCTGGGGGAGGGAGAAGTTACCAGGTACAGAGGGCATTTATGCCAGGTTGGCTCATCAGTTACCAGGGGAACCAGCAGAGGGACAAACCCCTTTGATAAACCATCATAGTAGCACTAGTTCTGATCTAAGGATTAGAAGGATCACTAGCTGGGCCAGGGGCAAGTCTGTAGACATTTACTGATTAGGCTCTATTCGCGTGAGTAGGGTGTGGGTGAGGCAGAGACTGGTCCAGCAGGGGATGTACAGAGAGCAAGAGAACAGCCATCCTGAGTGGCCTGAACGTACACCAAGGCTATAGGTATCGGGGCAAATCACACAACATGAAATACAGCCGAGCAGATGCCCAGATGGTATCTAGCGGTACTATTCTAAACTAATCCTTCCGCAAGTGACCACCCTTCCAGCTGACTAATCTCTGGTTTGTTCCTTTTCTTCTTTTCTTCAATATGGAGATTGTGGCTTCCCTATGTTCTTTGGTTTAAAAAATTATGTTATTCTTATAATTGATGATTTGTCTGTAGAATTGACTATATTATTATCACCTTCAGATTTAACATTAAAAAGTTGCTATTGCCTTCTGTATATAATCTGTTCATGGCTTCTCCTGAGACTTTGGGTTCCTAATATGATGAAACTACTTCTGTAACTGATTCACACTGTCCATTAAGAACAAGCCTCACTATAGCACAATTGGAGTCTTCAAATTCCCTCCCAGTCCAAATGCTTGTCATTGTTGGACTTTTCTTAGTGACAAGCACGCCCCAATGCCTGAGAAGCCTGGTTCAAAACAGATCAGTTAGTTTTTCTCTTTTAATTATTTACTTTTCAGTCAAAACCAACTGTTGAATTATTGGATCAATCAGTATATTTCCCCAAATGTATATGCACATGAAGTTAGCACATCATTATTAGATAATTAGATAGAGCCATACATTTATATATATATATATATATATATATATATATATATTTTTTTTTTTTTTTTTTTTTTTTTTTTTTTTTTTTTGCGGTACACGGGCCTCTCACTGTTGTGGCCTCTCTCGTTGTGGAGCACAGGCTCCGGACGCGCAGGCTCAGCGGCCATGGCTCACAGGCCCAGCCGCTCCGCGGCATGTGGGATCTTCCCGGACCGGGGCACGAACCCGCGTCCCCTGCATCGGCAGGCGGACTCTCAACCACTGTGTCACCAGGGAAGCCCCATACATTTATATTTTTATAAAATTAATGAGAACCACTAAAAATTTGATGATAGAAAATTAATAGTCTGTTTTGAATGACTTCAATCCATGCGTTTTAAACGTGATAAATTTTTGCTGGGACTTCCAGGCGGCCAGTGATACTGAAGGCTCAGATTCAAGGGTTGGTAATGAGAGAATGCAGAGACTCTAAAAGGCTCCCTGACTATAAGACAAGCGAATCCACGCATCTGCTCATCAGTCACATTGGCTTCCCAGCCTCCCTAGGTAACGTTTACTCCTAGCAACCTCAGTCCTTGTAAAAAATCTTATCCTCCATCTAAAAAGCAGATCTATTCAAGGGCTGCAAATAAAAGACAGCCTTATTAAAGGCTTTTCTGTTGTGCTTGCTAACAGGACTCCAAAGTGTTCATCCTTGGGAGTCATCGTGTCCACGTTCTTAGGGTTGAAAAATCAGAGAAGTAACGTATTCTTTCTCTTCTCTCTGACTTTACTGGGTCAAGAGAAAAACCTGTAAACAGAGCTTGCTTTAATCATCGGCCAAACACATGGATCCAAGGTTTCCCCCCAAGAGGAGGAGATCTTAGAGGCAGTCCTAGGGAATAACTTTACCCATAAGAAGCAAAACATAGACTTAAGCAAGCACCTTCTCCTTAGGTGGACACAGGTTCAAAATTTTAAATAACTAGGAAGACGATATTCTTAAGGGAATAAGCATTAAGGATAAAGGTATGTGTTAGTGGTAGAGAGCATTGAGGCAATATAATATAATATAATATAATGTAAAATAATATTTCATCTATTCTCAATATGGGACCACACACTTCCACAAATTAACCTGGGTCTGAAAGAAAGTGATCTCTGTGATCAAATGAGAATTTGAATTTAAAATGCTTTAAAATGTGTTCCTCACCAATTACAACTTTTTGCACAGAAGGTCAAGAAATATATTATGGTTCAAAAATATCTATTGTAGGGCTTCCCTGGTGGCGCAATGGTTGAGAGTCCGCCTGCCGATGCTAGGGGACACGGGTTCGTGCCCCGGTCCGGGAGGATCCCACATGCCGCGGAGCGGCTGGGCCCGTGAGCCATGGCCGCTGAGCCTGCGCGTCCGGAGCCTGTGCTCCGCAACGGGAGAGGCCACAACAGTGAGAGGCCCGCGTACCGCAAAAAAAAAAAAAAAAAAAAAAATCTATTGTAAAACTATCTTAAAAAAAAACTATCTTATAACCATAAGGTGAAAGGATCTTTCAAGATATAGCTGCACAATGCTGGTTTCACAAATGAGAGAGATAAGGACTTAGAGAATGAATTTTTCAAAATGGCATAACCGTTATATGGCAGATTTCAGAGCTGAATTGGATTTCATGACTTCCCATATTCTTTTAATTTTATTTTTTATTGAAATATAGTTGATTTACAATGTTGCGTTAGTTTCCCATATACAGTAAAGTGATTCATTCATATATATATATATATATATTCTTATATATATATATATATTATATATATATATATATATATATATATATTCTTTTTCAGATTCTTTTCCCTTATAGGTTATTACAAGATATTGAGTATACTTCCCTGTGCTATACAGTAGGCCCTGTTGGGTTTTTTTATACATAGTAGTGTGTATATGTTAATCCCAAATTCCTAATTTATTCCCCCACTGCCAATAGTCTTCTCCAGTTTGACTGGGGTTAATGTATGAATTCTGATTTAAGGACTTAAAAAAATTATTTACAATTCCACCATCAAGTGCTGTCTGTACTCTCTTTGTACTGAGATCTCACAGAGGTTAGGAAGAAGAGTAACAGAATTTATGCCCTAAATAATGTGTGACCTAAATAACAATATGAATATCAGGATCCATCACCCTTTGAAAATGTCAATTCAAGTAAAATATTTTTCATAAAACGTTATCAATGACTTTTGTTTGTTTTGCTGTACGCAGGCCGCTCACTGTTGTGGCTTCTCCTGTTGCGGAGCACAGGCTCCGGACGCGCAGGCTTAGCAGCCATGGCTCACGGGCCCAGCCGCTCTGCAGCATGTGGGATCTTCCCGGACCGGGGCACAAACCCACGTTCCCCGCATAAGCAGGCCGACTCTCAACCACTGCGCCACCAGGGAAGCCCTCAATGACTTTTAAAAAATAGAGTTTTATGTTTACTTCCACTTGAATACGAAGAATAATTCAACATTTGTGGGGCTAACATTGAAAAAAAGAAGCCCTTTGTTCAGTCTCAGTTTCTTTACCTGTATTATGGCGAAAATAATTCTTAATTTGTCATGAGCAATATGGGAGTTCCATGAGATAATGTGTGCAAGGCATCTAGAATCGTGCCTGGCACACAGTATGTATTCAGCGAACGCTGGTTTCCTTGAGGAATATTAAAATCCTTCTAATATCTATGACTTGACTACTTCAAATCTTTTTTGAATAAAACAGGGCATAAATTCATTGATACACAAAGAGAGCTGGAATGAATTCTACAATTGTTGGTTGAAGATATGCATTTAGTTACTTTTACTTGTCTTGGGCTGTGTCAACATGGCCACCCGACTTCAGATCTCCAGCCCTTTGTGTGCTGGCCTTTTATGAGGTTGGCTTGCAGGTATGTTGGGGAACAAAGAGCCCAAATTCACCTCTCTGTACGTTAGTTGGTCCTTCATATACCCACTGTACCGGGTTGAAGGGTGTCTTCCACTCAAGATCTTATTTGGAAATAGGGTCTTTGCAGATGTCAAGTTAAGATGAGGTCATACTGCATTAGTTTTGGACCTAAATCCAATATGACTCTGTCCGCATAAGAAGAGAAGACAGAGACACAGAAGGAGGATTGCACATGTGAAGGTGGAGGCAGAGATTGGAGTTATGATGCCATAAGCCAAGGAATGAATGACAAGGATGGCTGGCAACCACCAAGCAGTGCAAGAAAGATTCCTCGCCTAAAGTCTTCAGAGAGAGCATGGCCTTGCAGACTCCTCGATTTCAGATTTAAGTCTCCAGAACCATGAAATAATGCATTTCTATGGTTTTAAACCATCCAATTTGTGGTAATTTGTTTCGGCAGGGAAATGAACACACTTGCTCATACAAACTCATGGGTGTTTGGCAACGATTATGCAGACCATCCTCTGCACTGGACCAGTGAGATTTGTATTCCCTTAGTAATCCTCATTTGTGCCCAAATATAGGACTTGGATTTGTGTCATCTACACCATTCCTGTTATTTCCTTCAGAGAGAGAATGTTGAGAGATGAGGTCACCTCTGGTGTCTTTTCCAAGGAGTCCAGACTAATCTTCTCCCCTTGAATCTCAGCACTCAGGCTTTCCCTGAGATAAGTTTCCAGTTCTCATGAAGCAGAAAACTGCAAAATCCAGAAGGCCTTGGAGAGATATCATTAATGTGCAAATCTCTGCCAACTGACAAGTTCAGGCAAGAAAATATTTTTGGTGACTTGACCTTGTGGATATTAAAGTGGGTTTCAGGATTTGGAACTTCCCTATTTGAGCTTCCCCCTTGACCAACTTCTATAGCGATTGCACAAGACTTGACGTGAAAAGCAGGCTTCTTTTCACCCAAGCATTTTGTTTCCACAGGATTTTTCAGTTCATGTCAAATTAAGCATGTGTGTTCAGACTTAGGTAAGGGTCTGACTTCATTCAGACAGTGTTACATGGGAACACAAAGGGCGGGGTATGAAAATATAAATAAATCTCCTCAGAACTTACTGGAAGCAAAGGAAGGATACATACAAACAAACATAAATTCGAATCCATGTTTCACATTGGACTCTTTTATTCCAGTTTTCACCGTATTAATAGACTATTGCAATAATCTTCAAATTGGGCCTCTATAGCTTTTCTCAGCCAAACTGTACTTTTGACAAACAAATCTGCATATAGCCCAGGGCTGGAATGGAAGATCGGAAAATGAAGAAAGGCCAGACTTCTGTCTTTGAGAACTCATGTTTCTGCAAAAACCAGGTGCACACAACTTAGGATAAACTATAAATGTAAAAGGACTATGGCTATAGAGAAAAAGATCACATAATTTTTCTTGAGAAGGTCAGTCTTCAAGGACAAATGAAAGAATATTTGAACTGGTCTTAGGAAGTGAGCAGGTGTAAGAAAGAGGGGGAGAGAGAGAGAGAGAGAGAGAGAGAGAGAGAACCAAGCCTCTTAAATCCATGTACCTTCCTGGAAGCTCTGTGTCAGACTAGATTAATCTACCTGCTGCTGCATGGCTCGACCCGTGTCATCCCCCGGCTTGTGAAACATCACTGTCTGCCCTGACTCTGACTCGCCACCCATTGCTTCTGCAGTGCAGTCCTGACACCTCAGCTGGAATTTAAGACCTCGCACCATCACATCTCAGTTGTATTCCTGTTACACCCATACCCCACCCGCTCCTTTGCTGCATCAGCAGACTGGTGCTCAGGACTTTGCCTCTATGGCTCCAGGTTCACCCGTTCCTTCCCCATTCTCATCCCCACTGCTAGTGTTTCAAAACCCAGCTGGGCATCACCTCCTTCAGGAAGTCTCCTTTCTTTCCTTCCGGTAAAGGTGTTCTTCAGGTTTCCAGATTCCCAAAGCACTTCATCTGACCCTCTCCCACGATATGTGTGATAGGTTGTGTTCTATTTCACACATATTCGCTGCTCTCACAACTGCACCCATCCCTGTGTCCCCTCCCTGGTGCCCCATTGACATGAGATATGGCTGGTGACTTCCTCAGACCCTTGGAATGTGAGAGGGAGTTGATCTCAGGAGGTCTTGGCCTGCAGCGGCTTGAAGCAGGATTTTGGTTCCCGGCCAAAGATTGAAGCCAGGCCACGGCAGTGAGAGTGCTGAATCCTAGCTATTAGACCACCAGGGACCAGTGGCCAGTGACAAGGCCCCTGGCCCGTTGACTTTGTAGAAATGAATTCCCACAAAGAAACGGAAAGTAGGGAAACAAGTAAAGTGTTTATTAGGAGGAAAAAGTACGTGTGAACAGGCGCACATGGGCCAGCTCAGAGAGAGAGAGTTGCGCCCTTGTGGTAGTTTGAATCACTTATATGGGGCATTTCTTCTGGGTTTCCCCTGGCCAATCATCTTGCTTGGCCTGGTTCTGAGTCCGTATTTGGTTTATCTCAGCATCCTCCCACGTGTGCACGCACATCTCTTAGCCAAGATGGATTCCTGCAAAGAGGCCTACGGGTAGGTTGACATCATTCCCTTTTGACCTCCAAGGAGCATTGCTGTGCATATGTAGTCGGGAAGGTCTCCTTGACCTCAACAATGAGGACTATGTGGTCTCTATCTTTTATCTGGGCAGGGCCTAGCCTCTCCTGTTATCCTCCTGCTATTATCTTCATCTTGGAGCATCTGTCCACAGGGGACAGACACCAGAGGCTCAGCCTGGGGCCCATCTATCTCCTGCCTCAGAGTGACATGTCACTTCTGTGCAGAAGCTTTACAGGCGTCCACATGGTGTGTCCACGGGACCATGTCTCAGAAGGGGCTGCTCCTTCTGCCTGATTCCAGGAAAGTTGGCAGCCTATGGACCCAAAACATGGCAGATCCATAAAGGACTTCCCCACACAGGAACGGATGAGAGCCACTGAGAGCTTGTGGTTATATTATCACAGCGTAGTCTCTCAAAAGATGATCTACAACAGGTTTCACATTCTACCTTACATGACCAATGTTTTTATATGTGCCTTTTCTTCCCTATTAGAGCGTGAGCTCCCTGTAGAATCTGTGTGTGATCCATCTTTGGGTTATCGCTCTCATCACGGTACCTGCCATTCAGTAGTTGCTCATTGACTCATTTAGCAGACGAGTGAGTGACTGTAGGAAGTATGTGCGTGTGATGCATGAGTGTGCGGGGCTAGGGGTGGGAGGGCTGTGAAGATGAGAAGAAGAACCAGCCCATTTTCTAGTTCAAGTTAGTCCTGACTCTTTATCATTAAGGCTTCCTGCCCTGCTGGGCTATATTATCAATTAGTCAGTTGGAAGTTTAGTTTTCATTTAGAGATTTAGTTTATAGTCTTCAAGACGAAGAGCAGAATTTATTTTGAGAGGATAGACTCTGAAAAGGGTATAACCAAAACATTAGATTAACAAAGTGATATTTTAGGATAAAGGTATGTTAACATAATAACCTGATATGATAAAAATAACAGTTTGATAACTAGAACACTGTCAGCCTGTCATGACAAGATGTAAGTTGCTGGAGTGAAATTTGCTGGTGATCCTAGCACTTGTTGGGTCAGGGGACACTTGTTCATTTCTTATGGAGCAGAGCAGGGAGAGAGACAGAGACAGAGAGTGCAAGGCCAGGCATGTGGCTGTCTTGGGAGTCGTCCATAAGAAAGTGAAGGAACCCAACAGTAGGAAGCTGAAGGTTAACATGAGATGCATAGGGGTTTTCCACTTGGAATGGAATGTTTCTTTCAGGATCAAGGTAATCAGCATAAATAAAGTCCTTGGTGGTGGAAACTCCAAAGAATGAGGAAAGTGTCAACAAGGGAAAGCATAATCCTTATTCATCTGCCAGACCCAAGGGTACAAGGTCAATAAGGCTTTCATTTCTTCTTTCCATTCAATCCTCTGCCTGTTCTGACCTGATCAGAAAACATCTAGCAAGTGCAGGGTCAGCGGAGAGGCAAATGTCAGTAAGAAAAGAAAGAAGTGCTTACCATCTTCCTTGAGACTGCAGCTCTCAAGACTAAGGAGGAAATAAAGGACATTGAAAACTTTGGTGTTTTGATTAATTCTTGGTCTGGACATTCTGACTTCAGAATCAAGACGTTTATAGTTATCAGTTAAGATCTACTGCATGTCTATTTTCTAAGCAGAAAATTCTTGGGCCATCTCAAGTTTTCATTTAGGGGCAATGGAGGGTAACCTCTTTAAATAATTGTAATGAAATAATGTCAGATGAATAACAATATTAACATAATATTAAATTGTATGTCAAGTCCATGACAGTTGTGCATATTCAAATATAAGTTAAATCCATTTTGGCAACCGAATTAAAGACCCATTCACGACAACAGCAAGGTTTACCACATGGAGAGGGGCACCTGGTAAAGGAAGAAGGAAACTAGAAAACCTACTGAAAAGGGGGTTTGAACCACCTGGTACCCCTTGGAAGCAGGTGTCTTGAGGGACTGGGAAGTCTCTGGATTTATAGAGCACCAGCTCAGGAAAAAAGCAGATGGCTTTCACCCAAAGAAGGACCTCAAGGCAGCACCAGTGATATTCTCATTACCACTGTAAATGTTAGCTAAGTCTCAACTGTCTGTATTCCTGCTCCCCTTTCCAACGTTAGGAGAGGGAATGCGGAAGAAGGAAGTCTTGCCAAAATCTGAGAGAGTAAAGCATTGTCTGAATTCCACATTCGTGATGCAATTTCAACAGTAGTTTTAATTGCTGGTTCAGGTAACACTGGGCAAGTCAACGAGGGAATGACTGAAGTACAGAGGAAATGTTTCCTGAGTTACCAGGAAAATCCTAATCCGAATTCCTTCCATCCTCACTCTGCCCAGAGTAGCAGCAGGTAAGCCAGGCTTCCTTCCCAACTTCCTGCCTCACTTCCTGTCATTTCCAGAGAGCTGCTCAATTCTGATGTCTTTCTTAGAATGATCTTACTTCCTGGCTCTATTCTCCCCAGACAACTTTTTCTTCTCCCTTTGATTAGGGAGAAGAAGAAGTAGGGTTTTATGGGGCCAAAAAATGCAGGGAGTTCTGACTTGACACAAGAGAAAAGAGAAAAGAAATCTGGTGAAGCTGCTAAGAGTAAGGCACTTCAGATTCTTTCACACTCTTCCTGACCACTGAGGGGGGTGGTAGAATCTTACACTTTAAAATGCGTGACCATTGCAAATCTATTGCATCTGTGTGTCTCAGCACCAGTGTCATGTGCAGGCTGGCTCCTCACAGAGCACATTGTGGTAGGAAGAACACAAGCTTTGGGGTAGGACAAACTCAAGCTCGAATTCCAGCTTTGACAGCTGTTGGAGTTTGCACATTCACACACTCAGTCATTGATTACTACAATACCCTTTCTTAAAGCACCTTCCATGTGTGGAGTGATGGGGAGATGCTGGGGCCACATGGTTCCAGGAGATGAGTGCCTGCCCTCTAGCAATCCTTAGCGTAGTAGGGGAGATGGTCATTGTGACAGATAGAGTACAGTGTGACTAGCACACAGATGGAGATACGTGGAGGTCTTCCTGCTACCCACTTGCAGACGGAACACCACTCACTGAGGCAGAAGTAGAGAATGAATGAGAATTTAATGGCTGGACATTGGCTGAGTGGAGGATACTAGGTGTGTGTTAATTCCCAGAGGATTGGAAAGACATGGTGCACTGTACACCCTTGGCACAGAGTGGTAGTGGAAAGAGGTTGGATGTAGGGATGGAAAGGCAAACATGGGCAAGGTCATGGGATCATGGAAGGCCCTATAAACCATGCTAAAGAGTTTATATTTTATCCTACATACAATAAGAACCACTAAAGAGTTTTATGCCAGGGAAAACTGTGATCATATTTATATTTTAGAAATATTTATCTGAAGGAAGTATTTGAAGGGAGAGATTGAAGCCATGAGGAAAGTTAGGATATTATTGCAACTGTTCAGGTGAAAAATAAAAAATTTCTGAACTCAAGTGGGAATGGAGAGGAAATGTCTGAAGTTGAGTTCCCAAAGTAGCAGACCTGAAGATAAGACTTTGAGTGCATGTGATTTATTTGGAAGAGTACAGAAATAGAGGGGTAAAGCCTGGGAAGTGGCAGAAAAAAGGAAGCCAAGAAAGACTGCCCAAATGATCAGATTACCTCTCTGGGGTTGAGGATGAATTTACCCGGGAATCTGTACAGAGTGTATTAATAGTTGCCCCATCCGAGGGGTGGGGAAGAGGGGGTATTCATCCACTAACTTCTGTCCATCATTGGTTAGGAACCTCTCCTAAGGGCATTAGCTCTTTGACGCACTAGGCCTGCTTTACACATACGCAGAGAAGTAGGAAACAAGCTTGACATTCTATCCCAAATGCCAACAAAACAAACCTAGTATTTATCTAGAAAAATAAACAAATAAAAGAATAGTCAAGAAAATGTTGAAAAAGAAAGAGAACTGTTTAGGAATTTACCTACCAGTTACAATCTGCATTGTGCTTTCAAAAATTACAGAGAAAGTAGTGTGATTCTCATGCATAAGGTGATAGTTGGAAGAATGAAATGGAAACATGGGAGTTAACAACATGGGGAAATGTCCTTAAAATGCAATTAAATTTTTAAAAAATTGGTCTTCTCGGTCTATCATCAAAAAGAACACAAATAACAAATGCTGGAGAGGATGTGGAGAGAGGAGAACCCTAGTACATTGTTGGTGGGAATGTAAATTGGTGCAGCCACTGTGGAAAACAGTATGGAGGTTTCTAAAAAAAACTAAAACTACAACTACCATATGATCCAGCAATTCCACTCCTGGGTATTTATCCAGAAAACACTAATTTGAAAAGATACATGCACCCCCATTTCATAGCAGCATTTATTTACAATAGCCAACCTATGGAATCAACCTAAGTGTCCATCAACAGATGAATGGATGATGTGGTGTATATAGAGAGAATGGAATATTACTCAGCCATTAAAAAGTATTAAATTTTGCCATTTGCAGCAATGGATAGACTTGGAAGGCATTATGCTTAAGGGAATAATTCAGACAGAGAATGACAAATACTGTATAATATCACTTATATGTGGACTCTAAAAAAATACAACAAACTAGTGAATATAACAAAAAAGAAGCAGACCCACAAATCTAGAGAACAAACTGGTGCTGCCAGTGGGGAGAGAGGCGGAAAGGGACAGTATACAGGTAGGGGATTAAGAGGTAGAAGCTATAATGTATACAGTAAGCTACAAGGATATAGTGTACAACATGGGGACTATAGCCAATATTTCATAATAACTCTCAATGGAGTATAACCTTGAAAAATTGTGAATCACTCTGTTGTACACCTGTAACATATAATATTGTACAGCAACTATACTTTAATAAAAAATAATGTCTATTCAAAGGAAAGAAAGAAAACATAAAAAATATTAACAGAAATATCTGTAGTTTGTGGATCGCCCATGAGTTTTCATATTCATCTGCCTATTTGTATTTTGTAAGTTTTCAGCAATGATCGATATGGATTTTAAAATCAAGAAAAGGTCTCGTTTTCAAAAGAAAAAAAAAAAGAGAAGACAAAGAATCCTGCCAGCTCCAGGAGAGCATCCATCTGCCTTTTGGAAAGGTCCTTCCATGAGCTGCCTCAAGCCGCTTTGTGCTCTTTTCTCTGTGTGGGCAGAAACAGAATAAAACGCTGATCTTGAGGAAACGCTGGGAGATGCTATCAGAGAGAAATTAAGAAGTAATTTTGAATGGAGATTGGAGGATTTGTCAACAAACTGGAGGGAATCCAGAGAGGAACCGAGGAATAACTGAAGACCTGGGGCTGAAGGCTGGACTTGCGAGTAGAGATGAAAAGAATATGTGTTTAGCTTGGCTAGATTCTAAGGAGAGACTTAGAAACAGCATTGGAGTCCAATCAAACTGCCGTTAACTACTGCCAGGCACATCCTCATCCTAAGTGACCCTGAAAGGTCAAAACAACCTCTTAAAATTTCCAGTGCTTTTTAGTTCAACCTGAGGTTAGAGACCATATCTTCCACACAGCACAGATTGCTTTTGCATGGATGCCAAGAGCTTGTCTTCGAAGTGCATTAAGGATGCAAATACTGTGGAGAGGAAGTGAGTCTCTAAGGGCAGCTCGAAAGCATCCCCATGACAGAGGATGCTGACGGGGCCAGAACGAGCAGGGGTTCTTCCCAGGTTTGTATGGCACGATGCTCTAATAAAACGGTTTATTCTTCCTGTGGTTCACTTTTCATGCTTGTTTTGTGTTTATCTGGGGAAACAGAGGGCCACTTAGAGTGATGGCAAAAGAGAGAAGCAGAAAGAAACAGAAAAGTGAGGCCAAGTGAGTTCCTGGGAGAGACCCAGGGAGGTGCCCAGAGGGAGAGAGGGATTGATAACCAGCCAGAAAGATCGTAATTAGATTGGGATAAAGACTTGAGGGGAGAGAACCGGAACAGGCAGCCAGAAGGGAGGGGAACGACAGAGAGGGCCCAGTGATCTGTCCTGGGGTGGGGAACAGTAGGAGGTCTGACTCACTGGTACTAGTCAGACCATTTAAAGGAGAACAGAGATTCATGGCAAGGCAACACTGTTTATTTTTAATATGGACTTGTATTTTGGTAACAGAAAGGGGAAGAAAAGCAAAAGGGAATTTAGAGTGGAGCTTGGGAGCTCTGCACTGAATCTTGAGAACCTCTCAGAGAAAGGCTGTGATCAATGGCCTGTGGCTGGGCTGGGGCTGCTCTGTCCTCCTATGGTTGAACCTTGACCACAGGGAAGGACATTGTCAGGCATCGTCAGCCAAACGTAGGAACTCTTTGCTTTGGTTGCAGCACTCTGAGGCACTTAAACCCTGACACAAGGGCACGTACTTAGGAGGCTTTTTCGATGGAAGCTTCGCAACCTTGCCTGGCCAACGATCTAGACCTCTCCAGCATTGCACAAAAGCATGCCTTCGTGGTTTCTCTTGCTTCATTCTTGTCCTGCTTGTTTAGGAAAATGTCACTAAGTAATAAAAAAGTAAACATTTGTACTTATCATTCTATGGTTTGATTACAAATATTAGGAAAACCTCTTAAAGGAAGAGGTTTAAAAATTCTCAAACTTAAATTGCTTTTTTCACTTAAATAGCAATATGGACATTCACTAGGAAACACGGCCATTTCAAAATGACAAAGATGCACAGTACAAGAAAACAATGTGTCCTGTCCTAGAAAAATACATATTTGTAATATTGGCTCGAAGCCTGGTATACCTAGTCTCTTCATTGACGATGCCCACGTCTAGAGATCAGCTGAATGACTTGCTTACTCTTGGGGTAAGCGTTTCTGGATTTAAACATGATTCTTTTGAAATACGATGCACTCGTACACTTGTAATTAAATAAATATACCCAAATCAGGGATGTGCACTCAGTGACAGGAGTGAAAGACCCAAACCATTTGGGTACCACTCCTGTAGACTACAACGTATGGTGGGGTTTCTTCGAGCACAGCACTAAGGAAGAGGAAAGTTACAGAGAAACCTGGGTTAAGGTCAAGAAGCCTGGGTTAAATTCATTAGAATCACCTTAGGAACGTTTAAAAGATACAGACTCTTGGGATTTATCCCAACACTACTAAGTAGGAACTTCGTACTGAGACCTAGGAATCTGTATTTTTGAAATCCTTTTAACGTCTAGACTAGGATTGTGAATAGTGGGCTAGAGCACATTCTGTTTCTTGCCTCTAGTTACTGAATATGTTCTAAGTGTGATTACCAATTTAGCATAAAAAAACTACCTCCGTCAGAGCTCAGCATGTCTTTTAGAGGCAACTAAAGTGACCTCTTTAGTTGAATGAATAATGAATAATGAATGAGATGATTTCTCCTGACATTTGGATCACCAATTCTGTCTAATAACTTTGGAATTTACACAGTTGGTTGTACAGTAGATGCAATTCAGACGTCTTCTTGAATAAAGATGCCACAGAGATCCTACTGGCATTTTTCACCATGTCAAGTTTATTAGGGTGAGTTAATAAGCAAATACGTCCTTTTTTTTCAGGTGAACGTTACTCTAAATATTTACAAAACATGTAAATATTTCAGCAGCTCTCTTGGGGTCCCAAGCCTGTCGGTTGTTTACTGCATGAAAATGTAGTTGCTGACTTTTCCTGAGTAAATGAATTTTAGGGTATCCTGAGATGTTCTGCGATATGGAAGAAAGGAAGAGAGAGAATGGGAGCAAGGTGGTGGGGGAATGTTGGCCATTGACTCACTGTCACCAACACTGAGTAAGACTCTTGACTTTTGGGTGTCTCAGTGAATGAACCCACATGGGAAGAAGCAGTGGGAAAACGTAACATGGTCAAAATGGCCACGAGGTCTCCTGGGTAAATACATGATGATATTGGAGTTGAGAGTTCTTGTGACCTTTTGTGGCTTCTTTAGTCTGGGGAGTCACTATCATTGCAGGAGCCAGCCTTGTCATTTTCACTTTGTGGTGAGCGGGGAGCTCTTTGATGTGTAACTCTGGGATCACTGTGGGAGCTAAGAAAAGAGTAACCCCTTGTCACCCACCCACAGCTCCAGTTGTCTCCGGAATAAGTGGCAGAGAGGCTTCGTGCAGTCAGTTTTTGAAAAATCAGTTCTCTTGTACCCATTGTAAAGGGTGCAGTTGGAAAAGTTTTGACACATGTACACACCTGTGTAACCACCACCTCAGTCAAGATATAGAATCTTCTCTTCACCCCCAAAAGATTCTTTGTGCCCCTTCTCAGGCAGTCTCCCTCTACTCCCAGCTCCAGGCATTTCTTGATAGTCTTCTGCCCAATTGTGTTAGTCAATGGACAAGTGCAGCAACTTTCCCAGGCCTGGGAGTCTGGGAAAAACTACTGGAGTAGAAGGTACCATCCAGGAGTCGAGGGAACGTAGGTAGGCACAGAGAAGGGTGAAATGAGCACCAGTGTAGATCCCGAGACTAGATACTGAAGCAAGGTTGTCTTCCATCCCACTAACTTTCCTGGGGTAATTTTCCCTGGAGAAGCAGCCTTGCAGGATGTTGGAGGAGATTTACCAAGTTGGAGTAAACATAAGCACATGAAGGAAGTGCACCAATCACACAGTGGTGGATTGTGGGTGGAGCTGGGGTGGACCCCAGACACACAGCCCCTACTGGACTGAGGCACACATTCCTCCAGCTGCTGGACTGCTGCCTGGCTTGGCTCGCAGCCATGTCTCTCTCTAGGAACAGCTCTGGGCTGAGAGAGCAGCCCTGCCCATGGCTATTACCTTCGTCCCTGGGGACAGCCTCCAGGTGAGGACTGGTCAGATGTGAAGGTACAGCCTCACTCCCTTGCCTCAGTTTGGGACCTCTTGGGAGGGCCATCCCAGCTCCCATGCTCACTGTGGAATCATCTGTGGTCCTGATGCAACTTCACTGTCCTTCACCTCCTTTCTCTGCCCATCCCCTTTGTCCTCACTCCCTTACAGCTGATGCCCGGAGTGCATTCACCCATATATCGTTAATACTGCTCTCAGATCCTATTTCTGAAGACTCTCAACAATGACACTCGTGTTTATGCAGTGGTCACTGTGCCAGCCCTAGCTTTCCAGAGATCATCTCTCTAAACCTGCTCAATAAGTCTACAACACAGCTACCCTTAGGATCTGCATTGTAAGGTGAGACATCTGAAATCATCTGTCAAAGTTCACAGATATTAAACCTGCAGTGGAAATGGGGCATGGCAAAGAGCGGTGCTTTGGAGCTCTACCAGACCAAACTTTGTGAGTTTGCAGGATTTAGGTCCTCCAGGTTGGGGACCCTTTTTGTGGCCACGGGAAATACCCTCCTTCCCCAGCCAGTCTTTGGGAGGTATAAGCGAAGGCAGGATACCTGGGTTTGCCATCATAGAAGAATGGCAAAGAAGCATAGTCTAGTTCTGCATTTTGCAAGAGAGATTTTTGGTTTTGTATTTTTGATGTGAAAATAGTGATTGGAAAATACCTTTTCCCCGCTGTGCTTTGCTTTCTGTCAAGTTCAGTACCACCAAGACCCAAATGAACATTACGTGGCAAGCTGCCAAACTAAACACCTCCCAGCCAGGCGCCTAATAATGGAAAGGAGCATGTGGTGGGAAAGATTCTTATGGACGTTTTGTGGAAATAAACTGAAGTTGCAAAAACAATCATTTCTTCCTTGCTCCTTAAATCTCAATAAATGAGATGAAATCTACAAGCTCGCTTTTGCTGTTGAGTTGGAAATTTTAATTCCAAATGGTGAGCTTTGACTAGTAACATCTTAAGGGGTTCAAGAAAGTTTGTATCTTTCTTAGGGAAGCTCCTGTATTGTAAAAAAAAGTTCCAAAATACAGGACATTTTTCAAAAGTGCATTATAACTAGCTTCATATCTATTTGTTGGGGCTTATAAGGTATCTGGGTGCTGTTGTACGAAAATTATAAATAATTTAAAAATTATTCATTTGTACATTTAAAAAAAGTAAAGCCACCCACTTTACCATGAAAACTTCAGGAACCTGGAGTAAAGTCAGTGATATTTGCAAATTCTCTATTCCTTTGACTTAAATGAATCATGTCTTTATTTAAGTCCTCAGAAATGAACGTTTCCAATTGTATATACACATCTATATTTCTCTGTACTGATGTCTCAGACAGATCTTCCTTACTTGGGAGATACATATTTGTGATTATTTACATGAATATCATCTGCATTTAGGTTTTGACAAAGCCAGGAGCATGGTTCATGCCAGCCACCTCCTTTTTCTTTCTGTAGAAATAATGTCTGTTTTACACCCGTGTGTGGACTGACTGGAAATGCATTTATTTTGAAATTAATTAAAGGCAAGGAACTTTTTTCAGAAACCTGTCACAAAGGCCTAAAAATTTTAGCCTTTTGCCTTAAAAATAAATAAAAATAAAAATGGACTTTAGGGCTTCCCTGGTGGCGCAGTGGTTGAGAGTCCGCCTGCCGATGCAGAGGACACGGGTTTGTGCCCCGGTCCGGGAAGATCCCACATGTCAGGGAGCGACTGGGCCTGTGAGCCACGGCCCCTGGGCCTGTGCGTCCGGAGCCTGTGCTCTGCAACGGGAGAGGCCACAACAGTGAGAGGCCTGCGTACCCCCCAAAACAAAAAAAAAAAAAAAGGACTTTAAAAAAGGACATTTTCTGAAGACTGCTTTGTTAAAAAAGAATGGTCAGAAGAAATGAATTTCCAAAGTTTTGCAAGCATGGTCACTGGTGGAGGGGAAATCCTGTCTACTGGACAGACTTCTTTTACTTTTCTCATAACTAAGACGTTTTTCCATTCGAGGAAGGGTGAGGCCAACTCCTTGGAGCTACGTGGAACTTTCATTCACGCACCATGTTGAGTTCAATGTGCAAAGTCATGAAGGGTAATTCATATTCATAGCGACCTCTTTACTCAGATGGACCTACTGGGGGAAGTCATTAAATATTTGCTGGTGAAAATTTTGCTTAGCTCAATGTTTACATGTAAAGTTCATAAAAACAGCACTACAGATCTGGGTGGGGATGAGTCAGATTCAGAACTAAGAAATTTGTAATCTGTGAGTTTCTAAAGAAATCTTTTGGAGCCAAAAGACAAGGAAGTATCACAATGGTCTCGTTTTCTAGGATTTCACACAATGCCTCTTTTTAAATATTCCACACTGCTTGAATAATACTTATACTCTTTGGTTTTATTTCAGAATTCAGCTTTACCCTTGTTTTTCCCCAGGCCATACTGGCCTAATATAATTTAATTCATTTCTTTCAGTCCCCATTCATCATGTATTCATTTAAGAGATATTTGTTGATTTTCTACTATGTATTGGCCAATGGGGATTCAGTAACAAACTCTTCGGACTTAAGAGCTAAATCAAGACAATAATTTTTGGTTGCGAGAAGGGCTAGTTAGGAATAAATAACGGTATTAGAGGGAGTAAGAGGTGGCAGTTGAAGTAGGAAAGGCTTGTGTTATAGGGTGACAAGGGGTGGCCATATCTAAAGCACAGGAAGGAACCAGCTGTGCAGAAAGCCCAGGGGTGCCTGGCACCCCAGCATGCAGAGGGGACCAGGTGGGAGAGCTCTGAGATGCTTAGGGCTTTGGCATGTTCTGAGAACAGAATGGATCCATTTTCGCTTGAGTGTAGGGAGTGAGATGAGATTGGTAAGAGGCGTAGATTCTCTTCCAGATGCAATGGACACCCTGAAGAGGAGGAGTGATGAGCTCTGACTTTCATTAACTCACAGTAAGAATAACAACCAAAAAACCCAACAGTTAAGGGCTTCACATACACCCCTGAAATTTTTGGTCTTCTACTCCTTACAATTTTCTCTTTGTTATCAGGGAACTCCTAGATATCCTTATATGTGCTCCTAAGTTTCCAGTTTGTGGCATCTGCTTTCCTCCATCCTGACATTCTCAACACTCACAGAACCTCCCTGATCATGTTATGGCTTCATCCCACTTAGCTCAAGATGCTCTTGTCACTGGGTTGATAGCATACTTCCTGGAAGAAGCTGTTGCCCTATCATTTTTTCATGCTATCAGCTCTGTAATTGGCTTTATCAGTGTTCCTTTGCTACCTTCCATCAGTGCCCACAAGCAAGAGAAAGGACATACACTCCTTTCACTTGTGTTCAAGGGTGCGAGGGTATGGGAGACAGGTAGGACCGGCTGGCTTGGGAGCCAGCCATGGACGGGGAAATATGATGGAGCGCTATGGCAGCAAGTGTGGAAGAAACCTATCCACAGCAGATTCAACGGTGGCACACACTTCCCAGAATGCAGGAGAGGTAGAATCCAAGAGCACCTGTTTGAGTTCTTGCAATTCCAGAACCGGCTGTTGAGGATACTCTCAATCTAACTCTTAAGATTTCTAAATCAAAAACTACATCTGAGAAACGGTTTATTCATTTATGTTCCTGGAGTATATTGGGGGAGGGATTTGCAAGTGGTGCTAATAAATGTGCTCAAAGATGTCACCCGGCATGTAGTGATGGTGATGTCGTGGGTTTCCATCTGGGAAGGTGGAAGTCCAAGGAAAAGGTGTCAGTTGTATCTGATGGAAGTTCTCAGAATTTGTTGCATTTTGTGGGGTGGGTGAGTCCTATGACTCACCCTTCCTCTCAGGAGTGGGAATCTTTGAATAGTGTCCATCCACACATCATGAATTTAGTCCTGGGTTTGACCAGACTAGAGCTGCCCTGCTTGGCAATCTCCCCCACCCTTCTAAGGGCGGATCTAATTGTAGCAGGAGAAACTCTGTGATTCTCTGTAGCCTTGGAAAAATAGAATGAATAGGGAGTGCTTTGGTTAGAGTTTCCTTAGGAAAAATTATTGTAGGGAATTTGTGGAAAAACACTGCTTTGCAATCTCAGAGCTACGCAAAATATCGGGTAACTAAATATAGAAGAGTGTTCACAATCTTGCAGGTCCTGACGTCTGGCTAAAAGTGAGTTCTGGGAGGGGGTGATGTCTTCTCTCTTTCTTTTCTTCTCTCTCTCTTTTTAATTTTTCTTCCTTGGTCAGCCTTGTAAGCTTAACTACGGATGATTATCCAACAAGAATCTTAATTGTTGTTCTAACACAAGTTCTTACTTAATTTGAAAGAATGTTTGGTGTTAATGAAATTTCCCTCTGAAAAAAAATAATAGCTGACATGAAAAAGGGGCTGTTTCACAGACTAAAAGAACTCACAGATGCATCTTTCATGAAATGTTTTACAAAGTGTGTCAAGGTCAAAGGAATGTCACAATCACCCAATGTTCTCAGTATGAATTGTAGAGTAAGTCAGTTCAAGGCTTTTGTGTGGTGGGTTGGAAAATCTTGTTCTTTGCACCCCCTGAAAGAGAGCTTTATCAATATAAGGAAACTGAAATGGATGTAAAATAAATCTTCTCAACTGTAAGACATGTAAGGCTTGAAATTTACTTCTAAGTAGAATCATTAAAATATATTCTTTGGTGATACAACTTTTCTTCCATGCTTTAACCTTTCTTCCCTAAGGCAATTAAAAATAATAAAAATTTGTAGAAAAAAGTGGGGAGGGATACCTGTAATCATTCTCTTTCTTCTTTCTTCTTTTCTTTATATGTATGTATAGTTGATTCTCCTTATCTGTGGCTGTTACGTTCTATAAAGTACTAAAAACACTGAATTAGGGAATATTGAGCCATTGCTCCTAGGATAAATGCAAGGTTAGCTTCCTGCAAGTTTCTGGGCACAATATTTTCATCAACTGATCAATATGTAACCCAGTTTTAAGTGTGTTTCTGTTTAAAGACATTTTGTTTCATATACATTATTGGTTTCTGAACGTGGAACTCATGGCTAACAACTATAGCTTATGACTAAATGAATCTTAATTAACACACATATTACTGCAATTTGGAAAAAAGTTCAGAACGCTGTCACAAAGATTTTATGAAATATGCTGGCCCTTGGCATAGGTTGGTCCTCAAGACTCCTTGGATTCCAAGAAATCTGAAACTCTTTGTAGGCTGGTCAAGCCAACAGAAGTCTTATCTAGTAGAAATCCCTTTTCTTGGAAATTCTTCAGGACTCAGACAGAGGTTGACTAGGATCCTAGCTTCTGGGAATTACTAGATTATTCGCCTTTGAGAAAGATTGAAAAATAGGAATTTCCCCTTTATGAAATAATTGTCATGAGGAATCAAGCAACATGCTCTCAGTTTGAGGGGTGTTGATGTAGATTTGCTAAACTTCCTAATTTTACACTTCCTAGAATGTTTCAATTTCCACGAAGACAGATGACATTTGTATTTCACTCTAGCATTTATGGGTACTTTAAGGAACTAGAAACCGGGAGACAGGGGACTCACAAAAAACTCTTCTCTCCTTTTGACTAGTTTACTTCTGCTTGCTTCCCCCTGCCCCTAAGGATAATTTTCATCGTCATTTTTCGTCCTCTTAACTCAAAAGAGAACGACTCTTGGCCTTCCTGAGAGTGACTCAAAATGAAATGAAATAAAAACGTATAACTGACTTTATGCAATCAAGCATAAGATCTTTTCAGCTGAATTTATTTCACCTGTAATGGATTTCTAAGATAAGCAAACCCAGAAGATACAGGGTGGTCTGGTTGGTGTAAATTACTTGATGCCTTTGTTCTGTTTTCCTCATTAGAATGATCATGATAATGGTAATTATTCTCCCTGATTTATTGGAAAGATGCTGCATTCAGGCATGCTGTTTTTAAGAGGCTGCAGAGCTAATAGAGGGGTCACATGGCTTATTTACCTAGAGTACATTGTTGATGCCCTGAGTTGCTAGAGGGACAGCTTGCGCTGAATTGATTTGTAACCAGAGTTTCCCTAGACCTCATAAGTTTTTGGCGGCAAATACTTTTGTTACCAAACCAAACTCGGGTCCACTCACTCTTCTTCTTCCCACTTTGAATCAATAGAAGTCAGCAGGACTTTCGTCACCTCTCACTTCCGCTCAGTTCAAGTTTCTGTCTGCACATGTGTGCACATGTCATTTGGAGGCAAACGGAAAGGCTGGGTTAGATCAGTCCCTGCGCCAGAGTGTTTCTTCATTTCCTAGACTGGGAGTGGCAACCGAGTGCAGTTTTCCATATGGACCAAAGCATCATTCTCTCTAAATTCATCTACAGTGCATCCTTATCCCACAACCTGTCACTGTGCAGCTCCTGCCTTCAGTCTGGGTTCTAACTGTTGGACGCCGGCTGCTGAGGACGTACACTGTCCAAAAAGCCCACGGTCATGTTCACGAGCTGTGACGATGGTTCATCCATTTCCTTACTTTCTCATTACACACCCATCTACTTCCACATGATCTTCTGTTTCTGTGAACACAGACACACACACACACACGCATGCACACGCATATCAGCTTTCTCTGTTTATTTCCTCTGAAGTCACATTGCACAAGCGTGAAAGCTGAAAAAATCCCACTTCCTTACCAGCCCGTTGAAACTTTCCTGACTACAGTCCCAAGTAACCACAATAGGCAATGAGTTAACATTGCAGTTTGGGAGAATTTCCCCACCCTCCTCTCCTGTCAATGAGGCATAAAGTTCCCAGCCAATTTCTCCATCCGACCCTACCATTCCCGGAAACCTCTTTCCAAAGACATCAATGGGAAGATGTGAAAGAGGGGCTTGCCTGAGCATGGAGACAGGGATCTGATATGATCTAGTGGCTCTCCCAGGGGACCAGGAGTGACAACTTGCTGCGTGGTTTTGAACTTTGTCACTAGCTTCGTATAAGGATGCAAGCCCCTGAGTTCTCCAAACAAAATAAAAATAAAAAATAAAGAGAAGTTACCGTTCTTTTTTGGAAATATTTTGAGCGTGAAAATTTCAAGCATTGGCCTCGTACATAAAAATCCCAGTTGACCTGAGATAAAACTATAAGCCACGATTTCAATAGGAAGAGCTTTTCTAAACACACTCATATACATACACAATATAGCCAACAGCCAGAACAAGACCTAATCTCTTAAGTGTTAAAGGGCAAACATCCTTCCCTTCTCCCTACTCTCTCTCAGCCTTGAGTCAAGAGGATGGGCTGCATGTTTTAAGTTAGATACAGATTTAGTGTTTTGCAAACTGGGTGAGAAAAATTCTTAGGATTACACTTTCTTGTGAGTCAGGTTACCATGCCACATGTAATAGTATTGTGCAAAGCCAACTGCCTCTGTAAGACGCAGGGAGTTAAGACTCTAATAGTGATGTGGTATGCAGGTAGAAAATGGTCAAGGCTTCTCCATGATCTTTTATGGGGCAGAAATTATTCACTATGGCATAGAAGCTCAGGAATTCATGGGAATGCAGATTCTCAGATCACACACCCCCCACACAAACTTTGAACCAGGATGGGTGCCCTCTTTGAACTATGACACCAGGCACATGACATTGCTTAAGCAATGTCCATCACAAGGGGATAATTATTTCCTTTACTTTGTAGCCTTGTTAACCACAGAAGTTCAACCCCATGACATTTTCTACAGAATGAGAACAAATAATCCTAAAATTTATATGGAACCAGAAAAGACCCTGAATAGTCAAAGCAATATTGAGAAAAATGAACATGGAAATATCATGCTTCCTGACTTCAGACTATGCTATAAAGCCAAGTAATCGAAATAACATGGTACTGGCACGAGCACTGACGCATAGATCAATGGAACAGAATGGAGAACCCAGAAGTAAACCCATGCACTTATGGTCAGTTAATCTATGACAGAGGATGCGAGAATATGCAATGGAGAAAAGAGAGTCTCTTCAATAAGTGATGCTGAATAAACTGGAAAGCTATGTGCAAAAGAATGAAATTAGAATATTTTCTCACACCATATACAAAAATAAATCTAAAATGGATTAAAGACCTAAATATAGGACTGGAAACCATAAAACTCCCAGAAGAAAACATAGGCAAAACTCTCCTTGACATAAATCCTAGCAATATTTTTTTAAAATCTGTCTCCTCGGGCAAAGGAAACAAAAGCAAAAATAAACAAATGGGACCTAATTAAACTTGAAAGTTTTTGCACAGCAAGGGAAACCATTCACTTAAATTCAAAAACTCTGTGGTTGAAAAAAATTCCGAAACATCCACACTTTATAGTACAATATATAACTAACACTTAGGACAAGACATGAGACAATCACAGAGCCATAGAAACCTCTCTGTGTGTTCCCAAACAGAATTCCTCGTTCCCTAGGAGAAATAACCATGATTCTGACTTCTGTGATAATCATTTTCTCTTTTTTCTTTACAGTTTTACTACCTGTGTAAGCATTTCTAAACAAGAGTTTAGTTTTGAATTATATATAAACTGAATTATATGTATGATTTCTTTTATCTTGCTTCTTTTGTACAAATTATGCTATAAAACGTATCCACATTATTGTATAGCCTTAATGCAGTCCTTTTCTCTGCTGTATAATATGCCACTATCTAAATAGATCACAATTTAGTCACCCATTCTCCTTTTGATGAACATACAGATTTTCCCCCAGGTTTTAGATATTATTAGCAATTTGTAATTGATGTTCTTGTTCTTTATCTTGGCGCACATATGCATAACTTTCCTTTGAATTTGTATACGTGAGTGCACACACACACAAATGTACACATATTGGAGGTCCTTGCTTTGCACAGAACCATGTTAACTAAAACATGTACATATCAGAACTGCGTCCTTACTTTGCAGGTTCTGCATTACTTCAGTTGCCATGGAAGTATGCAAAGTGAGGACAAAGTTTTAATATGCAAAAGTATCACAATACAGTATTATGCCATGCAAGAACCATCTGTAAATACTCACATATCCCTGGGAGTGGAATTCTTGGATCATAGGAATTCACATCCTCAAGCTCATTAAATAGTACCCACCTGTTTTCCAAAGTGGTTGTATTAATTTACTTTTCTGTCAGCGTAAGAGTAGACTTTTTCCCACATCCTTACACAATCTTGGCATTTCGCTGATTAGTTGTGAAGGTGAGCGCCTTAAGTGTTTTGTTAGCTGTCTGTATTTCACTTAGATGAAATGTTAGCTTATCTATTTTTATATCTTTCTGTTAGGTTGTTTTTCTTCCCTTATTTACTTATAAAGGTTCTTTATATATTCTGATATGTTCTTTGCTCATGTGTTGTAAATATCTTTTTCAATTTTATGGTATTATTTGATGAACAAAAGCTCTCAATTTTAAATGGAGTTAGATTTAATAATATTTTCTTTTATAGTTATGCTTTTGTGATTGCTTAAGAAAGTCTATCCTACCCTAAAGTCTAGAAGATTTTTACTTAAATATCTTCCTAAGAACTTTAAGATCTTGATTTTGAGATTTAGGCACTTAATTCACGTGGAGTTGATTTTTGTTTATAGTTGAGGTATAAATTGTGCAGACAATTTTTCCATATTCATTTGTAAGAAAGCTTTCTTTCCATAATAATCTGCCGTGCCACACTCTGTCATATTTCAAAAGCCCTTGAATATCAAGTGCAGCTGTTTCTGGATTCTTTATTCTCTCCCACTGGCTAATTTATTTACTCCTGGACAAACTCTAGGTTGCCCAGTTACTACAGCTTTATAATGAGTCTTCCATAATCACTCTCTTCAGAAGTGTTTTTGCCATTCGTAGGCCTTTGTTCTCTCAGCGACACTTTAAAATCAACCTATCAAGTTTCATGAGATTTTAATCAAGGTTGTAAGAAATCTACAGATCAAGTAGGGTCAAATTGACCTTTTCAGGGAACTAAATCTTCCTGACCATGAACATAGTATTCCTTTCAATTTATTCAGATTTTCTTTAATACCCTTGAGAAAGGATTATTTTGTGTACAGGTCTTATACATATTTTGCTACATTTATCCTCAGAAACGTGACAGATTTTTCTATAGTAATTTTCTGTTATAAATGTTATCTTTTTAAAATTATGTTTTTGAAGTATTTATTGCATAACTGCTGGTAGGGAACCATTCCCTTTAAAATTAGGTAGTAGATAATGTTCCTCCCTATCACTTCTATAGTCAACATCATATCGGAGACCTTAGCTAACACAATGATACAAGAAAAGATATTAAAGCATTATGTTTGGAGAAGAGGGTCATGATTTACAAACAATATCATTGTACACATAAAACACAGATGTATCTATGGATAAATTACTTTAAAAAATAGATGAATCATCAAGTTGACCAGATATAAGACTGGTCAATATTATATTGTATTTCTTAGTAGTATTTAGATTCCATATGACCAAAATGTAATATCTAGGAGACATAGGGAAACATATGTCCTGGTACAATAGCATTCTATGAAAATGTGTTCTGTTTTATGGGTTTGGTTTACCATTTAACCAATTCACTGTACAGAAGCCAGAATCCTTACATTTTCAGATGGGATTCAAACAAGTTAGTATCTATCTATACCAGTATACAAAGGGGATTATTTAGCACAGAACTTTATAAAGACCACAAAAAATTAGTTGAGAATGACCAAATCCACGCTATGGAATGAGACTGTATGCAAACTACTCAATTATAGTGAGAAGAGTCATTATATTAATACAGCACACTGCAAGTAACAAAGTTTTATTCTGACTACAACTTCTAATTCCTTCTAGTAGAATTGGTGAGACATGTAAGGATGGTAGAGTTAAGGGTCTTTGTCTAAGTTCCATTCATTTTGCGGTTGTCGTTGGCCAGATTCTGGATTTTCTGCTGATCCCTTTCTTAGTGTCTGATGTGAATTTGCATTGGGATAGTCACCTCTTTACAACTCTTAATATCAAGCTAGATATTAGGGGGCTTTTGTTTTGCTTTGTTTTCAATTTCTTAGCATTATTTTCATAAAAAGCCTATATCATGCTCTACCCCAGATCCATGCACTTGTGGACTTTAAGAGCTTCTCTCCTTCTTTTCTTCCTGGAAAATGCCAGCAGCTGCTGCTTATCATAAAGGAAATCGTTAGTCTGTCTATTTGTGTAAGAGTTCATCCTTCTGTTCTAGCTCACTGTTTTTTCCTCTTCCCCTTTCAGGTGGGATAAAAGCAGTTTCCAGATTCCTAATAGTTCTGATTCTACATGGAAAACTGCCCAAATTCATAGTGGCCAGGGGAGTCCATGGCATCTCTTTATCCCATTTGCAAACTTCTCAGTACAGTGGGCCCTCCATATCTGCAGGGTTCCCAATTCACGGAATTTTATGTAAGGGGCTTGAGCATCCACAGATTTTTGTATCCCCAGGTGTCATGGAACCAATGCGCCACAGATACCGAGGGATGACTGTAATGACTTTATCTCACCATTTTACAGTTTAAACTTTTCCATGCCTACTGTTGGGTGAGTTGCAAACCCCCTCCATATCTCTATTTTAAAAGCTGCTGAGCTCTGTTTACATGGCTTTGATTAAAGCCACGTTTAAAAAATACAACATCTCCCTTTTGTTCATTGCAACACTATTACAATAGCCAGGACGTGGAAGCAACCTAAATATCCATCAACAGAGAAAAGGATAAAGATGTGGTACATATAGACAATGGAATATTACTCAACCATAAAAAAGAATGGAATTGGGTCATTTGTAGAGAGACATGGATGGACTTAGAGACTGTCATAGAGAGTGAAGTAAGTCAGAAAGAGAAAAACAAATATTGTATATTAATGCATATATGTGGAATCTGAAAAAATTGGTATAGACGATCTTATTTACAAAGCAGAAATAGAGACACAGACATAGGGAACAAATGTATGGATACCAAGGGGGAAAGGGATGGTTACCAAGGGATGAATTGGGAGATTGGGATTGACATATATACACTATTGATACCATGTATAAAGTAGATAACTAGTGAGAACCTACTGTATAGCACAGGGAACTCTACTCAGTGCTCCATGGTGACCTAAATGAGAAGGAAATCCAAAAAAGAGGGGATATATGTATACATACAGCTGATTCACTTTGCTGTACAGTATACAGTAACACAATATTGTAACGTAACTATACTCCCTTAAAAATTAAAAATATATAAAAATTAAAAATATAAAAAAAATTAAAAATAATAAATTACAATCTCAAATTACTTGCATAAAGGTATGGACACAGTTCTAATAGAACTACTTTTAAAATTAAAGAGATATATTTTAGACCAAAAGAAAAATCAACAGAAAAAAAACTGCAGTGGTAATAAGAAAGATAAAATGCCTGGGAATAAAATTAAAATTTTGATGTTCTCAAGGTAGTGGATTTTAAGCCTCCCGCAGACTCCATCTAGAAAACACCCTCAGTAATTACTGACCTAGCAACTACTGCACATCTGTTCTGGACTTCAATTTGTAAGATCCAAATGCCCAGGAAGCTTGGCTATCTTACACTGTTGTTGATGTAATTGTTTGCTGTTTCAATACTCCTGTTTGCCAACAAATATCATAGGAACATTCCCACTGTCACAGGGCCATCAGAGGATGATGGAATGTTATTCCCCTAAGTCACAGGATGGCTCAGGTAAGAACTGTTCTAAGCACACAACACTGAACAGTGCATTTCCTGAGAGGATTACCTGGATGAGCATAAGGTTATCCAGATAAACCTGTTTCTGCTTATATCTCTAAGAAATACAGGTTTTCCTCCCTCAGCTTAAAGGAGACACTGACAAATCTATTATTTCTCTATATTAAAAGTGGCATAAATGAAAGCAGGTTCAAGCAGTTTAAAAACCATCACAAAAAGAGCCTGAAAGTATGGAGGACTCATTCAACCCTAAATTGCAAGAACTTCATATTTTAAAACATTGATGATAAAGCTGGGCATACGCTCCCTTTTTTAGTGGAAAAAAGCCCAGTAGGCTCATGTCAGATGAAAATTATATTTCTTTACCTAGTTCTCACAGGCATATTTGACTGATGATTTAAACTAATGAGGCAGTGACAAACCTTCACTTTGCATTGCAAATGGAGCAGAGAAACACATGATTCAGTAGGAATATGGATTTAATAGCTGTGAACATAAACTATACCACGATAAAGGTCAGAATTGTGTTTTCTCTTCCCATAGGAAATAGAATCAAAATATCAGTAAAGGCATCCCTTTGAAATTCCTAGATCATACCATAAATAGGAAGAAGCCTTGGCAATAAACATTATCTTTGTAAAAAGTCATCCTCTTTGCAGTGGTGTGCTGGTTTCTGCTTTGTGGCAGGGTGAATTAGCCGTGCATGTGCGTATGTCCCCGTGTCTCCTCCCTCTTGAGTCTCTCTCCCATTATACTCTAATAAAGATGTGAAAAATAATAATAATAATTTAACTTCTATATGTTTAGGTTTGTTTGCTGTTGCTTTGGAAATTGTTGCTTTGATTGTTGTTCTATTTTTTTTTTTTAATTTGGGAGAAGTGTAAGAGTGGTTTGGCTATTTCTCATAAAAAAATTTGACTCTTCTAAAAACAAAAAAGACAAGTCATCCTCTTTCCTGACTCTAGAACTAAAAAAGGATTAATGTTATTTATATGATACCTAGTTTACATGGGAAGAGAACTTTAGGCCTGTAAAAGTTTTTCTTTAACCTTGTCAGCATATATTATATGAAAATAATGTAAAATTTAAAAAGAAAACACATTCAAATTAGTCTTGGTTTATTTATATTAACCAATTTGTTAAGTGTTTCTACACTTTCTCCGCTGAATGTGTTATAAAGAGAAGTCTTCGGAAGCTAGAAGGTTGGGATGACACAAAATAAAACTACAATCTATAAACTTGTAAAAAAAAAATTTTGCAAAATCTATGTGAAAAAAATTTTAAATCACTGACAGACAAAAAGGGCATATCATATTCTTGGGTAGGAAAATTCAATATCTTAATGAGGTCAGTTCTCCCTCAATCAATCTATAAATTTAATGTGAGCCCAACAGAAATACTACTGGGATAATTTTTAGAACTAGATAAACTGATTTTTTTTTTTTTTTTTCCTGCGGTACACAGGCCTGTCACTGCTGTGGCCTCTCCCGCTGCGGAGCACAGGCTCCGGACGCGCAGGCCCAGCGGCCATGGCTCACGGGCCTAGCCGCTCCGTGGCATGTGGGATCTTCCCGGACCGGGGCACGAACCCGCGTCCGCCTGCATCGGCAGGCGGACTCTCAACCACTGCGCCACCAGGGAAGCCCGATAAACTGATTTTCAAGTTCATGAGTAAAATAACTGTGAAAGGATAGGCCAGAAATTTCTGAAGAGAAAAATTAATTGGAGGATATTAGGTATATTTATGATGTAAATCTACAGTAATTAAAACATCATGGCATGAGAGTATAAATAAGCAAACAGATAAATATTATTGCTCAGAAACTGATCCAGAGACATATGGGGACTTAGTATGTGAAAAAGTCATCACTGAATATTAGTGAGAAAATATGGGTTATTAAATTAGTGATGTTCAACATTTGGATATTTATTAGGGAAAAATACCATACTGGATTCTTATCTCTCTCCTTACATTAAAATGAATACAAAATAGGCAAACTACAAAAATACTGGAAGAGAATTTTCAACTAATCTTCATAGGAGGAAGGCCTTTTTCAACATGGCAGAAAAATCAGATAAGAAACTACTGATAAATTTATAAATTTAATTAAAAAACAATAAAATAGTTCTGTCAAGATTTCTTGTGCTATTTGAATATAATTATGAATTCTAATGCTTAAATATTACTCTATCTGAATAAGTATTTCTATACTTGTTAAAATAAAAACGTGATTGGGTAGAAGAAAGATTTTATTACTCTCTCAATTAAATGCTGGCTACTTGAACCGCAAGACCATCTTCATATTTTGAGTTTTATTTTAGTTTTAGTTTTTGTTTCTCTCTCTCTCTCTCTCTCTCTCTCTCGTTTTTAAAGACAAAGTAGCCAGAAGGAATAGGCTCTTGAATGCTGGTATCATAAATCCAAGCCTATGACGCAGGTCCTATAAGATCATAGCACCACGTTACCCTGAAGGTAAACGGCATCCTTGTGTTTCATCGGAGAGATGCTTCGTAAACTTGTCAAAGTTTCTGTAGTGATTAAGGAGAGAGAGAGAGACAGAAACAGAGGGAGAGACAGAGGGAACTCTTGGGCACTTTCAGTCTGATGCTCACTCATTCATTCTGTCATGTCTTCAACAAATATTTATTGTATAGCTATTGTGTAGATGTTGCTGAGTGTGGGGAAGATTGTTGCCATCCCTGCCCTCACGGAACCAGCAGACTCTCAGAAAGAGAGGAGAGGTTTCCTTTTTGAGTCAAAGACAAATATGTAAGTTGATACTTAGTAGACTTGACATGATGTATATTGCCTGGGTCTGTTTCAGATCAGCTTGGTCTTTCTAAAGTATGACTGGGACCCAGAGCTTGTGCCATTAGTCATTTTTTGAAGAATTGGCAGTTGAAAGTGATCAACGAATTCATGCTATTGTTTAATCACGTTCTTACAAGCATTTTCTTAAATTCCAGACTTGGTAATAATTTTATGAGTTGCTAAAGACACTTTTTCTATTCACTGCTTATAGTGATGACGACCGTAACGTGTATGTTTAGAGTGACAAATTTAATCTAACCCGTTATCAGATTCATCTCTCCATTTTTGTGGGGATATGACTAAACGAGGAGAAGAAAGTGATTGTCTACTCATTTTGGGGTTCTAGGGGTTTCTTTTAAGCATCATACGTGAGTTTCTTGTTATTTGATTAAAGAATGTATTAGGGTTACTTAGGTGAGATACCCCTAAAACTATATAACTGGGTATGCCTGAGTTTTCTCCTTTATATTAACTGGCTGTTAATTTTTTGTCTGTTAATAGATATCTAACTAACTTTGCAAAGACCATTCAAAGGCCTTTCCTAGTTCCTTGAACTCTATTTTCTTTCTCAGTATCTTCTCCCTTTTGGAGCCCTAAAGTAACCTAGTAAGTAATTCAAAGGTGAGTCAGGTACTGGGTAGCATTTTCAGAGCAGAATGCTAGCCTGGTAAGGTGTCCTGGTTTCCATACAGAAAAAGTCCACCATAGGTCATAAAACTAGACCTGTAGTAACAATCACTAATATTTAATAAATCACCAAATGGTTTGAAAACCTGTTCAAATATTTGGTACCACCCACAAAAGCAGTCATAATAAACTGTTTGGTTATCAAAATCACATAACATAATTGTTGGCATTATCACGTTCATTTGTTTTCTTATTCTCTCTTTTTGGAAACAAAATTCTTGGTTTGAAAAACAACTCTCAGTGACATTTCCTATTTTGAGTTGTGATGTGAATTTTAAGTAAAAAATAAACTTGAGGCAGTGATAAAAATGACATTGGACCTTTTCTAAAAATAAGAGATCACAAACTATAATTTTAAATGAGTCACTGCTGATTAATATAATAATAATTTCATAGGGAATTTAGTGCAATGTGTACAGAAAAGCCACTATGGAAACTCATAAAAGTGCTGTGGTTTATCAAAGTTTTAGATTAATTTTTTTGTAAGAGAAATGACTTGGAAACTATAAACTTGGGTTTAGCAAGGGGAATTTTGGATTTTCAAAGAAGTAGCCAAGGTCCTGACTTATTTATACTGGCCAGGACGTTAGTTTCTAATGTCCTAAGAAATATTGAGTGTATGTGCTTCAAATAATGTTAGAAATGGATATTCCAGCACCTACCAAGAACGTTGCCATTGTGTCTGTCCATATAATGGGTGTTTGGATGTTAAAAGCCTTGAATTTAATATGGAATCTGCTCTGGCCCACATGTCAGGGTCAACAATTTGGTCAGCCCAGCCAAGTATTAGAAATATGTAGGAAAAATAGCCTCCCAATTTTAAAGCAGCTTTATCCAACGTTAGTTGGTTATATATTCCATGGGAATTCTACAATATAACAGGGGGCTTTGCCCTTGTGATAGCCACTGGCCACAGGGACCCAACTGCCGGTGAAAAGTAACTTCCAAGATCCTAATTGAAATCGGCATTCGGAGCACCTCTGCTCAATATCTCAACATCTGGGAACAATACGTAAGTTATTTCGTTGACAGTTTCCTGTATAAACTAGATTAAAATCTCAGGCTGTTTCTGGATAGGAAGAAGGTTAGGATTAGGTCAGTGGTGCTCCTGATGAATTGGGAAATCTTCATGGAGGCAAGTTTTAAGTTGCCTTGAAACGTCTATGTAAAACTCATCAATCGGGGACCAAAAGGAGATCTCACCAATGGGACCCAACACCTACCAGGTGCAGGTAAAGGTGTGAAAAACACCTCGCACCTCTTAAAACGCCTTCAAATTAATTTCAGCTGTTAAAGCTTCCGAACCCACATTATGTAATTTCTCTTGCTGTGGGGTTGCAACCATCATATATCTTAATTATGCAGAAGGAAGTTAAGCCACGAAGGATGGGTAATTTCCCAAAGACTTCGGAGGAAATTTAATTAGAACTTTAATTAGACCTGGTAACTTTCTCTTTTCCCGTAAGTTCTCTTTTGATTGGAGACAAGATGGTGGAGTAGAAGGACATGAGCTCACCTCCTATCACCAAAACCACAACTAACTGCTGAGCAACCATCAACAAAAAAAGACTGGAACCTACCAAGAAAGATATTTCCATAAGTTCTTTTCTGGTTTTTCTGGTTGGGTAAGGAAATACCTACTTGGGTAAGCAGGTACCCAGTATAAACTACCCCATTGCCAGAAGGAGCCTCCTATGTCAGATGAAGATCTGGGCAGCAAATACCTGCTGATGAAGAGATGCAGACAGAGGAGACACACCTGAAAGAAGATAATCATCATATCTTAATAGTAGACTTCGTGGTTGACACTCCCTCCCTCCCCCAACTGTTCTATCCTTCACATGATGAGTCTAACCACTGAAGGTAGTTTCCCCCCTGGCCGGTATTTGGTTCAGGAATTGTTGAGTCTAAGCCAACCAGGGCCAATGAAATGTCAGGAGAGCTCAGGATAGCTTAAAAAATCTAGTTGAGAGAGGAGAGCAAGAAAGGGAAAGAGAATACACATACACATACGGTTATGTGCACAAACATAACTGGTGGGTATGGAGAGGAAACACCTCCAACACCACTGAATACCTCCTCATCTCCGCATCCCTGGGCAACCTCAGACATGAACAGAGAGGGATGTTTTCTTCCTTGCTACTGGGAAACCAGCCTTAGAATAAATTGACCTTGTTGAGACAAGTAGAGCAGGGAGATGCAGATCCTTAGATCTCCTTGATGATGACCAAGAGCTACTACATCAACCCTCCCTGAAGCCCTTTAACTCCTGCTCTTCCTGTAATGTGAGTTAAAACATGTTCTCCTTTGAGTTGGGTTTCTACACTTGTAATAGAAACCCTAATCAACGTACCCTAATACTTATTAATTTGCTTCACATCACATTGCTTTTTGGGGTCTGGGTTCTGGTCAGTCACCTTCCCCACACACCCCAATCTCTTTTTTTTTTACACTCCAATCTCTTGTCTGCCCCTCTCTGCAGCCCAACAGTTGACCACTTTGGGCTGCCTCCCTAGTTCTGGTGCTCTCTGGCTTCCAGGTGGGTTCAGCCAGTGGGAATCACCAGCAGGATACGGGAGGACACAGGAAGACACTGGGGTAACATTCCAACCAACTTAGAAGCTGCCTTTCTGTTGGCAGCTGTGCCCTCCATGACCATAGCTCCCAGAGGGGGATTCTCCTCCTTGGGCGCAGGAACTCTTTCCTGCCTCGTTTCTTCATTCCTGGGTGGCAACAGCTTCCCTCTGTTGCCTACCTCTGGCTGCCTCAGCGTCTCTTGTCCATTCCTTTAAGTTTGTCCATTCCTCTGCAGGTCACCTTTCATGAAGTCTCTCCATTCAGACTATCTGTGGGGAATTCTGTTTTTTTTCCAAAAATATGACTGTTGTAGTCTGCCTTCTGCTTGACATTTTGCTTTCATTCATTAGAAGTTATAAAACCCTCCAACCCTGAACTATAAACTGTCGCTATTCAGGGCAGAGATCGGGGTTTGGTGGGGAATTTGCGGGCTTTCTCCTTCTGCTTATTGGTTGACTTTGGATGAGAGAGGGAGTGGCAATTTTTAAATGCAATTATTTGAGGTTTTGTGGACCATGCAGTTTCTGGTGTAACTGTCAACTCTGCTGATCTTAAAATTAATGGGTGTGGATGTGTCCCAATGAAACTTTATTTACACCAACAGGTGGTGGGCCAGATTTGGTCCCTGGGTTACAGTTTGTCAGTCTCTGAGTTAGTTCATTTGATTTATGACCTAAAGTACGGGAATAAGATGTTAGTCTCCTTGACAGTTTCAAAAAAAATTGCTTTGGGAGGCATATTAGTTTTTTATTAAAAAGTGACTTGTATATGATGTCATTCTAGGCAGATAAGTTTTATGTCAAATACAGCATGGAAGAAAACTTTCTTTTCTCTACCAGCAGAAAGCCACTTCATGGATGCCATGCTGTGACCAGGATGTGAGCTCTCACCATTGGCTGGCCCTTCCCAACTCCCCTCTGGAGCCTGAGCTAGACTATTAGGTCCAGGGAAAGGCACGGGGTTTTGGAAGCCACTTTATAATGCTTACTAGGTTTTGTCAAGCATGGACAGGGATGAGGCATTCGCCCACAGTTGTTTCTGAGGCCAAAGGGAAATTTAGATTGGTAAGCTCCAGAAATCTCAGGTCTTCCTAGAAGCCTTCTTAGATTTTTCAAGGTCAAGACTGCCTCTCCCTCTGTGGTGCTCTCATAGGACTCTCCCCGTACACATCTTGGAGCTGTTATTACGTTTTGGTGCGTGGTAAGTAAGCAGTACACATATCAGCCTTCAGGTCCTAGGTGGTATGGGTCTAGAGGACAGAGTTAGACTCAATCGTCTTTCCAAGTGCCAAGCACTGGGCTTCACACATGGTGGCGGCTCATAGCTTAAGTAATTGAGCTCTGTTTAATTTCTCAATAATTCTATTTAATCTTAGGCATACCTTCAACATCGCCTAGGACAAGAACATAAAGGGAGGCTCATATACCACATGGCTCAATGTTTAAAAGTTACAAATATCATACGATATCACTTATATGTGGAATCTAAAAAAAATAAAAAGGTACAAAGAACTTATTTACAAAAAGAAGTAGAGGGCTTCCCTGGTGGCGCAGTGGTTGGGGGTCTGCCTGCCGATGCAGGGGACACGGGTTCGTGCCCCGGTCTGGGAAGATCCCACATGCCGCGGAGCGGCTGGGCCCATGAGCCATGGCCGCTGAGCCTGCACGTCTGGAGCCTGTGCTCCGCAGCGGGAGAGGCCACAACAGTGAGAGGCCCGCGTACCGCAAAAAAAAAAAAAGAAGGAGAGTCACAGATGTAGAAAACAAATTTATGGTTACCAGAGGGGAAAGTAGGGGTAGAGATAAATTGGGAGATTGGGACTGACATATGCACACTACTATATATAAAATAGATAACTAACAAGAACCTACTGTATAGCACAGGGAACTCTACTCAACACTATGTAATGACCTCTATGGGAAAAGAATCTTAAAAAAAAAAAAAAAAAGTCGATAGGGGCTTCCCTGGTGGCGCAGTGGTTGGGAGTCCGCCTGCCAGTGCAGGGGACACGGGTTCGTGCCCCGGTCCGGGAGGATCCCACGTGCCGCGGAGCGGCTGGGCCCGCATGGCCGCTGGGCCTGCGCGTCCAGAGCCTGTGCTCCGCAACGGGAGAGGCCACAGCGGTGAGAAGCCCACGTACCGCAAAAAAAAAAAAAAAAAAAAAGTCGATATATGTATAATTGATTCACTTTGCTGTATACCTGAAACTAATACAACATTGTAAATCAACTATACTCCAATAAAAATTTTAAAAAAAAAAGTCACAAATTGAACCATGTCTATGGCCTGGCTTGTCATTCCACCCCTGGGCCCACTGCCTGCTCGTTGGGAGTCACACTTGTTTTTTTGGGCAATGCTCTCACCCGGGCCAGCCCTGCTGTCTTCAGCCTGAGAGGTTGCATGGACCTCCCGGGGCAGAGCAAGGGGGAAGCTGGGCCCAAACTCAAGAGTGCTGGGCTGTCCTGGGGGAATCTGGGGTGAGCACCTACCCCAGCTTCCTCGGGAGACAGGCTGCACTGGGTCATTTCCCTTAGGCTACACTTGTCTGACTCGGGTCTTACAGGTTGCTCCAAGGGGCTTCTAGAGACACACAATCTTAAGAATAGGTCAGCAAGAGAACAAATATCTGGGGAACTGGTCTGCTAGACATCTACTTTGGGTGATGGAGGGTAGCCAACTTAAATAAAAGCACATATTCTGCTCTCCTGAGGCAGTGGCTGCAATCATAGCCAACCCTTCCCACCCCTACACCCTCTCCTTCCTCTCTCTCTCTCTCTCTCTCTCACACACACATACACACACACACACACAAGCATTTTCAACCCTGCTTCCTCTGCCCCGGAGGAAGTTCGGAGCGGAGTTCATTTCCGCTCTCACTATTGTCTCCCATAATCCATATTTGTTCAAATAGGGACCAAACTTCCTAAAATCTCTCGGCACAGACAAGGAACATGAAGGAGCTTTTATTGTAGAGTTTGTGATCTCTGGTGCACAGTGGGCAGGGACCATCTTCACCAGGTCCAAGGGCAGCGCCAGGACCCAGAAAGTGCCCTTGGAGGATATCACATGCATCTTCCCAGTAAATCTGCCCACTGAACAGATCATTCCCATTAAAGCTTTGTGCTATGGTTGGGGTACACCGGGGGTCTGATCCACCTGCAGGGCTTGCTAAAGTGCAGTCTGCTGGAGGCCACCTTCAGAGTTTCTCATTCAGTAGGTAGGTCTTGGGTAAGACCCCCCAGTTCACACGTGTAACAAGTTCCCAGTGGACGCTGCTTGTCTGGGGCCCACACTTTGAGAACCACTGGTGTAGATGATTGTGTAGTCAGTGGAGAACCCAAAATAGCCATGGCCCTCATTCCACAGACAGGCAATGGGTTACCCTAGCTGGCAACGACCCTAGGATATTGTTAGAAACTTGATCTTTAGTAGCTGGGAACAGAAGGGAAACATGTAAAGCTGCAAGCAATTTCCAGTCTCTAAGGGTAGTGACATGCCTTTACCTCAGAGGCAAATTGTTGCTTTCGGTCTGGGAAAACCACTTGAGTCTGCCATTTATTTACAAAAATATAAATCAAATATTCACCCACCGTTCTAGAGGGAAATGTGAAGTCAGGATTAACCCAAACACAGCTGTTTGAGACTGAGAAGTTAAGTGTTCTATTTGATATAAATTTGGGGGGAGCATTGGGTCAGACTTCTGTCTGGGAGACATAGTTGTCTGGCGGGGCGGGGGGGGGGGGGTGGATGGGGGAGGGGTGCATGTTCCAGCATTTCTAGGCCTGCCTCACTCTAAGGGCGCTTGGCTTCAAGCTGTACAGTATTCTTGCAGCTTTGTGTGTGTGGTGGTTGTTTTCCAGAACTTGAGCTGAGACCCAAGGACTAAGAAAAGAGGGGCAACTCCACCAGGCGTGTGGTATGTCTCACACAGGGTTATTTCTGTCAGAATAATCCACCATGTAATGAAGCTTAACTATGATTTTCTGTTGTAGTTTTTCTTGCTGGGGTTTTCCTCTGGAGGAAATTAATATTTTTAATGTTAGTCTAATAGGTGGTTCAGCCTGGGAAAATAAAAATAAGAAGGGGGGAGATGTACGTCCTCTGAGTGAGGGAAGGGATGCTCCTCTCTGGGCCTAAGGGTACTTGGGTCTGGATTGTGAGGCCAGCTAGTCCTATTGGTGATGGTGGGAAGGGGACACAGGCAGACTGCTTATAAGGGTCCTTGAAGACAGTTCAGGACTGTGGACTCTGAAAGTCACCAAGTCCAGTCCAGGGTTGCACTTTCCTTCTCTAATATCTGAGTTTTTGGTGAGGTATTGTTCAAAGTTGGGGTTTAATCTTTGTTGGGACATGAGGGTTGTTACCATGGAGCTAATTGGCCAAGAGGTCAGGGCTCCTGTCTGTGGCCACTTCTCAAGGAGAGTGGACCTCCTTGAGAGGGTAGGGGTTATCCAAAGATTGCTGCAGGGTGGAGCAGAGAAAAAAGGGGTCCAGCTATGCACAAAATGACACCATGGTGAGAAAGGACAAAGTTCTTTCAGGTTGGAGCTCCAGGTCAACCATAATTTTGAAGTCGTGGCATGATAAAACTGAATATTTGAGCAGCCAGTGGAATATAGTTAGTCGGTTTGGTTAATAACTAGACGTAATTTAGAAACAGGCATTGTATGTGAACACCCACCCTAAAGATCAGAGACAAGGAGAAAGTGTTCCCTTCCTTTAATAGCATAAGGTAATTCAAGTCCTCCTGACAAGTGAATATATCCAAATAGCTGTCTCAGCAAGAAATGGAATTTTTTATCTGGAGATCTTAGATAGGAAATGAAGTTTCATTGTATAAGCTTCAAAAACTCCCTCTAATTAGGCAATATGATTTCCATCAATTCTATTAATCTTTCATGGCACATAGATAAAAACCTAAACATAGAAGGAAATAAAAGCATGTAAGAGCAACAGAAGGGGTTGAGTAGGTGCAGAAGGTCATGAAAGAAAATCAATTTTCCTGTAATTTACTTGAGAGCTCCAAAAATAACAAACAAATATCAATTTGGAACCAGATTCTTTCCTTCTCCATCATGGCTTCCAGGGACCAGAAGACCGGACAAGGCCATCCAGAAGGTGGGACGTCTTGATTTTAGCCAAAGTAAGCATGCTTGTGCAGAAAACCAAAACAATTGGGGAAGAAGAAGCCAACATGTAACACATGCTGATTCAGTGAAAAAGTGAATTTATATCTAGTACATCAAAGGGTTGGATCAAGGACAGCACAGCGAGGGTGCAGGACCCTTGGAGACCATCACCAATTACTCACGCTGGGAGGCAAGTGGCTTATGTAGAACGCAGTCATCTACTGCTTAACGAGAGGGAGTAATTATTTTCTACTGAAGGAGTTCTGTATGTCCATTGGTTTCTTGATCTTAAAAATCGCAAAAGAAATGAGTATATTACACAACTGTTTTCAGGAAGATGGAAGCTATTATTTTCTTTAGTAATTGCCCTTTCCTGCTGTACACCTGAAACGAATGCAACATTGTAAATCAACTATACTCCAATAAAATTAAAATTTAAAAAAATTCCATGAAAAGAGGGAAAAGATTATCATGCATTAAGCTAATAGTCTCTTTATATGGTAGATAAGGGGGGCAACCAGAATGACCATCTGTGGTTAAGCAGGAAGTGTGGTTATGTTGGGGGAAGGGGTCACTGATACTCCTCCTTGACTTACCATGACCTCATACTTCTACCCTGTCTGCTGACAATGGTGTTTATAACACATGACCTTCTACTTAAGAGTGATAAATCTAGACCTATTTAAGTAAAAAAAAAAAAAAAAAAAAAAAAAAACTCTTTCCTCTAAGTATTACAGTAACATTACATGGGACATACAACTAAGTCCAGGCCTTGTGTGCAGAACAAGGTGCAATCTTCATTGAGTTGTTTCTTGACCTATGCCTCAGTGTCTCCTTTTGCAAAAGATTTATATTGCATTGAGACTGGGAAACATTTTTTAAAAATTTCTTTACCCCATTAATGTGAAAACTTGAGGGTCATTGTTTTCCACTTAGAATATGTTATAGACTCACTGACATTAGATGGTGTTTCTTGACCGTACTATTTTCCCCTGCTAACACAATTTCCTTGGGAAAATCTACTGGTGTGTCATTATCATTTAATCATCCTTTTCTCCTAGAGACTTCAGAGCTTCTTTCCAGTATTTTCCTATCCGTGTCCAGGACCTCCATCTGAAGCAGTGATGATTCTTCTTTGAACAATGGAGATAGTGTAGGACACATGAGTGAAATTTGCCCAGAGTCCTGCTGTGGGTCAGGGTGGAGTCACCCTTTGATCTTTGGGCTTTAGACTCTCAACCAGGGCTTCCTGCCTTGGCAAGAAGAATGTCGCACTTCTGATGGTCATGGACCTTTGGTGGAGTTGACCATGTGTCACTATTTGTTATGGGGAAGATACTGTTTCTATAGCATCAAACAGTGACATGTAATAGAAGCATTACAGGAATGTTCAAGAATTGAGAAGACGAAGACATTCTACTTTGCTGGAATTTTTCAAACTAAGTTTTTGTCACACTGCAAATGTTTCTCCTTAGTTTGTAAGACCCTTGTATTCCAGAGGCTACCAAACAGTTCTGATTAGCTGATCTTTCACTCATCAGAATAGTTGTTTTACAAGCTCTGTTTTGCTGCCAAAGTATTTGGGGTGACGTTTAAAAGAATATTTTGAAAGAATGTTCCTTTGAAGTTCTGAAATTGTCTTTTTGGCAAATGTGGATGGAATTTACATTCTAATTCAACTCTTCACAGATAATTCATTAAGTTTTTTGTGGACTCTCATCTCGGATATCTTATTATCCATCTGGCAATATGATCTTTTATAATATGAACCAAAATATAAGCTGTTGAATCTACTGTTTGAGAAGAAAGCAGTAGAAAAGTGTGCCCAGGATCCCCAAAGCATGAAGTATAATACATTTGTACACGTGCCACTGAGTGCCGACTTTTCAATGCACCACAATCCATGTTTGGAGGAATAGAAAGCATGACCTTTATTTCAAGGAGTTTAACTTTGAATGAGGAAAAGGAAACTCACAAAAAGCTAATACACACTGTACTGGGGACAAAGTGCCACAAAAGTAGAGAGGAGGAAAGATCATTTCATGGGAGACAAGAAATTCTTCGTGGCTAAGATTCCCTTTGAACTACCAGTGATTGGGGGTGTCAAACCGGGGGAAGAGGCCCAGGGCTCTCACTGCAGGGGGACTGAAGGAAACAGGAGCTAATTCAGGAAACAGTTATTGGTCTGATGAGACTGAAGCACAGGTTTTCCACCTTTGTTGCCCTCTCCAAAAATTCTCATAAAGCATTAGGGGGAGAGAATCCATCACAGTGTACCAACTATAAAGATCTGTGTGGTCTTTTTACAGCCCCCATTTTATAGCTAGTGGATTGAAAAGCCTGTCACACGCCACGTGCAAAGGACAGAGTGGCTGGTTGCAATTTAGAGCATGATGGCCTAATGGGCCCTGGGGATGCTGGTTGGCATGTAGGTTACCAGCAGACGGCGGCACACCCTTGACCTCCTCACCATGCCCCTGGATCTGTGCCTGCTTTTCAGGTCTAGAAATTTGCCTTTGCCTCTGGGAATACTTTACTGTAAAAGAGAGACCTATCACTTTGCCCAGATTGTTTGCAATTCCCGATCAGCATGTTCTCTTCCGGTGCAGATTTATTAACTGACTATAGGGGATCTATCATTATGGCGAATGAGATACTTACGTTGGTTATTAAAAGGATGTGCCTCCTGATAAGTATGCAAGACTTACCATTGAGGGCTGGGAAGACAGGCCTGGAGATATGTTTCCATTTCCATGTAAAAATAAAAAGAAATAAGCTTTACTAACTTATAACATTAAGCCTCTGGGTGTGCCTGTCAGATTCTCACGGCACTCTCTCCAAGTGTGGGTATGAGGCCACAGGGACAGCAGGCAGGGCCTCAGTCTTTTGCTATCACTAAGACTTACATTTATAATCTTATTCTATTGCATTTTATTTTACTATATTATTGAGTTTAAACTAAATAGCAAGTATCTTTTAAAAATTCTGCAAAATCGTGAATGGAAGCTATTTCTAATAATGCAAACCCAAATAAAATCCTAAAAATGGATAGGGCAATGACCTTTCCTCCAAGCCCTTCTGCCACATAAGGAAGTTAAAAACATGACAGCATATTGTAATCTGTTAGGAAATTGGCCCAAATAATTATAATTACCAAGAAAACTTTTTAGATAGAAATTTACAAGACCTGTTGTTGAGGATAATCTGGCTCTAAGAATATATTGTGCCTGGAGATATTATTAATAACAGTAATGAGTAAATGTGATTCATAAATAAATACATATGTATTGAGATATATACTTAAAATGTTACAGACACTGACTAAGGGCATCCTCTTGTCTGTGTTAGACACCCAATAAGATTAAAAGCACCCCGCAACAAGGACCTACTGTATAGCACAGGGAACTATAGTCAATGTCTTGTAATAACCTATAATGGAATAGAATCTGAAAAAATTATATATAAATTATATATATCAATCTATATAATATAAAATATTTTATATAAATATAGGATATATATTATTTCTGTGGACATACTTTTAACCCATTATATTTTGATTTTGTTGAGCCTTAAGTGAGAGAGATCCCTGTCACCATACTCTTCCCAGGGTAGAAGTGAAAGTCATATTACAAGATAACGCTCTCAAATAAGATGGCAATAGCTACAGCAGCCTGGAGATGTGTTCCCATCCCGAACTGCTCACCTTTGATTTGGAGTAGTGATTTAGTGGTTAAGAAAACAAATATAGGGCTTCCCTGGTGGCGCAGTGATTGAGAGTCCGCCTGCTGATGTTGGGGACACGGGTTCGTGTCCCGGTCCGGGAAGACCCCACATGCCGCGGGGCAGCTGGGCCCGTGAGCCATGGCCTCTGAGCCTGAGCGTCCGGAGCCTGTGCTCCGCAATGGGAGAGGCCACAACAGTGAGAGGCCCGTGTACCGCGAAAAAAACATATATATATATATATATATATATATATATATGAGAAGGGCATGGAGTATACCATTTCATAATGAAATGAGTGCTTCAATCTGTGATGACAAACATGCTTGTCATCAGTCCAAGTCCTTCAGTGGATTACCTGGTACATCAATGCAAAGTGGGCTTAATTGTTTCCTGCAAGTGGTGGCAAGCAGGTTATCTGAATGAGCTAGTTGAGTTTACCAAACACCTTACTTTTCAGGGAGCAAGTATGCCCCCGAGAAGGTGGCTCACTGTTCCTCTGCAATTGATGTCACCCTACAAGAACTGTTACCTTCCCTTTCGTGCCTTGCCTGTCTCCTTTAAGGAAGCTTGCCTCTCCCTCTGCCTTTGCTGTTCAGGGTCTCCGGATGGAACTGTACTTGGGGAGGTTGGCTAATGGGATCTCTCTCTGCATTCTACTGAGGATTTTAATCTAACTCTTGGCTTCTCTGCAGGATGTAGCAGGTCCTAATTGAAGCCCAATAACACAGAAATCAATTTAGAGGCCAGAGCCCTGCTTCTGGCAAGTCTTGGAGGACTGAGCCTCTTAGCTTGATGAATATAGCTCTTTTTCATTCCTGTAAGCATCATAGAGCAAGACCAAATAGGTTCCTGCCAGCTCGCCTGTTAGCTCTCCCTCATAGGACAGTGGAACCAGGAAAGTGTCTCACCGTATGTGGGAGGGTGTTGAAATACATGGAAGAGTGGCAGAAAGGAGGTTGAACACCAAGGCTAAACATTTTGGTAAGATTGAGGAGTTGGCTTTTGGGAGGGAGGTACTTTAACGGAATTAGGATTGGTTGCTGCTTATCGCCATCAGCAAGGTTAGGGATGAAGGAATGAGCGCAATAGCATGGAATTCAAAAGAACAGTCCTGCATATGCCATTCCAAATAGAGGTGCCGGTGATCAAAGTCAACGTTAGTGCCAAGAAGCAGCTCTTAATGGTCTCCACCTGCTTTAAACTGTCTTAAAACATTCTGAAAATTTCCCTTTTCTTTTCTTCATGAGAGAATAGGGGATAGGAGTGTTGGGGTGTGTGTGTGTGTGTGTGTGTGTGTGTGTGTGCGTGTGCGTGCGCGCACGCGTCCACACGCATGCACGTGTGCAAGTGTTCATGTTCTCATAAGTACACCCTCGTCTTGGCCCATGTGTGTTTGTCATAAAACTTGAAAGAAGTACAAGTTTTAGCTGGAAGGAAAGCTTTTTATAGCAACGTTATAAATCACTTCAAGGAGTGATTCTCAGTTAAGAGCTGACAGCTCCCTCGTGAAGTGACCATGCCAGGCCTGCCATTCAAAGAAGCTTGGAGACCAGTCTCGTTTGTCATCTAAAATGAAAGTGATATGTTCTTGGGGATGTCACATGAGAAGGCAAGATGGAATGTTCCTGCCATTTGCACTATCTTTGGATGAAACAAGAAGGAGGTGTTAGTATGATGTAATATATAATATTGAGCAGGAAGTGATGAGCAGTTGTATACTGGGCTACTGTCTGAGGCAGAGTGGAAACGGAACTGCTGTTTATTGTAACACAATGGATGCCTGACTACCATGTTTCTCTTCAGTAAAGGATCTCTTTGCAGTAGGGACTCCAAGCACAGAGTTCTCTCTGTGAACGCCGAGCACAGAGAGAAATTTAGACTCAGATGTCTCAAGCTATGGGTGGAAATCCATAGCACAGTTGTTGTTAAACTTGACAAAGTATCATGGAAGTCAACAAAGACAGTCATAGCAGCCCATTGAGAAAGGCTCCTCTTTAAGCAACAGATTAAGTCATCGGTCTTTGAAGCAGGAAGTGGACCTCCCAGAATACCAGGCCCAACAGTTATGAATAATGGAGGACACACAATGTCTAGACCAGATAAGAACTCATTCCAAATCCCTCTTTCTGTAAAGGAACTGGAGACATATCAGAAACCACTGTCATCTCCATTAGAGTTTATGGATATAACTGTGAAAACTTAACTGCAGTGAAAATTAGGATGAAAACAGAAAAGTAGTGGATTTTTTTTTAAAAAGCATTAAAATAATTTTTAAAATAAAAAATAAATATTGATTGCCAAAAAGCTGTTGTCTTTTTCTTGCCATATCCGTTACTTTATGGAGAGACAAATATTAAAACGAGCTTATTAATAGAGTAAACAAGTCATAAACAATGTCAGTTAGAGGCAGAGGCAGTTCCAGGAAAAAGGATGTGGATGCTGTTCTCCACCCATTATTAGAAATCCTTGCTGAAGAAGCCTCTGTTGCCTTCAGGGCTAGCAAAGACACTGTCACGTATTGCTGTTCCTGTGCCTCCTCTAAGCTGAGGCACGGGACCAAGGTCGGGCGTGTGTTCACCATTTTCAGTGTAGCTAAGAATCTTCCTTCTAACTGGAACTGTGATACCCTCCTGCTTCTTTTCATCTGCAATCCTCCCAACAGTGTTAACCAGTGCCTTCCTTGCTTGACGTCATGTAAGATCTAAAAAATCAAAAACACTGGGAAAATACACACAGTCAGAGGGGAAAATGTCAGAAACTACTGCATCCTTATTTTTGAAAAGTACTAATCTCTGCCTCACTTTACTCCTTTATATGATGAATTTATACACATGTAATCTACATATAGCTTTAATGGCTCTGTATCAATCTTGAATAGCTTGAGAAATGCCTGTGATTCTCATGACAGAGTGCAGGATCTATTCTCTAAGTCTGGGCATCTACACAACCTGAATCGGTAGGCTTTCCCTGAGTTTTCGCCGCTGAGACCCTATTGCACATAGCAGACAAGACCAAGGTAAGAAGCATCTTTGCACCTCTCTGCTGCGTGAGGCTTATTTCCTTCTGGGCAGGCAGTGTGTTCAATGGCTCCACCAGATGGGATGCTGAACGCTGTCAGCACCTCTTTCACCCCAATGTGCCTCTGTGTGGGAGAGGAAGCCACGCAGGAGACGAGGACGAAAGAGGAGGACAGGGTCCTCTTTGAACTAAAAGTGTGGCACTCGTGAAAGCAACAGGAAGACGTTTGAGTTCAAGAATTTGGAGATGGGGATGCAATGCCTCATTAATCAGGGGAGATGGACCTGGGACACCTGGGGTCGTTTCCTTTTCCTGGACTAGACGGCAACGTTGCAGATGTTCCCACCACCCCGCTCCCTCGCCACCCCCGCTCTGTTAATTTCACTGACTTAACACTTTTGCAAAATGAAAAACAAAATCAAGGCTCTTGTTATTAGAGTCTCGCTCTTCTCTGTTCCAGCCCGATATGGAGAGGCCCAGAATGGTCCCCCCCGTCTGGTGTTCTCAGTCTCCTTCCCACGTTCCCCTCTCTGACAAGGCATCTTAAATCTGTTAATAAGTGAAGGGAGACATTCCTTAGCCCCAGCCTTGCATCCTTTCTCTGGGTCTTCCGTCCACCTTTAGTAACACGGAGCTTAAAGTGCCTGTTTGATGGCAAAGCTGGGGAAAAGGCTGTCTCTCTCATCCCTGTTACATGTACTTTTCCGTAATCTAGTGATTCTTCCTGAATAACTGGTCTCCCTTTTCTTTTTAAGGTCCTGTCTAACCGCCCTTTCCCACTTGATTCTCGGGTCTGCGCTTTCAGTGATGTTGCCGTGCAAACACCTCAGCGTTCTTCTTCCCTTGAGCAAAACTTCTCAGGAACTGGCCAAAATGTGAGCTGGAGCTACCGGGGGTACCGGTCATATGTTCAACACATGTAGAGGCCGCAAAAAGCATTTTCTCAGTGCATTTCTTTACGTTAATGCACTTCGAAATCTAATAATATTTCATTTAGGGGAAAAGTAAATTGTTCTCTGTCGATGAGGCAGATCATTACTTTCCCATTTGCTGACGGGAGCGTGCATGCTGGCCCTCATAACTCAGATGCCACAAACACACCCGTCAGTGCCACGTGGTGTGAATTCTTTTTCTGATAAACAGCACCCGATATTGTGCTGATTCAGGTATGGTACATCACCCAGACCTCTAGTAAGCCACAACGCGTATTTGTAAAGTTCCTGGCTGGTTGGGAAATATGGTTTATAATATTTCTTTCCTTCTGTGAAGCTAAATTATTTATTTCAGTCAAACTCCTAGGCATTTCGTGTTTAGACTCTCTGTGAAGGAGCGGCAAAACATTGTGGTTAAGAGTTTAGGCTTTGGAGTCAGAAAGATCTAGATCAGAATCCAGGCTCTGTTGTGACCAGCTGAATGGCTTTTTGCAACTTGTACGCTCTTGGAACTCCTCTGAAAGTGAGCGATTGTCAGACTGGCCTGGCAGAAGCTGTTTGTCTTTTAGAATGTTGGATTAAGTAATGCAGATGACATCAGCTGTACAACACCTGGCATCTATAAAGATAACTTATTGATACATTCAGTTAATTTAATCCTAGGGCATGGTGGCGAGGCACCATCCACAGGGTATTCAGGAAGTAATCGCCTTCTTAATATCATCATAACCTCCTAGGAGAATATTCCATCTCTACGTTGGACATCTATAGGCATCACACCCTGTGGTTGTCCCCCTCTATCTCTCACATCTCAGTGCACATCTTTCTCTCCCAGGCATTCAGTGTCATCCTTGACACCATCTTCTCCCTCTTCCCTAAGCCAATCCATCAGCTAGCCTTATGGATTTGTCCCCTGAAATTCACACTTCTCTCTGTATCTACAGCCACCAATGCCTGTTGCCCAGGGTACCGCACAAGCCTCCCAGCTTCTCTTCTTACGTTCAGCCTCCCTCCTCAGCTGCTTCTCTACAGAGTAGTGATCTCTGAAAAAAATGCAATTGGAAAAAACTTCTCCCAGTCAAGCCTCTGCTTAAATCTCTTCCTTAATCTTGTCCTAAGACCAAGGCTGCTAAGCTGATTCTCCAGGCCCTGTGGATACAGCTCTGCCTATCCGCCTGGCTTCGTCTGCCTCCCTCTCCCTCTGCATCCAAACACATCAGTGTCCTCCTCCCAGCAACAGGAAGCCTTGACCGAGCAATGGTTTCTTTTCCCTTCCTGCAGCTACTTTTATACTTATAATCAGGAGAGAAGAATTCAAAACTTCCCTTTTTTGTTTTTTTTCCCTAAGGGCATGGAGATGTTTAGTGAATTCATATTTTCCAAAGACATTTTTTGGAGAGTCTCAGATGAAATGTCAAAAACAAGCCCAACGTATTATTGTGATTTGAACTAGGTCCAAACAACGTTGGGATTTCTAGTAGGACTGAAATTAAACCAACAGCCATTCCCTTAGCATGTGTGAACTTCAATCTCAAGGCCAAAGTCTAGCTAGAAAAGTGCTGACGTTTTGAAATGTTATACAGCAGAAAAAGGTAGTGGAATGTTTTGGTAACCTCAAAAAATATTTAGTTTGGGATTCAATCCCAGGTGTCAAGGCAAGTTTGTCAGGTGTTGGTGATGTATCCAAAGGTGGATACGTAACTCACCAGGGACCAGGAGTTTCAAAGCCCCCTTAGACGCGAGGATCCCAGGGTCTAGAGCAGAAAGCTGTTCTATAGTCATTTCTGCTTGGTACCCCAACAGAGCCCTCCTCCTTTATTCCTGCTGCCGTTTTGATACCTCCATGTTATCCTCATTCACTCCTGGCCAGTGCCTGGAGGTAAGCCCAGAGGGAGCCAGGTAACTAATGAGAGCGTGGCTGGAGTTAAGCTTCAGAGGGTAGTGAGAACAGGCACCGGAGGGCGCTCAGCTATCCACAAAAGTCTCTATACCTGATAGCCACCTAGGATGCGAACTCCCAATTCTTCTGATGTTTATAGGTAGCTTCTGGCTGATACACAGATGTCATATCCCTGCCACCCCATGGGTGGACAGTTGGTAGGGACATGGCCAAGGATGGTTGGCGTGTGTGATGCTGGAGTTTTCTCATCAATTCCCTCTCTAGCTGCATCTAAATTTCACCAGCAAGAATATTGGAATTGTTACCTGTTTTTGATTTGGGTCGATTTATTTCAACTATGGAAGGCTTCAAGCTTCAAAGGTAAGCTTTTCTACTTCTACCAAAATCCATTGGCCATTTATGGGAATGGAATTTTATGATGCTTTTTTTTTTTAACATCTTTATTGGAGTATAATTGCTTTACAGTGTTGTGTTAGTTTCTGCTGTATAACAAAGTGAATCAGCTATACATATACATATATCTCCATATCTCCTCCCTCCGCGTCTCCCTCCCACCCTCCCTATCCCACCCCTCTAGGTGGTCACAAAGCACCGAGCTGATCTCCCTGTGCTATGTGGCTTTATGATGCCTTTTGAAGGTTAAAGGAGGTCTTCCCAGGCCCTTTCGATTAGGTTAGGTCCCTCTGATATGCCCTGCATAGCATTTGCTCTTTGTTCACCACAGTTAGCCCACCTGTGATAATTAGTTTAATATCCTTATTCCCTGCCAGACTGGATATACCATGTCTGCACGTGAGCCCTGCCCATCTTATCCGCTGTTGTTGTTTCCCCACGTGTTGTACCTATAGTAGGCACTAAATATGTGTATGTGATATAAAAAGATGATAGATAGATGATAGATAGATAGATAGACATTTGATCTATCCATCTATCTAGAGCATGGATGAATAAAATAAGCCCAAACCAGATCATATGCCATCAAATGGGACATCCTACAATATTAGTATATTAGTATGGGGCTTAAAATGATGAAATTTACTGCTGCATCTTAACCACGGAATCTTAGAACCTACTTATATCAATGTAAAAATAATAATTTATAATAATAAAAATACAGCTAATGTATAAATGATGCTCACAGTATGCTACAGTAATGTTCTAGTACTTTACTTACATTCAATCATATCATTCTCATCACAGCCGTAGGAGGTAGGTATTATTATCCCCAATTTACAGATGAGCAAACTGAGGCTCAGAGAAGTTGGAGATTTGTCAGCTGGTAAGGGGAAGAGTGGGGTTTCCACCCAGCTCTGTTTTCTCAACCCTATTGCTTTAGATTGGATAAGATTCCATCCCAGTCCGGAGGGAGTTACCAGCAGTTACGTAGCATTTGAAAAGCTAAATCAAAACACAAGGCAATAAGATCTCTGTGGAGACAGGGCATGAGTAATTGTTACATGAATTGTACTCCATCCTAAATGCCACGGTGCAGAGGAAGTGGGGAGAGAGGGCCAGGGCCTGGAACAGCCTGGGAAGGTTCCATGGAGAGCAGCTGACCCTGAACGTAGTCCAGAAGGATGGGTGCAGTGTGGATGGGGGGAAGGGTAAGGAGAGTCACAAAGGATAAAGTGAACAAATGTGCCACGTTGAAAGTTTTTTTTTAAACATGGATTCAATATAATAAATGAAGTACTGTCCCAAAACACAGATTTTTCTCTGCCTCTGAGAAGACTGTGGGATTTGGAGTTGCATAAGTAGCGACGTTTTTCCCCACGTTTGTTTTCTCCAGCTATAAAACGGAATTATTACTTGCCATGTTCCTCCCCCTTATAGATGGTGAAAGGGTTAAAGGATTCCATAAAGTGTTAAGGGCTTCTTAAAGGAGTTATGCAAGAACAAATGATCATCATCATCACTGTTTTTGCTGTTGGTTTTTATTATCATTATTGTAAAACTGTTCCCGGGGAGGCGTAACTTTTAGGGTGGTCACAGCCTGCTCCATCAACTGTCTGCATCGTGATCCACCTGCTGGAAGAGGCCAGACAGAACCTTGGCCTTTGCAGGTCCTTCTTCCAGCAATTCCTTCCACTCCAGAAGGTTCCCTGTGGCCAGAATCTGCTACCCGTCTCTCTTTGACCAGGACTGGCTCATCGCTTATGCGTTTTTCCCCCCCAGCACATACACTGTTTTAACAAATTAATTAGTTACTGATATTTAAATATCAGTACATTTCAGATATGAATCTAGAATTCCAGCTTTCCATCTGCAGAAGAACTGGCAACAATGGGCCCACATTTAGCACCCGCCGCAGCGAGAATCAGCGGGTCCATTGAAGGTACGTCCATGCCCTGACCAGGCCCCACGTGGCCTTTGTTGTCATGGGGGTGATCGCCAGTCCTGCGGGCAGCTGGGTCTTTTGGCTACACCTGTCTATTTTCCACCCAAAGGACTGCCAGGTCTGGGGTGAGCTGCCAATGAGGGCCACACTAGGTGAGGAAGGTGGCAGGGCTGGGCCCAACAGCACAGATGTGGCATTACTGATAGTCCAAATGGACTGAGACAAAGAGAGAAAGAAAGGATCTGAATTTAGAGCCTGGAGCCGAATACCAGAGCCAGGAAGTGGAGGTGCTAGGCACCTCCCATGGGATAATGGAAGCCCACAGCATCAGTTCTGGAGAACGTTCTAGGAGCCAGAGTGTCTGCTGGGGCATGCCCTTCTATAACACTGTTTATTTTTTATTTTAATTTTTATTATTTTTTTGCTATCTACAAGAGCCACATTTTAGTTTATTTTTATTTATTTATTTAATTGATGTAGAGTTGCTTTACAATGCTGTGTTAGTTTCAGGTGTACAGCAAAGTGATTCAGTTATATAGATATAAAATTTTTCAGATTCTTTCCCATTATAGGGTATTATAAGATATTGAATACAGTTCCCTGTGCTATACAGTAGACCCTTGAGGCTTGCTTACCTAACACCATTTATTTTGATTAGATAGTTCATACTTTTACATTATAGACACTGGGAAATTACATACATTTGTGGTTTTGCATATGTGCACACCTACACTCACACCCAAGCCCCCACCAGTGATCCTGACTTAATAACTGGGGTGGGAGCAGGGTGACAGCCTTGTCTGAAAGCTCCCGGCCCAGCACTTCCAACATGTGATGAAAACCACCACTCTAGGTGAGCTAAGCTTCCTCCTGGCACCCTATTTCCATTCAGTGATCTTGGTCTGACCCCAGAAGTTGAACATTCTCTAAATAACTCAGTTCCTTTTGCATAAAACTCCTTCCTCTTTCGGTTCCCTGCTATGGTATCTGGATGGATGAAAGCAGTTTTCTGTGTCTCTGGTCTGGCTGGTTTCTCTTTGGGGCCTATGGATGACATCTTTTGTCCTCCTGGTCACTTGCAACTTGAGCTGGTCCCTGGTGGAACATGACCTGGCCACCATTGATGTGGTCAGGGTCTGACAGCCTCCCTGGCTGACATAGCCCCAGCCTGCCTCATGTAAGTGCATAAACCCCTCAGGGCCAATGCCACTTGTGAAGCCGAATCCGTCCTCTGTACCCCAGTAATGAATTAAATCTCAGAGACAGAGTTTTGGGTGAAGTAGAAAAGAATAACTTTAATGCTTTGCCAGGCAAAGGGGGCCACAGCAGGCCCTCAAAACTCTGTGTCCCAACTTGGAGGGCTTAGTGAGGAGTTTTATAGCAATGTTTCAACGAGGGCGTAATCAGCTCATGGACATACTTCTGATAGGTTAGTGGTGAGGCAATCGGGAGTCACCATCATCAACCTTCTGGTTCCAACCGTTCTGGGGTCTTCATGCTTATGGGCAGCATGCAGTTAACTTCTCCCACCTGGTGTGGGTGTCAGTATCTGCAAAACAGCTCAAAGATATTGTTCTGTGAATCCCTTGATACACAGAACCAGGACCTTGCTGCAACGCTGCACTATTGTTTCTTGACTGCCCCTCCCTTGTCTCCACATGCCCTCCTTTCCCTAATTAGCAACTGTTTGAACCTGACCGTTGGAACTCAGGGAAGGTCATGGAGGATGAATAAAGCCTGCTTCCTGTAACCAAGAAATGGTGCGGGATGGGGGGTACAGAAAAGTTTTTGTGCCCAGGAACCCTACAGGGTCCTGCAGAAGCAGCTTCCAAGAGGATCTCCTCCAAGGTCTAATACAATTGAAACAAACACACCCTGACCTCAGTTTTCCCCATGATCTTCAAAGCTCCCCCCTGGTTTCCGAACTCCTGCCTCTCCTGCCTTTTGCTCCATTTCTCATCCCAGAATTTCTGTGGTTCTCAGGGGGGAGTTTCCCTCTCCTTCCCCTCCGTGTATGTCTGGGATGCCCATGTCACATCTTCTTGCCTGACCCTGGCTTTACGAACACTCAGCCAATAGGAATCTCACAGTTAAGGAGACCTAACTCAGGCAGGTATGACTGTCTTCATTACAGATGAATTTTCACTCATTCTTCTTTCCTCAAATGTGCTTCGTTCTTCTTCCCCCACTTGTCCTTTAAGATGAAGGACCTGGAACATTTCTCTTATTAGATCTGGTACCCTTTGTGGGCAAGACGTCTCTTTGGTCCAACTCTGTAAGACAAATTCCCATATAAGCAGTATTCGGGACATTTGTAAGAGTTCCTTGAAGGTCATAGCTGCTATACATAATGGAGTTTTGTGTTTGAATTGGAAGAAAAGGATATGGTATTCATTGGAGCTGTTCACAGGTATTCTGACCCTCCTTCTGGGTGCAAGGAATCTCCTTCATCTGCGGGAAGACAGGTTTGTCCATAGGATTTCCCTTGGCCAATGAGATGTGAAAGCCAATTCTGGCCAGCCCTTTAACAGCCAGTTTGAGCTTCACCGTGGCCTTGGTGTCCTCTGACAACGTGTTGGGCAATGTTCTAGGGGTGGCCGCACCATCAGCTGAGGTCCTGGATTGAGAACATGGGGCAGCAGAAAACTACCCAACTCTCACTGGACATGTGGATGAGCAAGAAACAAATCTTTGTTGTTTTGAGCCTCTGAGATTCGAGGTCGTCTGTTGCCACATCAAAAAGGAGCCCATCCCGAGTAAAGTGAATAAGCAGCGTGTGTTTGGACATATGCAGCCAGGACCGCAGACACACCTCCCACCCAACTCCAGCACTGGTTTTTTCTTTGCTCTCTCTCCTTCTCTTTTAATTAGCTTATTTGTATCGAATATTGAAATCATCCTTTTAGAAGATAAATTATAAGTCCAAAATCACTCATCAATTGAAGAAATGGACTAAAACAAAATCTATGGCGGGAATAACAACAACAAGAGAAAAAAAGGACATGAGATTGGTGGGTTGTGCCCTCCAGTTTGCCCTTTGCCATCATGTTTCCTAGGAAACTTGGAGCAGGGGTGCTCCAGGCACAGACACAAGCTTCCCTGAGCAGCACCTCTTTGCGTCCTGCCTGCCCCGCTGTTTCTCATCTTGACTTCCCTCTTCTCCGATCCCCACGGAGCAGGACAGACCCAAACCTGAGGGGTTCTAATCGCTCTGCTTCTGGAATATGGAATTTAGAGCTAGTTAGTCCAGAGCAGCCAGCCCTCTGTCATGCCTCATTTGGGCTTCCCATGGCTTTTCTGGCTGAGATGACAAAGGCATTTTTATGCTGCTGTTTTCCCATCACAAAGCCTGTGATTTCTTTAACCAAAGTAGCAAAGCAAAGCTACCCATCTTTCTAGTTAAAAAGTCCCAGACTGAAACGTTACACCATTGAAATACCTTTAATTATCCCAGATTGCTAACCCCCTTCTCCAAGGTACCATCTCTCTGCATATCTTCCTAGAAACAGGTGCCTGCTACCTGAGCTCCACTTTTCTTATTTTTAGTGGAATTACCTTTTTGCCATTTTATATTATTTTTCATTCTAAACTTCCTTAAAAGAAGACTCAAGGAGGACAAGAAGGATGTGTTTCTATTTCAAGATAAGAAATAAAATACCTGAGAGGCTAAGCAAAGTAGCCCAGAGCCAGAATGGAATAGCTGTACCTTGAAATCTTTTCCTTTTGCTCAATGTAGGCTAACATCTGATTTTTCTAGAAATGTCTTTAAATTTCAGCGTCCACGAGGTTAACCCAAATCAGTTCAGGAAAAGAGCAATCGTTTCCTATAGTGACACTAAAACAACTTCCCCCCAGGACTCCCCATAGGAAGGAGACTGTACGAAGTAATGACAACATCCTCTCTGTAAATGGGACAGATTTCCGTTGTCACTTCTAATTTCCTTTAGTATAGGATGATGACATACTATCCTATACTATACTATACAGATTAGACTTGACCAAACAATCCACGGGCGTGGGGTGAAACTGAGTGGTAGAATTATGCTATCCAGGAACTCAGCTCTCTAATCAGCTGGCTGATTAGAGATGTGTTTCAAACTACCTAGAAGGAAAAGATAAGCCCTCTGTGTATTGTTGTTTATCTGGGCAAGCTTCTGAAAGACATAGGGCAGCAGTGAGTTTGAGAATATCTCCCTAACCAGACATGGAGTGCAGGTATTTTATGTGGCTAGTTAAGTGCAAAGCCATATATTCTTTTCAGTCAGCACCTTCCTTAATGCAAACAGTACAATGAAATAAGGTCAAAGAACAATTCAGTAAGAAGTCTAGACAGTCAAAAAGTAGATAAGGTCAGGCTCTCTTAGTGCTGGTGGCCACATGAATGAATACACTACTCGGTAGGCATTTTAGGAACAGACAAACGTAGGTATACACTTTGACCCAGCTTATCTATTTCTAGATTGTTTCCGGAGGGATTATTTAAGAATGTGTGCAAATATTAATAGAAAATGCTATTTGTTCTATAACTGTGTAAATTAATGAGAAAAGAATGAAAACACTCTAAGTCTCCAACGGTAAATTGTGCTACCTGCATGGAACGGAATAATATTCCACTATTTAAAATGATGTCTTAGACAAATGTTTATGGACAGGGTCAGTGTACATTATATGCAGCTGAATTCCATAGAGAGTATGAGGTGTGATCTCACTTTTATGAAAACTAGTATCCATGTGTTATAAGCATGTGTAATCGTTATTTTTAATATGAAACATTTTGTTCCCTCCGCACACTTCTTTCCACTAAGCTCTTTGCATCGCCATTTCCTTTTCAGATTCCATACATTTCTAGTCACTTTCAGTTATTACAAGTACTCTCCAATTTAAAATTTCAAACTTAAATTCAGGTCCAATTTCGTCACCTGGTTCTTAGGTGTCAGCCTGAAGAAGGTGGAAGGTGACAGCTCTGCTCCTCTAGGGGGATCAGGCCATGGCCAGTCCTCTCCTTGTTGGAGCCTTTGCTGCCATGGCTAACACCAACTGACAGCACTGCCCTCTGTGGGGTGGCCATCCAGATGTAGACTCTTCAGAGTTCCCAGAAGAGCTTCACAAAACCTCCCAACTGCACACTTTCCTTATGTAGTGAATCAATGCTCAGTGAGCCAATACTCATTGTCAGTTGCCACCATGCACAGCCACGTACATTTTCCTCCTGGGATCCCCTTGCTAAGTGGGAAGGAGGGCAAGACAGGCTTGACCCAGGTATCTTCTGTGGTTTCCACTTCACCCCACAGGAGACACATGCCTCCAGGACATGCCAAAGTGTGCAGGTGCGAGCTGCCCCACTGACACCCCCTCTTGCCAGACTGCCCTCCCTTTTATGTTCATTTCTTTTGCTAATTAGGCAGAGTCTGTTAAGCAATTTCACCACCTAAGTAGACATCCAACTGGAGAGTTTATGCCAGTTACCCCATGTTGCAAGCAGCCCCAATCTGCTTCAGTGACTCCCTTGGAACTGTCCTCACTTAACTTTGAAGAGAGAAGAGCATGACCATCCTCATTAGAGGAAATAAAAACAACAACAACAAAACAACCAAACAAAATCCTTCTTACTCTAAATCTAAACACTCTACAAGGCCAATTGCACTTCATCAAAATTAAAAATTTTGTGCCTCAAAGAACACTATCAAGAGAGTGAAAAGACAACCTATAGAACTGAAGGAAATATTTGCAAATCATATATCTGGTAAGGATTTTTATCCAGAATATATAAAGAACAATTTACAACTCAACAACATAAAGATAATCTGATTAAAAATGGCCAAAGGACTTGAATAGACATTTCTCCAAAGAAGACATCCAAATGGCCAACAAGTACATGAAAAGATGCTCAACATCATTAGTTATTAGGGAAATGTAAATCAAAATCACAAGATACTATTTCATACCCACTAGGATGGCTATAACAAAAAGAAAGAAAGAGAGGGAAAAAGAAGAAAGAAAGGAAGGAAGGAAGGAAGGAAGGAAGGAAGAAAGAAAGAAAGAAAGAAAGGAAGGAAGGAAGGTAGGGAGGAAGAAAGGAAAGAAGGAAGAAAGGATGAAAGAAAGGAAACAAGTTTGGGGAGGATGTGGGAAATTGGAACCCTTTATTTACATTGCTGGTAGGAGTGTAAAATCATGCAGCCGCTCCGGAAAACAGTTTCGTGATGTTACAAATAGATAAATATAGAATTACTATATTGCCCAGTAATTCCACTCTATATACACGAAAGAACTGAGAGCAGATATTCAAACAAACACCTGGACACAAATGTGCATAGCGCTATTATTTATAGTAGGCAAAAGACAGAGACAATTCAAACATCCATCAACAGATGAATGGATAAATAAAATGTGGTATAGCCATACAATGGAGTATTAATCAGCCATAAAAAGGAATGAAGTATTGATATGTTACAACAAGAGGGAACCCTGAAGACATTATGCTCAGTGAAAAAAGCCAGACACAAAATGCCATGTATTATATGATTCCATTTATATGAAATATTCAGAATAGACCAATCCACAGAGACAGAACATAGATTGGTGGTTGCTAGGCGCTGGGCCGGGAGGGGAGGATTGGGGGTGATCGCTTAAGCGTACGGGATTTCCTTTTGGGGGGATGAAGATGTTCTGGTGATGGTGATGATGGTTGCTCAACTGTGTGAATGCACTTAACGCCACTGAATTATGCACTTTAAAATAAAGTGGTGAATTTTATGTCATGTGTATTTTACCACAATTAAAAAAAATCAGAAAGCCAAATGTTGTGATAAAATAATTACACCTATTTTCCACCTCTCTTATCATGTGAAGGAATTTCCTGAGTTATTCTTCTGGCCTCTCAGTCTTGGTTCAGTCCCTTCCTCCTTCTCTCTTTGGGATCAACCTGTCCTAAGGACGACGCTCATCAGAATGGGTCACCCTGATGGAGACCTGCTCTTGCCCAGCATGGCCTGTGATCGGCTAAGTTGGCCTCATTCAGGGAAGAGGTCTTAGCAAGAGCACTCTACTGTATGTAAATCATGTCGTCCAGACAAACTTACAGATGAGAAACTTGCCGTTTGCTCTCTTCTGACTTCTTCATCTATCTCTCCAGATATCAAATTTTAAGTTGGGTAGGAAGAAGGATACCTCCCCCAAAACTCTTCCCCCAAGACCCCAACAGATCCATAGTTATTAAGCAGAGTGCATGGCCACAACTAACCTCTAAACATCTTAAAGTATGTGCCAGCAAACACCCTGACAATTGAAAAGAGAAATCGAGCCAGAAAAATACCAAAGAACATCTGTCTTTGAACAGCAAGACTTCCTGATGCAGCCTGCGAGTTAACTTGTAAACTGTGCTTTATATAATCAAATAGGTTGGCCTATTCTGTATGATTTATTAATTATACACTAATTAAAATTAGAGAGACATTTAGGAAAGAAAAACATTTAAACCTCTTTATCACTGCCTGTGTTTCTTCATTCCTCTCTCTACTTTCCCTCTACTGTGTGTCATGTCACCCATTTTTGGAGAGCATGACTTAACAGGAGGTAGTATAGGACTGGGAAGGCAAATTAACACCTAGAACAGAAATAAGTTTTCAATAAGTCAATAAGTATGGTATCACATTTTTCATTTTAAAAGCTTGCTGTTGGAATCCCCCAAAGTATTCCGAAGCAAAAAAGATAACATTTTTATAAAACTGCTCTCTGATTGGATGCTTTAAAAAGCCTTAGTCGCACACCCAAAAGGGATACAAGAAAACTTGGAAAGAACTTGTATAAAGAGTGTAAAGAAGAGTTGAGTTTAAAACATGAAAAGATGACATTAGAGATGGAAAATCTGATTGGCAATAAAATAAGTATCTTTACAGATTCTGAGGGCTTTTACTTAGGGAATAACGTGTCATTTTTTTTTTTTTTTTTTTTTTTTTTTTTGTGGTACGCGGGCCTCTCACTGTTGTGGTCTCTCCCATTGCGGAGCACAGGCTCCGGACGCGCAGGCTCAGCGGCCATGGCTCACGGGCCCAGCCGCTCCGCGGCATGTGGGATCTTCCCAGACCGGGGCACGAACCCACGTCCCCTGCATCGGCAGGCGGACTCTCAACCACTGCGCCACCAGGGAAGCCCACGTGTCATGGTTTTTGTCTCTTTGGTCATAGCAATTGAATTTTCTTCTAGAAAAGGAATGGCTTCCTTCCACTGAGAACCACTGAAAATAAGAATGAGTTCTCAGCAGAGGCTGGAGAGTTTGTACATAGATGTTGGTGTTCGAGGGACGTTCTCAGTGCGCTGGCTTGGTGCAAGCTCATGTGTGAAAGGCATGCAGGAAAGGATGGCTTGTGTTCATTTCTGTCCCCAGTTCTGTTAAAAACGTTATTAGTTGCTGAAGTGCAGAGTGGGTAGAAGAAGGCAGAAAAAGGCAGCCCAAGTGCTCCCAGCAGATTTTGTTCTGTTTTCTTATAATAACAACACTGATTACTATGACTATGTTCTCTACACCTGGGAATTTGTAGGAATCCTCTCAACAATCCACGTGATCTCCAATTTTATATTCTATAGGGAACTGTGCCCTCTTTCTGAGACAGAGAATCTTGGAGGAGCCAACACCTATGGCTCCAAAGAGGAAGGAATGTGACCCCACGTAACTGTTGTAAATGCAGCGGTGTGGGTGAGAGTCTCAGTGACAAATGGGCCATACACGCTGTCACCAGTTAGGTTTGCATGCTTCACGGTAAGTTTTACAAGCTCAATCCTTAGATCTGACCAAAGTAAAAGTGGAAAGACTCAAGTTCATATAATTGGGAAAGATATATTTTGTTCCTATACAAATTAAATTCATGTTTTTTAAAGACACTGCAATATCTACTAAAATTAGTATTGACTATAGCCTGCCATGTGGGAATTTTTCTTGTAGGTATCTATCCTGGAGAAAAATCCACATGTTTACACAACAGGGTTCACTGAAGTATTATCTCTCACCCTAAATCATTGATAGCAACCTTAACACACAGCAATGGTGAATTTATCTGTGATGTATTCATTCCATGAAATATTACACAATAGTTATAATGAAGGAGGTAGAATCGTATATTTAGACACAGAAGATGTCTTAGCTATCTTGCTAAATGAGAAAGTTTCATAAAGATACATAAAGGATGATTCTATTTGTGTAAATAAAAATACATAAAACCAAACTGTATATAGAGCTAGAGATATAAGAATGTTTGAAAACTTCCCATGTGCCAATCGCTGTACTAATGGCTTTGTATATACTATCTCATTTAAAACTCAGACTAGTTCCATAAGATGTATAGTATTATTATCTACACTACAGATGAGGAAACTGTGGCCCAGAGGTTAAGTAACATGCCCCAAGGTCACTATGTAAGCATATGAAAATACATAGAAAAAGTCCAAGAAGGGTATACAGAAAAGTGATAATAGGATTATTTTCTGGAAGGGGAATAAGATTGGATAGGAGTCAATGGTGGCTGTAGTTTTTTACAAAAAATAATTCATTTGTATATCTTAGTTCTGGCTGCAATAACAAAATACTATAGACGGGGTGGCTTAAACAACAAACATTTATTTCTCACAGTACTGGAGGCTGGAAAGTCCAAGATAAAGGTGCCACAGATTTGGTATTTGGTGAGAGCTCTCTTTGGGCTTGTAGACAGCCACCTCTCTCTGTGCTCACATGTCTTTCTTCCCTGTGTGAAGGTGGAAAGAGAGGGGGCTCTGGTCTCTTTCTCTTCCTCTTTTTTTTTTTTTTTTGCCGTACGCGGGCCCCTCACTGTTGTGGCCTCTCCTGTTGCGGAGCACAGGCTCCGGACGCGCAGGCTCAGCGGCCACGGCTCGCAGGCCTAGCCGCTCCGCGGCATGTGGGATCTTCCTGGACCGGGGCACGAACCCACGTCCCCTGCATCGGCAGGCGGACTCTCAACAACTGTGCCACCAGGGAAGCCCTCTTTCTCTTCTTGTAAGGGCGCTAATCCCATCATGGGAGATCCATGCTCATGACCTCACCTAAATCTAATTACCTGCTAAGGTCCCCACCTCCAAATACCATCACGTTGTGGACTAGGGCCTCAACATATGAATTTTGGAAAACCACAGCCATTCATCCATAGCAAGGGATGTGAGTGTGATTGTATGTGTGTGTGTGGGGGTGTATACACACAAACATACACAGATAAAGTATTCACTTTCTTTAATGTAAGAAAAAGTAAAAATAGAAAAGAAAAAGAAAAGTGACTGTTCTTTCATTATTTCTTTGTATTAGATCTTTATTGGAGTATAATTGCTTCATAATACTGTGTTAGTTTCTGTTGTACAACAAAGTGTATCAGCCATATGCATACACGTGTCCCCATATCCCCTCCCTCTTGAGCCTCCCTCCCACCCTCCCTACCCCACCCCTCTAGGTTCTCGCAAAGCACCGAGCTGATCTCCCTGTGCTATGCTGCTGCTTCCCACCAGCCAATTATTTTACATTCTGTAGTATATATATGTCAAAGTTACTCTCACTTCACCCCAGCTTCGCCCTCCCACCCCCTGTGGAGAACAGTATGGAGGTTCCTTAAAAAAACTAAAACTAGAACTACCCTATGACCCATCAATCCCATTACTGGGCACGTACCCTGAGAAAACCACAATTCTTCTTTCTTTCTAAACCTTAATGGAATAAGTAAGAAATTCGATTTATTCTTTCCTAGGGTAAATAAATGTAAAAGAAGACAGAAATTGCCTTTTGTAAAACTCTACATGACACCTACTAGGTTGTCCATTATCGAACAAATGGAAAACGAGTATTGGCGTGGAGAAATTGGAATTCTCATGCATTGCTGGTGTCTTTAATTTTCCCTCAGCCTTTCTTGTATAAGAGACATTCTGGATGCGATATTCTGATTGGACTTCTCCCTCTCGTCCCCAGCACTTTGAAGATACCATTCCACTGGCTTTTGGCTTCCGGCTTCCACTATTGCTGATGAGAAGCCTGCTGCCAGTTTAATTGTTGTTCCTTTGTAGATGAACTACCTTTTCTCTCTGGCTGCAGCTACTATTATTATTATTAATTATAATAATTATTATTATTACCATCAGTCTCTGAGGTTTTGCAATATAAAGTGTCTAGATGTTGTTTTTAAAATCAATACTTACATCAATTTTATTTTGACTTCTTGGGATTCCTTGTGATTTTTCTCAGTGTAGATTCTTTCTTCCATCTTCTCTGGAATATTTCTTTTTCTGTATCTTTTCCATGCAGCCTCTCCTCCATTCTCTCTATTCTCTGCTTCTGGGACTCTAATATGATATATGTTCAAACTTCTCATTCTAAAGCTCTTAATGTTTTCCCTCTCTGTCTCTGTGTGCTGCATTTTGAATAGTTTCTTAAAATCTGTTTTCCAGTTCAACAATTCTCCTTAATTTATTTAAACATTGTGTACAATTACTTTATGTACTCTGTCTTATAATTACAATATCTAAACTCCATGAACATTTAAATCTCTTGGTGTTGTATATGTTTTCTGCCAACTCTCCTGCCTGAAGTTTTTTCACTTGTGCATTTGGTTGATCTTAACTGGAGGCCTAAGCTGAGAATTCTTTTTTCTAGAGAGCATTTGTGTTTAATTCAGCCAGGGAACTGTTATTCTGGGACAGTTGTCACCTCCTTGTGGGTCCCAGGCTTCACAAGTGCTTCAGAGCCAAAAGCCGGTTTCCAGCGTAAGGTGTTTTGTTCTGTTTTATTTTTCTCTTAGAGATATCTTTACAATCTGTCAGTCTCACATTACCAATTTTCTTTTACTATAGAATGTGTAGCAAGAGAACCACTCCGGGTTCCTGTCCTCTGTATTGCTGGCAATAGAAATCTCTGCTTTATTTCAGTTTATTTTACATTACGTCAAATTTATTTAGCAAAATAAAGGGCCCGGCACTAAATAATAGGAAAGATGAGATCCTTTAACCCATCTCCATAAACCAAATCATTTTAATAACACAAAGAAAAAGATGGTTTGTATCCAGAGACTGGTAGCATGAATATTTTAACATTATTAATTCTTCTAATTCATGAACACAGTATATCTTTCCATTTATTTGTATTGCCTTCAACTTCTTTCACTGATGTCTTAGAGTTTTCAGAGTACAGTTCTCTACTTTTTTGGTTAAATTTATTCCTAGGTATTTCATTCTTTTTGATGTCATTGCAAATGGGATTGTTTTCTTGACTTCTCTTTCTGATAGTTCATTATTAGTGTATAGAAATGCAACAGATTTCTGTAAATTAATCTTGTAACCTGCAACTTTACTGAATTCACCAATGACATTATTTAATTCACTAATTAATGAGGAAACCAGTAAGATGTTGCAACCTCTCTGAGAGATAACTGAGAATCTGAAAAATCTACTAGCCTATTTTCTGCTGTTCTTTCTTCTGTCACTATGACTTAGTATCATTGTTGAACACAAATGGTCCTGCCTAGTCTGATGTGATTCCTTGCCACCCTTGAGATGCCACTGTTGGTTTTGCAGTAATCACTCAGTGTGTAGTGAGAGTGAGGAAGGGAGAAGAGGTTCTGGCTCTTGGTGTTACAGTTCCTCAGATGCAGTGCTGCTGCAGAGTAGCGTCTGAATGGGTCACAATGGTTCTTCAAGTGAGGACCGCTCCGCTCCCTGCAAACCAGACTCCAAAAGAAAACATTTGTCAAAGGCAAATGGGGGTCTGGCTCCCTCAGAGAAAAGGTTTTGGAGCATGTTCCTAAACAGATCTTCTGGAAGTAGGTCAGTGTTCTGTAGAGGTGGCTGTTTGTGTGAATCTAAAGTGTAGCAAATTGAACGCTTGGGACTGCTCTCTCTTAACATCTCTAACGACTAGGAGGTCTATTGGCTACATCATCTTATTCATAATTCCATCTGGAGATTTGCAACTTGTCAATATCAGTCTTCAGTCTCCTCCCTTCTCAGCTCAAGTTGGCTTTCCACATGAGAATAAAGAGCTTAGATAAATTTCATGTTCATGTCTCAGTTAAGTACTTTCATCCCAAAGAAGGATTTCAGTGCCTGTTCTTCCATGACCACAGTCAATGGCAGGGAATTCCTGATTCCGTTAAAAAAAGACTTCACTAATGTTTCTCTCGGGGTTTTTTGGGGGTTTTTTTTTGCGGTACGTGGGCCTCTCACTGCTGTGGCCTCTCCCTTTGCGGAGCACAGGCTCCGGACATGCAGGCTCAGCGGCCATGGCTCACGGGCCCAGCCGTTCCGCGGCATGTGGGATCTTCCCGGACCAGGGCACGAACCCGTGTCCCCTGCATCGGCAGGCGGACTCTCAACCACTGTGCCACCAGGGAAGCCCTGTTTCTCTCATTTAAAAAAAAAATTATTTCTATTTATTTATTTTTGACTGCCTTGGGTCTTCGTTGCTGCGCTCAGGCTTTCTTCAGTTGTGGCGAGCGGGGCCTACTCTTCGTTGTGGTTCGCAGGCTTCTCACTGCCATGGCTTCTCTGCACAGCCTCTAGGCGCGTGGCCTTCAGTAGTTGTGGTGCATGGGCTCAGTAGTTGTGGCGCACGGGCTTAGTTGCTCCATGGCATGTGGGATCTTCCCAGACTAAGGCTCGAACCCGTGTCCCCTGCATTGGCAGGCAGATTCTTAACCACTGTGCCACCAGGGAAGCCCTGACATTGTTTTAAACATATTTTAAGGAAGCAAATCTTAGGATGATAACTGCCCATTCACACGATTATTTATATTTCCCTTATTTATATCTCTTCTAACGTCATAACTGAACTTCTTTCCCTTTTCTGGTGATTTCCCCCTCCTACTTCTTTATTGCCCTCATTCTCATTGCCAGTGTTTCATTTTCCCACCAGTGCTTTCCAATGAAAGGAAACCTTTCTAGTTTATTCCAAATAACACCTCCATCCATAGCTCCCTAGATACTTTCTCTTTACAATTGACCTTTTCTTTACTTCAGCAATTCTGTGAACCCTCAAAGAATTCTTGGGAGCCTCTCTTTTTGGGGTCATTATCTGCTAATTGATGTCCACATTCTCCACTATGTAAGGGAAAAATTTTATGGACATATTTTTGAGTTCCTGATCATTTTGGCAATAAGAAACTACAGTTTCTCATTATCCTCTAAACTGCACATTTCCTCTTTTTTTTTTTTTTACATCCTTATTGGAGTATAATTGCTTTACAATGGTGTGTTAGTTTCTGCTTTATAACAAAGTGAATCAGTTATACATATACATATGTTCCCATATCTCTTCCCTCTTGCGTCTCCCTCCCTCCCACCCTCCCTATCCCACCCCTCTAGGTGGTCACAAAGCACCGAGCTGATCTCCCTGTGCTACGCGGCTGCTTCCCACTAGCTATCTATTTTACATTTGGTAGTATATATATGTCCATGCCTCTCTCTCGCTTTGTCACAGCTTACCCTTCTCCCTCCCCATATCCTCAAGTCCGTTCTCCAGTAGGTCTGCGTCTTTATTCCTGTCTTACCCCTAGGTTCTTCATGACATTTTTTTTCTTAAATTCCATATATATGTGTTAGCATACGGTATTAGTCTTTCTCTTTCTGACTTACTTCACTCTGTATGACAGACAGACAGGAATATAAAGACACAGACCTACTAGAGAATGGACTTGAGGATATGGGGAGGGAGAAGGGTAAGCTGTGACAAAGCGAGAGAGAGGCATGGACATATATATACTACCAAACGTAAGGCAGATAGCTAGTGGGAAGCAGTCGCATAGCACAGGGAGATCAGCTCGGTGCTTTGTGACCGCCTGGAGGGGTGGGATAGGGAGGGTGGGAGGGAGGGAGACGCAAGAGGGAAGAGATATGGGAACATATGTATATGTATAACTGATTCACTTTGTTATAAAGCAGAAACTAACACACCATTGTAAAGCAATTATACTCCAATAAAGATGTAAAACAAAAACAAAAACAAAAAAAACAAGGTGTTTCCTGAGGTCAACACATACTCGCATGGTTTCTCCCCTCCCTCTCTGGCAGGTCCTCTTCTCTCTCCTTTAAGGCTGTCTTCCTGCCTTTCTTCCAACTCCATCTGGGCAGTATCATGAATTTACTTATTTTCAATCATGGGGCCCAAGGCAGGAAACGTCCTTGGCTTACGTATTTGGTGAGTTCCTGAAAACGTGAGCCCACGGTTGTTAACATACGTGTGATATTGTATCGTCCCTGGGTGTCCATTAAATTTTCAAAGACTTTCCTGTGGGTGGCTGCAGAGTGTCCCAAATGCTTTCAAGAGTACAGATCCACAATCACACATAATTCTGCGTCAGGGGCAACTCTGGAAACTTATTATTTGAGGTAAATTATCTGAACTGATTTGAGACTACTTGGTGGTAGTAGCTTGAACTTAGAAACTCCCACTTAGCTTGAAGCTTTACATGTTTATTTCACTGTATAAAAGTTAATATGTTCGAGTACCTCTCCCAGGCCCCAATGGGGGGTGCTGCACAATATACACTACGTGCTCACGTTGCCTTTCTGAAAATATATACAACGAATTCTGAAGTCTGGCCTGCAGGGGTTGTGGTTCAAGAATTGTGATCCAATATTAATACTCATTTTGGGAAACAATTTGCATTACCCAATGTATAATCAGTTATCATCTGATTCATACAGAAACTCAGGGAATGAAATTAGATGGATATATAAGCCATCTCTTTCTTTTATATTCAAATAAATGTCAAAAAAATGGTTATATACTTCCAGGTATTTCTATGTCTTTGGGAATATTTAGTGAATGCGTGGAATTTTAATGTTTAAGTCTCAAACCTTTAGCAACCAGTTGCTCAGAATTTATTAGAGTTTTATGGAGTCAGTAATCCTACATATAAATATTACAATAAAGAGGTTAAATAGGTCACTGCTTTAAAAATATGACATTACTGCAGTAATGTACATTACTCACCTCACTGGAAACAAACAAGCAAAGAAAATACAACCTTCAGACACATTTAATCTATAGGTAAAGTCATTCAGGGACCAATAAAAGTATTTTATTCTCTATGGGAAGCTATGTATAATGTGCCTGGTGGGCGTTTATAGTTCTGTAGTTAGTGAGTGACTACTAACTAATTATAGTTATAAACTGGGCAAAAATATAAATCTCTACTAAGGGAGGCTGATTTGTTACCCCTATTTACCAGATTAACAAACTGAGGCACAAGAATAAAAAAATGTTCTTCCTCGACCTTTAAGTTTACTGTTGGCTCAGATAATAGCTCATTCGTTCCGGTACGACATTCTTCCCCTCCTGTTTTTCCTCCTTCTCATGCGGCAAGTTCAATGCCATAAGTCCACTGTTTATTCTTGTTTAAATTAGAGTTTCTCTTCTCTTCATTGACACTCAATGTTTTTCATTTCCTTGGTGGAACATCCACCATGTCTTTGGGATCCATGATTACCTTCTCGGAGACAGAATGAAGGACTGAAAACTGTATGAGGCAGAGGATGGGTTTCATAGGCCAATGTAAGAAACCCATTACTTGACAGAGCCGGTGCGATTTTCATAGGATTAACGCTGAGAAAGATCTAGTAGTCATGTTTTAAAAACATTACTAAAAAAGTGTCAGATTTAAAAAACAATGCCGCAATTATGTTTGGGGAAATCTCCGTTTGTGGAGAGTGAACGTTCACAAAGCATCGAGGTGGTGGAGGGCTGTGGAGGGGCTGGGGGAGGGGCTGATGTCTGGCAGCCTGGAGGAGGACGCAGATGTAGACTCAACTTCCCAGGGGACTTCACAATAAGATTTGGTGTTCTTCCTAATGTGGTAAGGTGAGTTAGAGTTGAATATCATCTTCCAGGAGCCACATGCCTGGAGACGTTTATAGTACACCTACTACAGAAATGAAGTCAGTGGTAGAGCCAGAATTAAAACTTAGGACATCTGAGGATCCCGGATCTGCTCTCAGCCATTTAGCCATAAAGGGGATGAATTGAGTCACCAGCGCAAACTCTGGGGGAGGGGCCTTAAAATAATTTCTTCTGACTATGCTACATCTTATCTTGCCACATTGTGGGTGACAGAGCCTGTCCTCATTATCTTATGCCCAAGCATGAGCCCTTGTGTAGGAGAAGTGAGAAAAGTGAAGTCTGGGGTGTGATTTTGATTGTCATGTGGGAAGAGGATGGAAGCGACTCCCTCCCCATGGACCAGGGATCTGAGTGAGCAGGGCTTTCGGGATAGATCCGGGCACCACACTCTTTTCTCTGCCTGAGAGCTGAGAGTGCAACTCCTACTTCCTTGGCCACAGACACACATTTTTAATGACATCAGTTGAGCAGCAGACAATTGGATCTGACTTTTAGTTGCATTCTGCTTCCCAGAAACTCTACCTCCTCATTGGTAAAGACAATGTCACCGCCTTTGGGGTCACAGGTATCTTTCTTTGAGGAGATATCCAAACTCTACATAAAAGTTCTTAGGAGGATATGACCCACTTCCCAGCTTGTGCAAAATAAGGTCTCATTCCTCCTTATGTCCAAATCATATGACTCCCTATCTCTGTTCTACTAAGGCTTGCCCTCTGGAGGTACCCAACCAATGCTTTCTCATTGGAAGGGGACCGGTAGCAATTAATAACCCTTACAGAGGAGGAAATGGGAAAGTTTGGCCATTTCCCCTGAGGGAGACTCTTTCTCTAGTGCGGTCGCCAATGCATGGTGTTACCACCAAGACAGGAAGACAAGCTTTCCAGGGCAAGGCCTCCACTACTCCTAGAGCTCCAAGGCACTGAAGCCCACCCCGACCCCACCTCTGCATCCAAGGTATGAGGGAAATTGCTTCCCCACAGGAAGGATTCTTCTCATCCAGGGTTGCTTCACACCAAGCCAGTCCAAACTGCAAGACGTAATCCTATCACTTTGCACTCATGCACAGATGGTCTCCCCAGGGCACACTGTGGTACCCAGACACGGGTCCATATGGGTCATAGAACTTCTGCAGCCAGGTGAAGCTCTTCCCATCAACACGGGCCCTGAGTCTGACTTTAAATCCAACTCTCCTGGGAGCCCCTTTTTGTCATCTGTTGGTCTTACTCAGGGCCACCCCAGGCCATCAGACATCCTCTAAGAACTTGGAACCTCAAAGCTTCATTTTGTCCTCTTCAAGATGGCTATTTGGCCTCGGTATGAATCTACTGATGCAGAGGAGAGGGAAAAGCCCAGCTTTATCCATCCATAGAGGTGATGCTGACAGCTTGCCTTGCCAACAACCAAACCCCTATGTGCTTGTCTCACTTGACATATTTAAAGTGACTGCTTATTTTTTCCTTGAACAAACACAGAGGACTGTTATGCTGCCAAAATGAGAAATGACTAGTGCAATGTGCTGTTTAATGTAAGTTTTCTAAAATAAATAAATAAATAAAACAAAGTAAACAAACCAAAAGATTCACCCCCCTGAACAGTACTGCTGTGAGTGATGTAGTCACCTCAATAGAAGCAGTAGAGGCGCTGTTGTTGAGGAAGAAGACGGACTATTTCTGAGAAAACTGAGAAAGTAACCACCAACATAGATGTTCTGAGTATGTCAGGGATCAAGAGAAAGTGCGTTGACTGAACAGTATTCCATTGTGTGTGTGTGTATATATATATATATATATATATATATACACACACACACACAGCACATCTTCTTTATCCATTTATCTATCGATGGACATTTAGGTTGCTTCCATGTCTTGGCTACTGTGAATAGTGCTGCTATGAACATTGGGGTGCATGTATCTTTTCCAATTAGAGTTTTCTCTGGATATATGCCCAGGAGTGGGATTGCAAGATCACATGGCAACCCTATTTTTTGTTTTTTAAGGAACCTCCATACTGTTCTCCATAGTGGCTGCACTAATTTACATTCCCACCAACAGTGTAGGAGGGTTCCCTTTTCTCCACACTCTCTCCAGCATTTATTATTAGAATTTTTGATGATGGCCATTCTGACTGGTTGATAAAAAGGAATGAAACTGCCCGTTGCAGCGACATGGATGGACATACTAAGTGATGTAAGTCAAACAGAGAAAGACAAATACCAATATGATATCACTTACATGTGGAATCTAAAAAAAAAAAAGATACAGATGAACTTATTTACAAAACAGAAATAAATTCACAGATGTAGAAAACAAACTTATGGTTACCAAAGGGGAGAGCGGGGTGAGGGGAGGTAGAGATAAATTAGGAGTTTGGGATTAACATATACATACTAATATATATATATAATAGGTAAACAGCAAAGTCCTACCGTATAGCACAGGGAACTATATTCAATATCCTGTAATAAACCATAATGGAAAAAAATATGAAAAAGAATATATATATGTATAACTGAATCACTTTGCTGCACACCAGAAACTAACACAACATTGTAAATTAACTGTACTTCAGAAAAAACAAGGAGGGCTTCCCTGGTGGCGCAGTGGTTGAGAGTCCGCCTGCCGATGCAGGGGACGCGGGTTTGTGCCCCGGTCCGGGAAGATCCCACATGCCGCGGAGCGGCTGGGCCCGTGAGCCATGGCCACTGAGGCTGCGCGTCCGGAGCCTGTGCTCCACAACGGGAGAGGCCACAGCAGTGAGAGGCCCGCGTACCGCAAAAAAAAGAAAGGAAAGTGTGTTGAATCTAACGTAGCCAGAAAACCTGAGTGTTGGATGAAGAAAACTCCACTTCAGTCACACAGAGGATGCCTAATGGCTGCACAATGTAGAGAAGGACGTGAGGGTGACCTGCCAGGACTCAAGCTAAGAGTATTCCACACACCTTTTCTGTTGACAGACTTAACCTGGACAGTCTGCATCCCACTCTGGTTCAGGCAGGGCGAGATCACATCGAACATAGGGCTCATATTATGTACAATGAAATTATATTGAAAAATTCCACTGTCCACCCAAAGGTTCATAACGTATTGCTTTGTGAGTATACCCCCTGAAGAACATGAGATTCACATCCACTTCCCCTAATCTTGGGCATATGCATAGAGTAGAGTGGCAGGTAGAATCACCCACAACACTGTTATGTACCCTCTTTCCTTCCACTTCAAGGAATTCAAATCGCACGAGTTAAATTTGGATATGACGTGACTGCCCTGTAAGTGGGAAAGGGAGCCATATACATGCGAGGTCTTGAGAAAATAACATCACACAGGGAAAAGCAATTATTGTCCAGGAAGTGCAAGGAAAAGCCTACTTCTAAAATAATTTTGATGTGGAAACAGGAAAATTTTTTTCCTGTTCTCAGTAAGCTGTTAGCCTGAGATGAAACCAAGGCTACTAAAGAAGATATGAACACAATTCTTTTTTTTTTAAACATCTTTATTGGAGTACAATTGCTTTACAATGGTGTGTTAGTTTCTGCTGTATAACAAAGTGAATCGGCTATACATATACATATATCCCCATATCTCCTCCCTCTTGTATCTCCCTCCCACCCCACCTATCCCACCCCTCTAGGTGGTCACAAAGCACCGAGCTGATCTCCCTGTGCTATGAGGCTGCTTCCCACTAGCTATCTATTTTACGTTTGGTAGCGTACATATGTCCCTGCCACTCTCTCACTTTGTCACAGCTTACCCTTCCCCCTCCCCGTGTCCTCAAGTCCATTCTCTACATCTGTGTCTTTATTCCTGTCCTGCCCCTGGGTTCTTCAGAACCATTTTTTTTCTTAGATTCCATATATATGTGTTAGCATACGGTATTTGTCTTTTTCTTTCTGACTTACTTCACTCTGTATGACAGACTCTAGGTCCATCCACCTCACTACAAATAACTCAATTTCGTTTCTTTTTATGGCTGAGTAATATTCCATTGTAGATATGTGCCACATCTTCTTTACCCATTCATCTGTTGATAGACATTTAGGTTGCTTCCATGTCCTGGCTGTTGTAAGCAGAGCTGCAATGAACATTTTGGTACATGACTCTTTTTGAATTATGGTTTTCTCAGGGTATATGCCCAGTAGTGCGATTGCTGGGTCATATGGTAGTTCTTGTTTTAGTTTTTGAGGAACCTCCATACTGTTCTCCATAGTGGCTGTATCCATTTACATTCCCACCAACAGTGCAAGAGGGTTCCCTTTTCTCCACACCCTCTCCAGCATTTATTGTTTGTAGAATTTTTGATGATGGCCACTGGTGAGGTGATACCGTATTGTAGTTTTTTTTGTTTGTTTGTTTGTTTGTTTTTTGCGGTACGCGGGCCTCTCACTGTTGTGGCCTCTCCCGTTGCAGAGCACAGGCTCTGGACGCGCAGGCTCAGTGGCCATGGCCCACGGGCACAGCCGCTCTGCGGCATGTGGGATCCTCCCGGACCAGGGCACGAACCCGTGTCCCCCGCATCGGCAGGCGGACTCTCAACCACTACGCCACCAGGGAAGCCCTGCATTGTAGTTTTGATTTACATTTCTCTAATGATTAGTGATTGAACACAATTCTTGAAATATACTCTAAAATGTCTCTAACTCTGCTTCGAGGCCACCACCCCAGTTTTCCTGTTGGACTGGTCCTTCCTTCTCAATCTCCTTTGCGTCTTCCCCCTCACCTTCCCAACATCGAAATGTTGGGATCCCACAAGGCTTAGTCTTTGGATCTCTTCTCTCCTAAATATATGCTTGCTTGGTGATTTCTTCCATTCCCATGGCTTTATATACTATATACATATATATCTGATGGTTATGCCTTTATATCTACAGCCCAGAGCTCCTCTGGGAACTCCAGACCCACCTAACGTTTCCACTCCAATGCAATAGGCTTCTTAAGCAAACACGTCTAAAACTGAATTCTTGATTCCTTATTTTCATCATAGTGTCTCTTCCTGTACCATATCCTCTGTCAATGGCACCTCCATTCATCAACTGCTCAGGTCAAATATATGAAGTCATCCTTCACTCTCTCTTTCTTTCCCACACCATGTCAAGTCCATCAGCACATCCTGTTGTCTGAATATTCAAAATATATGCACAATCTGGAGTCTTCTCAACATCTTTCTGGACACCACCCTGATTCAGGTCGTGGGCATGTCTTGCCTGGACCACTACCATCCTTCCTTAACTGGTCTTCCTTCTTCTACTCTTGCCTCCCACAGACTATTCTCCCCACAGTGGTCAGAGATGCCTTTTAAAGGTATAAATCAGAGCACCTATCTCCTTTGTCCAAAAGTTTCTGATGGTTTCCCACTGAGGCTAGAATAAAATCTCAAGTCTCTTTATGGCTTTCATAGTCCTCCAGGATCTGGCCTCTGCCTAGGTCTTCAACCACATCTCATGCCTTTGGACTTTTCTTTGACCAACCCCAAGTCACTTTGGCCTTTAATAGTTCCTAGAACACATCAAACTCTTTACTTCATGAGAACATTTTAATTTATTTTATCTTATTATTTATTTTATGTGTTAATCCCTTAAGCCTGGGATCACCCTCTGCAGTTTTAACATAGCTGTCTCCAAGCCTACAAAGTTCTCCATAGAGCAGAGGGGAGAGTGTAATTTAAAAAGATAACCAGATCTTAATTTACACTTCAGAGTCTTAGTGTTATGGATCAAACTTATGTTAGGAAGAAGATACAGTTGTTTAAATCAACTTTATGATTGAATCTTTAATCTGGATGCATTTTAGTAATGAAAATATTATGGAATCTGCCCAAGATATTGTTAAGAGATATAGATGGGAAATTTACCACAGTGTAAACTTTGAAGACAAAGTTTAAGGGGAGATTAAGAAAAAATGAATAAAACACATTTCTTATTTGTAGTGCTTTAAGTTGACACATCTCAACAAACCAGTTCCTGTGGTTTAGGAAAGACCACTGATGCACACATATCACAACCGACCATGTTGCCAAACTTCCGTGTTCGTTCTAATAATATTACAGCTGATTTGTTTAAGTTTTCTGAGTAATGTATCTGGGACACATTACAAGAATATCATACCCCAATTGAGTAGTAGTATGTACGAAGCAATACAAAAATTCTCAAAATGCACTCATAAAATGGAACTCTGCATGCCTTTACTAACACAAAGCAGAACAAAATAAACGTAAAGATGTACTTCAAATGATGAAGATGGAGATTTTAAATAAGAGCAACTATTCAAGAATGGAAAAGTTAAACGTAAAAGGACTCAAAGTAGACGTTAAAACCAATAGAGCATATAGAGTGATTACATTACACGTAATTTATACATGTATATATAAATTAGAAACATAATGCACAAGGCAAAACAGTTCTTTAAAATATAATGGCGTATCATGTAATTCATCATGTAACAACACAATGGATCTGTTATCCCAGGTCAATTAATAGCAATTAAGAAGTAGAACAAGGGAAGAGTACATGAAGTAAAATGCACCAAATTCCTTATGAATAGTATCAGGTTCCAAAATTACTGAGAATGAGAGATGTATAAGTTTAAATATGTAACTTGATACTCTACTATGACCAAAGTGGAATTAAAAAAAAAATTACAGCTTGAAAATTCCTACAGAATAGAAAGTAAAACCCTTGCCGTCGATATAATTGTCGAGTCCTTGTGATCTGAAAAAAAAAAAAAAATCACTTTCATATTGCAAAAAAAAAAAAAAAATCTCAAATATAGGAAAAAAGTTAGGAAAATGTCAGAGTGCTGTAGTCATTAATACAGTGTCTGTTAAAGAAAATTATTTTTTAAAAAAATCTTTGGCATGTGAAATGTATATAATATCCATAAGGATAAATTAATATGTATCTATTTATTTTTAATTTAAAAGAATAAAAGTATGTCCTCTTTTTATATATTCATAAAACATTTAGAAAACATGAAGCATAGATTAAGATACAAAACTTCACTCATTTTCAAACAACAGAGATTACACAAAATATCAGATCAAAATTCCATGAAGTTAAAAAAAATAAGTGCATTTCATTGTATTTTTAAGCCCCACTCTCATTAATTTCTTTGTACCTTTGTTTAGCATCTAGTACACAGATTTCAAAATGCCCCAATATTAGTTTTTTCCTTCTTCCTTAGTCATAGAACCTCCAATTTTGGTTGGATATTTGGCCAGCCAGAATATTCCCTTGCATCCAGGTCTAGACGTGTGACCGCATTCAAGCCATTGAATTGAAGTTAAGTCACACTGGTGTGCACAACTTCTGGTAAACGTCCTTCAGGGGAAGGGATGCCTCTTTCTGTATCATTTCCTTCTTCCTAATGGCTGGGCAGTGGATTAGAGCATAACCAGTCTTGGGCTCTGGCACATCAGCTAAGGATGACTGAGAACAAGGTAGGTAATCCTGGGAACCTCACGTTACAAAGGCCTTTCATTGCCTTTGAGAGAGCAGTTCCTGATTTGTGATAGAAAAATAAAACTAAAGTGGGTTGTATAGAGGAGTGAGTGTTTAATGGAAAGTAGAAGCAAGGAATACAAGCTACTCTTTGCAAAAGCTTCGCAGTGAAGCCGGGGAAATACGGGGCCGTCATCTGTGGGAGAGTCAAGGTTGGGAAAGGGTCATACATTTTGGGTGGGGGAAGCGGAACGGTGGAGAATCTGGAATGTTTATAGTCTGAGTCTAAGGAAGAAGTACCTTGGGGAGAGAGAAAAACTGAACAGATCATTGCAAAAGCAAAAAAACAAAAAAGAGAGAAAAGAAAAAGGGGGTTGAGAGGGGGTAGAATCCAAAGCAAATGGAGAAAATGCTAATCTCCCATTGCAGAAGGGAGGAAGGATGCAGATATAAAGAAACCAGGAAGTGCAGGATATGGGAATTTAAGGTCCAGCAGCCTCAGTTTCTTTCTGAAAATTAAGAAGCAAATTGAGTGTTTAGAATGATGGGAGAAGGCAAGGTTTGAGTGATCCTTAAAGGATTAGAAAAGTAAGCAAACTACAGATAAGAAAGAACATGGTTGAGCATTCCTGAGGTCTCACCTGAGATTAGCCCAAAGAATTCATCATCAGCCCATGAACAAAGCAATATGATTTTCTTCAGCAGTGCTTCAAAGCTTAGAAATTGGAGTCAGTTAGAATGAATCATCAGGCTTTTGTAGAATAGATTACTTGCAAAGCTTATACAGCAGACGATCAAAGGGTTGGTGGAAATGAGTGGGTTGATGACAATGTGGTTGAAATAATAAACCATGAAGTCCAGACATGTTAGCACATAAATTGGAATAGGGAGGGGTGGAGAGTCTGATTAAACAGAGACCAGGGAGGGAGTCCAGGCTTGGTCTTGTTGACAGTGGGCGTGACGATGTTCGGTGGGTGGCGATGAAAAGAGGAACTTTGTGGTGCACAGGGGCCATTTCGGAGGTCAGAGCGGAGCAGACAGGTCAAGGGGTGGTTACATATGAAAGAAAGAAGAGAGCAGGGAGAAAGTGGGAAGAGCAGAAAGGGTGAAAGGCCTGTGAGGCTGACTTAGGAAATGTGGCAACCAAATGAAGTTGAAATCATGCAAGGTTTTGGAAGAAAAAAGTTTAATAAAGAAAACTGGTCCAGGCGCTAACTCCACTTCAGAGGCCACGGCTGTAAACCAAAAACTAATGGCATGGAGACTTGGAGTCACTGGAACTAAGACAGCAGGCCAACCAGCTACCAAGGTGCTTCTTGTCCATACTTTCAGGAGTTTTTGTAAATGTAAAACCCGCAAGATGTGCACCATGAGCTCCATTAAATAAGTCATTTTTAGAAAAAATTTTGATCACGATCAGGTCACTGTGAATGAGATAGGTTGAGTTCTCGCAGTTCTTATTATTTCCCCAATAATAATACCATTTTAGTCGTTAGGACAAAACCCTACCGAGACCTCTGTGCTATTGATTTTTCACTTTTTTCTTGTTCCAGTAGAGGGCACTCAAAGCTCAAAGAAATGCCTACCATCATTTTTACAGCAATGGTGGTTTTATATAATTAAAGCTCATATTTAAATGCAAAAGAAATTCTGATTTAATAAGACTTAATTACCAGTCATGCATGTAAACGTCACTAAAATAAGATGAGATCTTATAAGTGACTAAATGAGGATGTGCCTTCCCAGACACGCTTCTTTCCTTTCCACTCAGCACATACTGAAAGTAGAAAGGAAATTCTCTTGTCTAAGAAACAAGATGGGCTTCCTAAATGCATGTCTGCCACGGATCCCTGACCTTCAGTTTTATTTTCATTCCCATGTGACTTCTTTGAGAGGGGTCTTTTAAAGTCTAGAAATAAACTGGTGGGCTACTGGAGAAATATCCTTCCATGGAAAAATCTGGGAAACAGCTAATTAGAGGAACGGGACTTTAAAACTAGAGAAACCTCCTGTTGGCAATTCTCTAGGACGAATCACTGAGGTCTCTAAGACGGAGGTCGCAGCCACTATGCACGGCCCACAGAGGTCCTTAGGGAAGTTCCCAGAAGACCCTGTGCTCTAGAGAGTTGTGAAAAAGCAAGTATTGCTAGTACTTGAGGAGAGACTATTTTCCAAGCAGAATATTAACTCTGTGTGGCTTTGGTTGCTAATTTGGCAACATTACAGTGGAAGATGTGAACAGTGATAACGTAGCTGTCAGCATTTCATCAGACATTCTCCTGGGTTCACCAGCTCTCATCTTTGCCACAAAAAGCCTGCCATGATCCAAATACAGCAACTTTTCCAAACACAGAGGACCTTTCGGTTTGGCTTTCCACATCTTAGGTCGGAGGGAGGGTTATTTGCAGGAGGTGAATGGAAATCACTCCCAGCCTCCTATAACGGTGGTGAGGCATCAATATACGTTAGCTTCTTAGGTAGAGCTCAGGCTGCTAAAGGAGAGAGAGAATTCTCTGCCCAAAAAGTCTTTTTGGCAGAGATGGTGGATCTGGCATTATAAAGGATATGTTATGAGTTTGCAACTTATTTATAACAGATATTTTAAAGCACTTGTTGCTAGACTCTGAAGCTGTACTATTTAAACAACTCCCCTTATCTGCCCCCATTCTCACCAGACACACAGCCCTCCCAGCACTCATAAACTCGGTCCTGTCTCCTCTGGAGTACCTTCGTGCTGGGCGTCTTCAGTTGTATTATAAATGCGTTAATTCCCTTACACTCAGGAGGCAAATGGTAGTGGGCCAAGGGTCTGTGAACCTACGCAAAATGGAATTTTTTTAAAAGCACTTTTCCTTTTTTCTAATACCATGACGGTACAAGATAATGGACTTAGAATGTAAGACCCGGAGGGTGTGCAAACATCAATAATGAAAATCAAACAACTTTTAAGATCGTGGGGTTAAGTATAGAATATATATTTATGGCTTGGTTGTAACCGTTGGGCATGTCTAGCCTTGCCATATATTGGTGACAGATCAGGAGGCAGCTGTCTCACTGTTTATTCTTTTTCTCAGTTTTCTGACATTTGCTTGATTCATAGTGGTAGGCAATAAATTCTAAGGCTGAGTCTAGTTTCTTTTTTTTTAAATAAATTTATTTATTTATTTTAATTTTTGTCCGTGTTGGGTCTTCGTTGCAGTGCGCGGGCTTCTTGTTGTGGTGGCTTCTCTTGTAGGGGAGCACAGGCTCTAGGCACACGGGCTTCAGTAGTTGTGGCGCGTGGGCTCAGTAGCTGTGGCTCGCAGGCTCTAGAGCGCAGGGTCAGTAGTTGTGGCACACGGACTTAGTTGCTCCACGGCATGTGGGATCTTCCTGGATCAGGGCTTGAATCCATGTCCCCTGCATCGGCAGGTGGATTCTTAACAACTGCACCACCAGGGAAGTCCCTGAGTCTAGTTTCTAACCCTCTGGCTAAAGATTTCCCATTCCCTGGTTAGGCAAGCTAAATATTTTATTTGAAATGACATCAAAATCGTAATAAGAAAATCATTCAAATGAAATTGAATGCCAGCGGATTTAATTTAACAAGCAACTCCCTATATGACAGCATGGTAGAGTGGAAAACACATAGTCCCATGAGCAGATCTGGCTTCTATAACTAAGGCAAGCCACATCTTCTCTGTGAGTCTGAGTTACTCTTTCTCCACCCCAAAGCATCTCAAGATTCTGTGCCTCTGGGGATGATTGTTGTTATTACTTAGGACACATTCAGCTGCAAGTAACAAATGACCGAGTTAAAAGTGACTTAACAAATAACGAGGTGTATGATCTCACTTCACAGGAAGTCTGGGCACTGGGTAATCCCAGGGAAGTTCATTCAGTAGCTCAATGATGTCAGCTCTTTTGCAATAATCTGGGATTTTTCTTCTTCAAGGTCACAAGTTGACTGAACCCAGTATCACATCTGAGTGACCTTCAGAGATAGGAAAATAGGTATCTTTCATATTTCCATTTTCTTAAGGGCAAAGAAAACTTTCCCAGAAGTTCCAGACTTTACTTACTGGCCAGAATTGTGCACTGGGTCCATCCCTTGGTGAATCAGAGGTCCAGGAAACGGAATAACCCTAGTTAGCTTGGATCAGTCAGCACTGACCCCTGCAGCAGGAGGAAGGCTCAGCCTGCCCTGGAATTTAGGGTGAATGTGAACAAAAATCAGGGCTCAGTGGGATAAAGGCGATGGCGACGGGTCTTGTGTAGGTGATGGGCAGTGTCTGTGGATTCCTCTCAAGCTCTGTTTGCATGTAACCGTGCACATAAGACTCACTCGCTTCTATGTTTAAGAGTAACCTGAGAGCACAGTAAATACCCCAAACGACAGATCTTCCTATCCAACTAAATACAATTCCATTAGCTACTACACACAGTTTGAAAACCCTCCTCTTTGAACGTATTTGGAGTTTGTTCAAAGTACTTAGGAACGCATATTACATTTCTCAAGCAGGATCACCTAAACCTACTGAGTTTAACTGAATCCTTGTAACTAATGACTGAAAACACATGGCACTCTGTGATATAGATTATGGGAGAAAGCTGCTTCCTCATTACTGCCCAAACCTTACTACGTGGTGATGGCGGGGGAGGGGAGAAGAGTGCAGCGTTGCTTCTAGAACCCATCATGGTCAAATCGTAAAGCTCACACCATCAGTTTTTACTGCTCTTGGTGTTGGATAATTTCCTTCCAGAAAGATCCAGAAGACTCCCTTTACCAGGTGTTTCCCACTCTTTCCATTTCAGGGAGCCTCTTCAGTTTAAGACGGTTTTGTTCATGACGGACACGATGGTCTGTCTTCACTTCTCTTCATGTGGATGATAACGCAGATGAAACCAGGGATCGCTTATGACCAGGACAAAGGTCTAGAGGCTACCACCCTTTATTTTCATCACTGCCGCTCTCCAAACCCCAATAAATTGATGGTGTAAATGATATGGAAGATCATTTTTACCTCTGGCTTTACTATATTGTCTGAAACTTTCCTGTTCCTGGGCATGGAGGGAAAATGGGGATTTTCTGCTGGAGTGGGGCTGAATTTCCTTCTCATCCAAGTCCAACTGAGATGGAGGTGCAATGTGAAGTTCTAGGAGATAGTCACGGTACAAGAACAACTGCACTCATAAATTATTAGAGCGGAGGCCCCAAATTCTAGAAGGAGAATCAGGATGTTCTCAGCAGTTAGAGGAGCAGGGTAGAGGTGGATGTCTGTTGGGAAATGGATCCAAAAATTCATAGCCAGGATATTATGAGCAAAAGAAAGCCCACCAGGATCTAAGAGCACAGGTAGAGAGAAGGGGACCCAGCAACTGACGCTCATGCAGGTGAGTCAGCCTGGCTTAACCAGCAGCAGTTTGGACAAAAAGAGTCTTCCAGATCATTTACACCATCTATTTATTGGGGTTTTGAGAACGGCAGTGATGAAAATAAGAATGCATTTCAATAAAAAAAAATTTTAGAGTGGTTGCTTTGGGATCCAAAACTATTTACTCTCAGGGTAATCTGAGGTTCTGTCAACTCCTTTCTTTCTCATATTTTAACCTCATCTTACTCAAGATTCTTTCTAGATTTGGGGATAATTACTCCACAGGCAGTTACATTATGTCTTCAGGAAAAATGAGTTGATGTGGAACTTGTTGTGTGTGCCTACCTATTATTGCTATAGGTTTAGGTGTATATATCTTGTAGAACAACACAAAGAAACAGTCTGAAGACACTATACATATTTTGAGTGCAGATTACAAATGTAGTCTATAGATTCACATCATATAGAGTGATTAAGCTGTATTTGCTTATACAGTATTATACCAGTATACTGGTATTATACCAGTATACTTTTCAATACCAGTATTGAAAAGAGTCAGAAGAGTTTTCAAGGGAGATACACACACACACACACACACACACACACACACACACACACACACAGAGTTTAGGTTGGTTTGTGGCTTCAAGTAATAGAACACTTGCTTAATAGTGACTTAACCAAATAGAGACTTGTATTTTTTCAGTTAACACTTCTCGAGACAGACAGTCCGAGCTCTGTTTTTTTACCTTTTAGTCTGCCATTCTCCGCATGATGGCTCATTGCCTCAATGTCGAAAGATGGCTGCTGTGGCTCAAACCATCTCTTCTGTGTTTGAGGCATGAGGTAAAGGAAATTGCTGGTGCCATCTATCCTTTTATCAGGAAAGGACAGGTTTTATTGACCAGAACCAAATCACATGGACATTGCTAGCTGCAAAGAAAGCTGGGAAAGTGTGTATATTATTTTTCAGACTTAATGTAGGAGGTGGCGAAGGGAGAATGGGGTTAAGAAGGGACTTGGAATAAACCAGCCGACTATGACTGCCACACCTTGCTACAATAAAGGTCCCACACAGGGAAGCTATTGAGTTCCAAAGGCAAGTTCTTATTTAAACAAAACTTTGTCTGGCATGCCGTAACAGCCCTGAAAAAGAGGAGAAACTTAGAGTTTCACAGACTGAATTTAGAAACAGTCTGAGAGCTGATGACTATGAATGTGAAAACCAGCTTTTAAAGTCTAATTTGCTTACTTATTTGCCTTCTTATTTTCCTATACCTATACCTATCTCTTCATAAAAGAAGTTCATTTGCCCTAATTCTCTGCCCTGCAACCAACTTCTCTGAAGGCTGTTCTAGGAAGATTCCTGAACTTGGAATCGGAAGGCTTGCTTACTACTTCCTGATCTTTTACTTAATAGCTAGGGTAATTCACTGAAGCCTCCCAAAGCCTGGTTTATTTATTTGTGGAGTGAGGATGTTGCTAGGACCCCACTCACTTCCTGGCAGTGGTGGGGGGGAGGGGACGGATTGGTGTCAAACACGCCCTAGATCCTCTGTGTTGTGCACGCTTTGGAAAAATTCTAAGCTTTAATCACATTCAATGCATTATTTTTTATTTATTACTGTGATCTCAAGATTTTCAAGGATATATCATACAACATGGGGAATATAGCCAGTATTTTACAATAACTCTATATGGGGTATAACCTTTAAGACTGAATTACTATATTGTACACCTATGACTTATATAATATTACAGTAGATAGACTATACTTCAATAAAAAATAAAATAAAAATTCTTTTAACAAATTCTATTAAAAGATACTATCTCATTTTGTTGAATTTTGCCTTTCTTTGATGATTAATTGGATTAAACAGTTTTTCATAAGTAAAGAAAAAAAAAGATTTGTTATAGAGAAAATCTTACTTATCCTTTAGTTTTCCGGCTTCAGGTAACTTTTTAGGAAGGTCTGACCTTTCTGTCTAGGAAAACACTGACTTTGTGAACACACAGTAATCTGTTCCGGGTACTCACCTCAACTGTAATCAAATAATCAGCTCTTGTTGTGTGAGAAGGGAGTTTGCCTGCGTTATTTGAAGCTCCGTTCCCTGCACCCACTACACTGGTTAGTGGGTATCAATAGGGATTTGATGAATTTTAATGTCAAGGATACTGTCCTGTTGAGGAGTTACTTAGACAATTCCTAAAAGGTGAAAGAGTGAATTTCTCTTACCCTATATCACCTGCCAGTGGGGTCGTTCCTTTGGAAAGGGAAGGCTTTTCAGGTCATGCCCAAGGTAAATGGTCTTTGACTCAGACATCTCGCAAGGCTGACCCTATTCAGCTGTAAGAGGAAGAACTCCTGTTGGAGAAGTAAGCACAGGAACTGCTAGATAATAGATCCTAATTGACATTTTAGTGCCCCCTTAAAACATGAGTTGCCTGTGTGCTGCATTTATTCACACACAAGCACATGGGCACTCATGCCCCTCTACATGGGCTCACGTGCGTGAACATGTACCATTGCACCGGGCACCTCTGAAGAGCCTTCCCTGGGCAGAAGGGTGACTTGAGAAAACCAGCTCATTCTCCTGTAGACCCCTTTGTTACTAGCAGCGAAGTCAGCCACCATGTAACCACAGAGTCAGGAAGTCTCTGGATCCATCCCTCTGGATTCCCAGTCTTCTGTTTCAGCATAATGCCCACAATTTAGAAAAAATAATAAGTGGAAAAAAAATTTTTTTTTTCTCATAACAAATGGATGCAAACCAAACTCAGCTCATACCTAGAATCCAGGATCATGTTCTTCGACTTGGTTACCTGGAAACAAGACATTTGAAGCAGGGTCCTCCCAGCATGACTGCCTAACCACCAACACAGTTCGGGTACATGTACAAGACAAGAAACACAGAATATGGAAACATTCAAGGGAGACAGTAGGAAAAGTTTCTTTTGACTGTGCAGCCAGTCGAGCAATGGAATAAATTACTTGGGAAAACATTTGTGGCTCCCTAAACAGTGGCGTTCAGGAGAAAAGGGAGGTGGAACACACACCCCACTGTCACTATTAAGCAGCATTTATTGAGTGTGGACAGGGTACAAGGTAGCTTTTCAAACGTGGAGGCACCCCCAGTTCCTGTGGTAAGTCTGGAGAAGAGCTGCATTTCGGGCAGCTCTGGGCTGCGGTGGAGCTCATGACTCATGGAGACCCTGCTGGCCGAATGTGCAGCTCCGTGGCAAGCTGACAAACTCTGAGATGCCTCTTGCTCAGAAAACCGTGTCTCAGGCTGGCTATGAACGCAGAAACATCAATTACTGTCGTGATCACTAGTGGCAACTCTAACAATTAGTACGCTTAGAAGTCTATGTGTCATTGGACTTGTTACCATGTTTTAAAACATTACTAATCCGACAAATCTTTGTCTTTATTTGATAGAGAAAATTGTGATTGGGAATAGCACCCAAGTCGTGACATCTACTGCCTCATTTAGAATAGAAACAGGCTGGTTAACAGAAAATGGCATGAATACAGGGAACCTGCTTTTCCTTAGAACCACTTCACTGATGGAAAATAGAGACATAGTTGAATTGATTCATTGTTTCACTGAAAAAAAACATGCTCCTGATTCACTTTTTGGTTACCTTCAATACCAACAGACAACCAAACCGAGAATTTGGGGACCTGTTTCATTAACTCTGATTTCACTGGAACCTGATTGGCCAACCTGTGCATTGATCCATGAAATAAAGAAGCACTTTTCATTGTACAGAAGAAAGGAAAACATTTATTTCTCCCCAACATTTGATTCCTGGCTAGTCAACTTAGCATCCCCACTTTCACTGCATAGGTAGGGCTTTCCAACAGGGTTAAAACATTGCTCTTTTCCCTTCTTTCCTCTACTTTTCTGTCCCTTTCACCTTTTTGCATCAATCTTGGGACTGTCACTTCCAGAGAACAAAGGGACAGATACTGACACATTGAATTCTGGAAATATCACCCCCTTGGTAAAGCTCTCCTGCTTAGAAGTGGAAGTACCTCTTCAAGGGTGTCTTGGGAATCACAGGTTTTCATATATGCCATTGGTACAGAATATCACAGAATCAGTCCTCTTAAGAAGGACACTTGCCAGATTCTAGGAATCACTACAAACCTTCCTTCCAGGGTACTTCACCACATCATAGAAGTCAGAGAACAGAGCCGAGGAATCCACACACTCTGTCTAATTGCAAACATCAAATGTGATAGCTCTCTTTGCAATGGAAGAGGAAAAGGAAAAAAGAAAATACCAACATAAGAACTATGCAGTTGAAAAAAAGAAAAGTGCCCATGATATATAACATTCAATGGAAAAGTATTCTTCCTACAACTATTTATTAATAGAAGAACATTTTAGAAATCTGGCATTTTAAAGCAGTCTAAGAAAAAGTAACCTGGAAAGAGAAGGCGATGTGATAAAAGGCAATAGAATAACTTACAAAGAAATAAAGGATGAAAAAATAGCTATGAGAGATAAAAAAGACTTGTAAAGAAAATAAGATTGCAATAGCAGAATTAAAATCTGTACTAGAGACTATACAGAACACGATCCATATTAAATAACCTTTAACACAGATGTGAGTGACACACTACAGAAGCTCTTCCAGAAAGAAGAAACATACCAAGAGATGAACACTGAGGGAAGAAAGATATGTGGCTCATAAGATGAAAAGCCAAGCTAAGAATTAAAGATGTCTCTGGAGAGGAAACCAGACGAATTATAAGAAAACTTTCTTGAGCTAAAAGAAACACCAGAGTATGCAGGTTGAAAGCTCTAAACAGGCTTCAGGAAATATTAATAAAAGAATCATCTATCATTGCATCACGATGAGTTTTTGAGATACAAAGATAAAGAAAAACAAAATAAAACAGAGCTTATAAGCATCCATGAAAATAAAGAAGAGAGGAAAAATCTAACTTTGAGAACAGCAAAAAATCAAGTGGGCTTCGAACCTCTCCAGTAGCAAATAGAAAGCTATGAAGAGAGAACATCAGTAGAGTGTTAAGATTAAGAGATTAATGCCAGAGAATCTGATTCAATCAAGTTTTTATTCACACATGACAACCCAGAAAGACATTCTCTGATATGTGCTATGGTATGACTTATAGGTACAATTATACGTACATAATTATGGTGCATAGGTACAATTATGGTGCAATTATGAATGAAGGCTGGTGATGAGTATCTGTAAAACATATTGTTTTTAAAGTGATTGAAATAGCTTTTTAAGACATTTACTTAAATTCCCACAAAACCCTGGGAAACAAGCATTTGATGCGATTTACGGCCTCTATATTTAGAGAAACTAGGATCTAGCTAGATTAGGTAATGCCAATTAGAATCTCACTAATACCAGTGTCATCAGGATTCCTATTTTCTGCTTCTTGATGCAGAGGGTACTAGTAATCAGAGTTGCATTACCTCTTTCTATTTTTGATTTAATTTTAGGAAGTTTCTGTAATAAAAACAAGAGAAAAAAGAAAATTGGCTTGAAAGGTTGACCATGCTTAAAATATGTTCCTCTTCTCTTTCCCAGGTTTAGGTTAGTGCCTATGTTTCATTAGATGCTTTCTTTAGATTCCGCTAACAATCTTGTCAACTACAAGAAGGAAACTCCTTCAACAATGATGGGTTCTTATTTTTAGGTCCTAAGTATGTGCCAGGCACTGTTCTGGGCACTAGGGCTTAAGAAACAGAGAACTAAACCAAACAAAACCACATGTTCATGTCTCTGACCGTCAAGAGTTAGAGGAGAGGCTTTTTGGAGAAACAGACCTGCCTAGACTACAGCCAAGGCACCCTTTCCAGTCTGGTAATTAACATGCCAGCTGTGATCATTAACATAGTTCAACTATGTGAATTGATATAATTAGTGTTTGTCTGGTTATATACGCATGGATACAGTTTGGTTCAACATTGGTATGGGTTAGTTCTTCCTATCCTTCCCTTTTTCGCACGTGAAAGATAGAAAGCCAGGTCTTTTGTACATCTTTGCTCTGGGTATTTCTGCAGGGCAGACACTTCCTAAATTTGGAAAAGGCAGTGATGAGTATCCAGAATAGGAAGGGAAGAGAGGACATGCAGAGTAAGAGAGGTGGGTGGAGGCCGGTGTTCACATCGTAGGACCAGTGGAGACTCACAGGAGGCTGGGTGGTGCACTGAGAGCAGCAAAGTCTCAGTCCTTCTGGGACCTTGTGGCCCAGATACTGGTATCTCAGCACTAGCCAGTGGGGACCTAAGGGCTCTTTCCTTTGGCTAAGGAAATAGAGAAAGTCTATATGTAGTGGACTCCAGAGAATCAGGGCCTGAGGAGGGAGCAACTGGTCAAGGACTATGTCAGGGCCACTATAGGAGAAGGGACCAGCAAGGCGGGAGCAGCGGCCAGAAGAGGGCTGTGGCCCACACCGTGATGACTGCAGATGGAAGGACTCAAAGATGACCGGAAAGCTCCCACAAGGGAATGAGTCAGGGTTAAATATATGCCAAGCCCAGAGTGCATGAGGCCAGTTTAGTTTTCTCTCACTAAGTTTTATTAGTGGTGGTACAGGCTCATCTCTAGAGAGAGGAGGTGGAGGACTTGTCATAGGTGAGAAAAGAAAATAAGGAATAGTGTAATGGATGTGGGGGATGAAGAAGGGTAAAATACAGTAAAAAAGTAGTAAAAAAGATAAAGGCTGCACACTGTGTAGCATCTTTCTAACCCAGTTAATTCCAAAGCCAGGGAACAAACTGAAACCTAAGGGACATTCATCAAACAGAAAGGGATGTGCTGCCAGCTTAGCAGAATGGGCCCTGGCCTCAGGGTCACATTGACAGCTCCTGCCCGTAGCTCCAGAAACCATCAGCACCCAGCGCTCCAACTAAATGTCTAAGACTAAGATTGAAATAGTGTTCAGGGAAGTAGAGAGGAGGATAAGTGAAAATTCACCTACTGTTTTGTGTGGAACCATGAAAGCCACGAAAGAGCCAAAGCACTCTTTTTTTTTTTTTTAAGGTTTTCAAAATAACATTTATTTCTTAAAAGTTAACATGTGCATAATAGGAAACCAAAGAACACAAGAAGCAAAAAACAGTCATTTATCATCACAAGCAATTTACCATTTGATGTGTCCTTCTAGGTCTCGTTTGTGTATTTAAACACAACTAAGCATTCATTTTTATGTAATTAAGATCATACAGTTATGTATCATGCTTTTTCACACATCATGAATATTTACCATTTCAAAGTCCCAAAGCTATGAGTATTTTGATAACCAAAAATACACACACTCTTGAAAGAAGAACAAAGGTGGAGGCATCCCACTTCCTGATATCAAGCTATATTGCAAAGCTATAGTAATCATAACAGTATGGTATTGGCATAAAAACAAACACATAGATCAACGGAACAGAATAGAGAGCCCAGAAATAAACCCACACATATATGGTCAATTAATTTACAACAAAGGAGCCAAAAATATACAATAGGGCAAGGACAGTTTCTTCAATAAATCATGTTGGGAAAACTGGACAGTCACATGCAAAAGAATGAAAACTGGACAGTCACATGCAAAAGAATGAGACCCCTATCTTACACTATATACAAAAATAAATCCAAAATGGGTTAAAGACTTGAATATAAGACTTGAAACCATAAAACTCTGAGAAGAAAACATAGGTGGTAAACTCCTTGACATCATTCCTGGCAATGATTTCTTGGTATGACACCAAAAGTAAAAACAACATAAGTAAAAATAAACAAGTAGGACTACATCAAACTAAAAAGCTTCTGCATAGCAAAGGAAGCAGTCAACAAAATGAAAAAGCAACCTATAACATGGGAGAAAATATTTGCAAATTATATATCTGATAAAGGGTCAATATCCAAAATATTTAAAGAACCCATACAATTCAATGACAACAATAAAAATCTGATTTAACATAGGCAGAAGAACTGAATAGATATTTTTCCAAAGAAGACATACAAATGGCCAACAGGTTCATGAAAAGGTACTCAACATCACTAATCATCAGGGAAATGAAAATCAAAGCCACAATGAGATATTACCTCACACCTGTTAGAGTCTGTTATCAAAAACAAAAACGAAAAAACAAGACGTAACAAGCGTTGATGAGGACGTGGAGAAAAGGGAACCCTTGTGCACTGTTGGTGGGAATGTACAGCCACTACGGAATACAGTATGGAGGTTCCTCAAATAATTAAAAATAAAATTACCATACGATCCAGAAATTCCACTTCTGGAATTTATATATACAAAGGAAAGAAAATCACTATCTCAAAAAGATACATGCACCCTATGTTCAGTGAAGCATTATTCACAATAGCCAAGACAAGGAAACAACTTAAGTGTCTACTAACAGATGAATGGGTAAAGCAAATGTGGTATATATAAACAATGTAAAATTATTTTGCCGTAAAAAAAGGAAATTCTGCCATTTGCAACACATGGATGACCTTGAGGACAATATGCTAAATGAAATAAGTCAGCGCAAGATAAATATTGTATGCTCTCACTTATCTGTAAAATCTAAAAAAATCACCCAAACTCATAGATACAGAGAAGAGATTGGTGGTTGCCAGAGATGGGGTTGGGGATGGGTGAAATGAGTGAAGGGGGTCAAAAGGCACAAACTTCTAGTTATAGGATAAATAAGTTCTGGGGATGTAATATACAGCATGAAAATAAAAATAAAGTTAAAAGAACAACATTAAGTTGGATAAAGATATGAATGGATAGAAAGCTCAGCAACAGATCACTGGAATAAAGTATAATGTTCATATCTGTACACATTCAATACGTGATAAAAATGGCATCCCGGAAGGGCAAATGAATAAATGATACTGGTGAAAGCTTTGGAAAAAAATTTTAAGTTCTAGTTCTTCCTTCTATATATGCCAAAATATATTCCAGATATTCTGGATTAAAGAATAAAATGCAAAACAAAATTTAGAGAAAAGTATAGATAAATATCTATTTGATTTCCTGTTGGAGTAGGAGCATCACCAAAAAGTAGAAGATTCCTAGATTAGTCTATTTAAAAATGCGAATTCTTTTTTGGTCCGAACACTATAAAAAAAATTAAACAGCAAAGAACAAACAGGGAAAAATCAAAACAATGGGTTTAAGACAATGGGTTAGGGTCCTTAATATTGAGTTCTCATTAATAATAAAAATATTTTAAATACATACATATATATATAAATTTAATACAATTAATTTTATTTAAAATATAAAACTATTGATATATGAGTTCTTATAGATAAAAAATATAAACAATGAGCAAAGGACATGAACAGCTACTCAAAAGAAAACGGTGAGAATAGACAATAAAATGTTTTATTTTAACTAATAATTTTAAAAATTCAAGTTAAAACAAACCATACACCATATCTGGGCTGGGGGAAAGACTACAATAACCTCCAGGCTAGATCATGGGGCAAGAACTATGCCCTTACACTACTGGTTGTAAATAAGTAAAACCCTTCGCGGAGAAATTTGGCAATATATATGACGATCTGAAATACATCCGTACTCTTAGATCCAATAACTCAACTTCTAGGAATTTGTCTGAAGGAAATAATCAGAGATGCATTCAAAAATGTAAAAATATGTCTGTAATACTATTTATAATTGCAAAATTTGGTAAATGACTTCAATGAACAATAATAGTAGACTGGTTTAAAAATAAAGCCACATCTCTATGCTAGATTACTCCCCAGCCATTAATATTTTTCAAGGACTAATTGGACCATTGAAAATAACAAGTGAAAAACACCATCGTGCAAAATTATATTTACAGTCTGATATCAATTTTATCTTACACATACTCATGTGCATACTCTTGTGTTTATATATGTATATATATTATATATACATATATAAACATATACATGAGTATGTGTAATCATATAGCTATAGATATATAGGTATGTATGTATATATAGCAACATTTTAATAATGGTTATTTCTGGTAGGGATGATTATATGTGATTTACATCTCTTATATCCATCTATTTTTTCCACATTTTATGCAAAGAATCTGTGTTACTTTTAAAATCAGGACCGATGCTATTTAAAAAGCACCAATTTTGGTTATTAGGTTCCCCTTATTGGTACCTTCGTGAGCTTTCTTTCTGTCCTGATGCACCAGAAGAGGGCGCCTCAGCCTCTTCCCACTTGCATAACAGCTGCATCACCTGGTAGGATGCTCCAGGTTCTAACTTGAGGAGTCTCACTTTCCCTGGAGGTCACATCCCTTTTCTGGGTCTCCCAGAAATTTGAATAGAAGAAGGAGATGTTGATGTGAATGCCCCCATGAAAGTTTCTTCTGGTTTGTTACAAACAAACCCCAGTGTTGATGACTTGTGCTTGTCACCCCTTTGCCCTAGTTCCACCGCGGCAGCTGCTAGAAATCAGGAGCCCCTCCTCACTAGGAGAAGATGGAGGCAAAGCGTGACTCTATTCCCTGGCTTTGCCTTCCCGGCCACAAACAGATTCGTGGAAGTGGCCAAATTCACACCTACAACCTAATAGACTTAACTCAGTACCTGAACTTTGCTTCTTGAAAAGGACCTGCTATTCTTCATGGTATCAGTTAGGGGGCAGCAGATATCCTGGCATCCTTTGCTGTCGGAAGGAAGCTTCCAGTTTGGAGATCCTAAAGTTGCCGTGTAATGTATGACTATTTCACTTATGGAAAATGGTCTGGCAGTTCCTTCCTGCAACAGCTGATGATCTTTGGGAACCAAACCTCTCACCTATTAGAGTGCTTATAATTCAACACTGGGCAAAGCTGAACCCAAGTAATAAAGTGTACTTACTGCACTCTGCTTCATCGAGTCAGTTTCATCACTATCTAAATATTACAGAGCCCCAGCCTTCTCTTTTGGTCTATCATTCTGTCTGTCACACACACCTAAGTAAGCTTTATTTTGACTCCTTAAAATACCCTCAGGATGGGACTGCAAGTAAAGGGAGGAGTGAAGACATTTATAAAATGCTTCTGGGAGGGCCCAAGTTTAAGAGGATGAAGTATAACTCGGCCCTGATAAAAACGTCTTTTTTTCTGATGCATACACATCATGGAGATGTTCCTTTTTAACTTATGCAGAGAGAGAGGGTACCACTTCCCAGCTTGACAATTTTGTCTGTTCGAAACGTTTTAAAGGAACCACAGTATCTTGAGTCTGAGCTCTTGAACATCTTCAAACCAATGTCTCCTTTTGACTTTAGTCACATGTCTTTTTCAGTTGTCAGAAGTTCCTTATTGGACAAATAGGACGTGGGGAAACGAGGCGGACTGACTAGTAATGGTCAAGCCAGTGATATGGCCCAAACGTGCAGTCGGGGCTCACCAGGACCAGTCTGCCCAATACCTTCTTATAGCACATCTGCCCATCTTTCCAGTGGTCTAACGGCAGGATCCAGAAAGGTCAGTTCAGTCAGCAAAGCCTTTTAGAGAAAGGAGAAGTAACACTACTAAGTAGCACTTACTCTCTGCCAGGCACGTTCTCCATGCCTTGCAGGCATTAACTCATTGATTCCTCACAAGAATCCTATGAAGGAGATACTGGTATTATCAGCATTCATTGGGAACTGAGCTAGGGATAGGTAATTTGTCTAGCATCCCGTGGCTCAAAAGTGTCGAACGCTGAATTTGAACCCAGTCTGTCTAGCTGCGGGGCCCACACACTTGACCACCACCTTTGAGCACGGCTTCCAATGGTGCTTTTCACATTTCAGATCCTTGGGGCGCAGAGCCTATGCCCTTGGTTACCATGAGGCCATGGGGAGCTGCATCCACCCAGGTCCTCTGGTCCTCCTCAGGATGAGCTGTCCTCTGCCGTCAGAGGCTGGAGTAAGCCACGAGTTATTGGGATGCTGTGGTTCTAGGGACCACCTTCATCTGCATCTTAAGACCAGGAAGAGGTGTTCTGAGCAGGAACTTCCTCCCTGGGACAAGGACCCTTGGTGAGATCTGGCCTCTATGTGTCTCCATCTGAGAGCTTAGCTTTTCTATGGGAGTTTGGATTTGAAGGTTAGGGATGATGGCTCAGAGGAGGAAAGTGTGAAATGCTAATCGCTTTCATATGACACTTGAGAGATGTTATAATAAAGCTGAGTAAATTGGAACATGAGTTAGCCGGCCCTTTGCCTAATGATGTCACCCACTTTCTGCTTCCTCCAGCCTATGATTAATAAAAGGGGGATTATTACAGTAACTCACTCCTAGTGGGCAGTAGTGACTTCAGCACCAGCTGAGCAAACTGACTACATTTAGTCGTGCGTGTGCATGTGGGCATTTTTTTTTTCCCTGTGACTAACATGAAACTAACAGCATCTAATAAAACAAAAGCTCCTTGAAATTTGGGGAACTTACTGGGTGAACTCTTTTCTACAGGGAGCACTGTTTTATTTATTCTCATTTCATACTCAAATGATGCAAAAGTACAGGATTGTACTTTTAATAAATTCCCATTCATTAAGTGATCACAAAATCACCCCTGGCCTGTTGGGAGAGAGGTGTTCTGAAGCCTTTTTCCTTCACATACAATGGCTCTTCCTTCCTCTATCATTCCATATCGCCTTTAAAGAGGAACTCGATGAATATCAAAAAAAAAAAAGGGACAGTGGCCGTAAGTTAATTTTTGAAAGTTTAAGGCTAGTTGTAGACTCCAGAGATTTCAGTGAAACTCTCCAAACACTGTGCTTAATTATAGTTTGCTTTTCCAAGCTGATAAAGACTAACAGAAGTCCTGCCTGCCAAGGCACCTTTGCAAACTTGACCTTCCTAAAATTAGAGTGGGGCACCTGTAAATATTTACTAACCAAGCCAAGGCACTGCCAGAGCACACTGCCAGTGTCTATGAAAGAACACCGTGCCCAGAACAAGGGCACTCCCATCCTGCAGGCCTGGATGGGCCTTGGAGGTGCTCTGATAGAGGGGCAGAACCTTTGGACTCTTTCTATTAGCACACGAGGGAGGCAGCAATTCACTGATAAAAAGAAATACACACAGGACTGCCCCCAGCCTTTTCTGTGTCTTCCCTCCAAAGCTACCACTTGGGAGCAAGTTGTGGGGCATCTTTGTGGAGAGACGACACTGGATTAGGATCAAGATTTCTGCTTTCAACAGTCCGATGGCATCTATAGGCTAAGCCTATATGTCCTCAAGTCAGCAACATGGAACTTTTAACCCAAGGGCATCCAGGTGAGAAACACGATTAGGACAATCTGTTATCCGTTCTCTTGTAAGTACTTTTCGTAGTCTTCTGGGGCAATAGGATGATCAATCAGATGTTTCCTGATTGGATTAGAACTGAGTTTTGATAAACAATTTGGAAATATATGTTGGTCAGGAAGGCCTTTGAGGGCATGTTTATTCCATTTGCATTAGTGTTGGGTTTTGTTTTTTTTCTCCTCTTTTTCAATATCTATTTTTCTCTAGAGGTTTCTCTCTCTAGATTGAGTTTTTCACAAGTACTAAATGGTTACTTCTTGGGAAGAAATGCGGGCTTTTCTGAAGCATTTGGCCTTTGGTTCTAAAATAACCATTTACCTGAGGAGACAGTGATTCAGGTGTTGGAGTTGATGAGATGGCTTCCAAGTGTCTAAGACATTCCCCTCGTGCTTTGTTCATCTCAGCACAGTCTCTGACAGACCCTCTCCTCTCTAGATGATGCAGGTCACTCAGGGACTAAACGATAAGCCTGGGAAGTTGGCCTCATCGTACGGACAACAGCATTTCACATCTAAGCTGGTTAGATCCAGGCAAATCCCCTTTTGTGGGTTTCACCAACATTTGTTGATGATGATGATGATTTTCCTTGATGTGGGATCCTTCACAACACTTCCCCCAACTCTCACAAGAGAGTAACCCCTGAAGGCCTGTGGCCTTCCTAAGGAAGTCTGGAGAATATAGTCTTGCTTGGAACATGCATTAGGATTTAGCAAAGCATTCTGTTTTCTCTCTGTGGATACTGATTGTGTGTCATTCCCCTGAGGTATTAAACAAATAAAACCAGCCACATCATATTTGTTTGCTCTGGGGGCAAGGCACGGTAATCTCGCTTTCGTGAATTTAACTTCAGGGAATTCACTAGTGCGTGGATCTCTCTGATACCGAATTGCTCAAATGAATAACTCATTCCTCATTCACTTTTTGTTTTCCATGATCTGTCGCCTCCTAACGACTTGGGTGGGGGCCAGCTCATCTCATTTTGTTGCTGGCCACCAAGATTCTGCTTCTGACTAGAACACAAAGCCATCAGGGAAAACATGGAGGCCACACTGGGAAGTTGGTGAGGACGCCCGAGAGGTACCGTCACTGTGTCAGTATCTGCTGTGTGGTGTGGGCCTCCATTCATCAGGAAGCACCAGACATATGAGGAAGCAGAATCCCTTGAATTATTAGTCTCTTGCCTGGTTGCTAAGGCCCCTTGGGTCATGGATGGGAAGGAAAGTGGGTGAAACTTTTAAATGATAACTCTAAACAAGGGTGTCTCAACTGCAAAAGCAATTAACACTTGGGGCCGGTAATTTCTCTCTTGTGAGGGCTGTCTTGTGCCTTGTTAGGACGTTTAGCAGCATCCCTGGCTCCTACCCAGTAGAGGCCAGTAGCACCTCCCTTCACAGTTAGGCCAAGCAAAAATGTCTTCAGACATGGCCAGATGTCTCCTGGGGAGTAAAATCATCCCAGTTGAGAACCACTGCTGTAGATGGAGAGATAGCAGTTTGTTTACTGGGTTTTTTTGGTTTTGGTTTTTTTTTTTTTTTTTGCGGTACGTGGGCCTCTCACTGTTGTGGCCTCTCCCGTTGCAGAGCACAGGCTCCGCACGTGCAGGCTCAGCGGCCATGGCTCACGGGCCCAGCCGCTCCGCGGCATGTGGGATCTTCCCGGACTGGGGCACGAACCCCTACGTCAGCAGGCGGACTCTCAACCACTGCGC